>NC_138052.1:47487798-48065298 GCF_964194185.1 Rhinolophus hipposideros
TTGTCCCCTGAAACGGACATCTAAGTCTGAGGGATTCTTCAGGGGAAGCGACAGAGTAAAAAGAACAGTTCCAACTGGAAAGTAAACCATGATCCTAGAACCCAAATAAAAAGGGCATCGTTTCTCAAGACCAAAAGACCCCTGGGTGAGACTCTAGCCAGAACTAGAGTAAGTAGAGGTGACCTTAAAAATGGAACTGGGACATGCAGAGATCTGATATTGTGTTAGTCTGTCCTCAGCAGGATCCCCAGAAAATATTGGACTAATATTTACCCATATCCTAAAAATTGGAGCCTTAAAACTTTCAAGGTAAATAGTTGATTCTGTGTGCCCCCTGGTCTCTTGGAGTGAGGGTAAGGGGGAGAAAAGAATACTCTAGAAGAGAAAGAAAGGTCTTGGATCAGGACTATAACTCTTAAGGCAAAAACCCGTATTTCTCCTTGGGTAAAACAGACAGCAAACCCCTCACATGGGACTGACATTTTCACCACAAGGCAAGTAATAACCAGTAATGTGGCCAATAAATTATTCGAGACTTCTTATTTCATAATATCACTGCAGACCCACATACACATTTAATTGTTTTTCCAGTCATAGAGATTTATATTCACTCAGGGAAGGGCTCTACTGTGATGGTTAAATGGTTGTCCTCTGGAGTAACATTACCTGGATTCAATTCCGATAACAAAAGGTAGAATCTTGAGCAAATTACGTAACCCCTCGATGCTACAATTTCCCCATCTACAAAATAGGGTTAGTGGGAGAATTGGTGAGCTCCCAGTGCTGTGACCGGCAGCCTCCAGCCACAGGGTCACATAAGCACACTCTGAGTGTAAATACCTGTGTTCACACAGTCAGGGTGCGGGCTATGGCCACCCAACTGACTATTACCAGCGAACTACCACACTCCATGATGCAAACCAGTGACCTCACCAGCACTCCTTTCTCCAGCCTAAATCAGCCAACCCCAACCCCTTTCATCCAGGGGTGCCGGACTTGGAAAGTTGGGGATGGAGGGTCCAGAGTTTATTTGCAGTTCTTGATATGCATACAGGGTCTTTATTAGGCTTGCATCCAAAGCAATTTTCCTATATATTAATGTACATTTTAATTTTATTGGCATATCCAGATCAAATTTCCAGAAATCTGTATGTGTAAGATTATTGTGTAACTTAAAAGATTTATCACTTTCATCTTTTTTAAGGAGTGCCACCATGCGTAGATAATAGGACAGGGAGAACCTTTCCTTTCAATACTTACGTTCCCTACAGCACTATAGAAATAATGTATGCAAGACTCAGTTCTTTTACTGCGTTGTATGATCTCAGGAAGCCACCTCACTTCTTTGTGCCTCACTTCCTTCATCAGCCCTCAGTCTCCTCCCTAGGGTTCTGTGACCCGCCTTGGGCTCCACTATCATCTCTCTCTTTCTCAGTACTGGAATCCAAACTCTCCAAGGGCAGGGTGTGTCTTCTTTATCTCGGGGGTCCTCCACCATGCCTGTGCTCACCTGGCCATACATCCTCTGTACTCAGTAAAGTTTGGCTTCTTGTGCCTAGAAAGAAAGATGGAAGACAAAGCCAAAGAATGGTACCTTGAGTTGCTGCAGGCTCCTGCCATGACCTTCAGTCCTTAGCCTTCTCTGTGCCTTTATTTCTTGTGACATCAGGGGGTTCTTGTCACAAATCAAAACACACAGTCATTTTGAAACATGAATACTAATAGATAAACTAAACAGGTAAACGAAAAGATATACTGCATAAAGATATGTCTTTTGTAAGGGGGCCTTGTCTATGCCTTAAAGATTACTCATATCCATGGCAGTGCTATTGAAAGTACTTATATACACCCAAAAAGAGCATGTTTGTTTGGGGACATCCTTCCCATGGTAGGCAGGTGGCACCATTTGTCAAAAGAGGGATTTTTATTATTCCCTTCATTTCATCTCTTATTCCAACCTGTCATCAAGTTTTGGTTTTTTTTCCCTTTAAAATATGTCACCATTTCACTACCAGGGCAGTTCCCAGTCGAGGCCTTCACCATGTCACTCCTAGATGACTGTATCTATGTCTCTCCTTCCCAGCTCTCAGCAAGCCATCCCTCGTAGGGAAAGAAATTCAAGAAATGGAATTGAATTCATGTAATTCCCGTGCTCAGAGCCGACAATAAATTCCTGCTACATACAGCATCAGGGCCAAGCTCTTCTCCCTGCATTCTCTAATCGGGCCCCATCGTGTCAACACCAGCAAAGCAAAGATACAGAGCTTCACCTTCCACATTTATTCAGCTGCTCAATAAAAGGGGAGTTCTCTTTCCTTGCTGTCCTTCCCCACCTCCTCCATCATCTTCCTTTCTGTGCACCCCATTAAAATCTCATAGGTATTTAAAGGCCACTCCAAACCCCAGCTCCTTGATAAACTTCCCTTAATTCCTCCAACCCTCACCAATGCTCTCCTGAGTCCCTGCTGCCTTTCTGTGCTTTGTAGCACCAACAGTCACTGTGCAGGTGACAGTGGTACCTGGGATTTTACTCTACCACCCAACACCAATGAGCAGTTACTGAACAGCTATTCAAGTTCCGGACACATATCGCGCAAACTGTTTCCTCCTGCCATCAAATGGGAGAATCGACTTGGATGAGACCAAAGATTCCTCCCAGATCTAGATTTCCACTCCTTCATCCATTCTATACCAATCCAATTTCGAAGTTTAAGCTTAAAGTTAACTCAATGTTTTCAGCTGAGGAAACTTTTCCAGTACCAAGCCAGTGTTTTCCAAAGATCCCAACATGATGATTTCTTGCCACTGAACACACTTGGCCTATTAACGATGAGCCTGTTTCAGACTCAAGCGTTAGGGCGTATGTGATTGGGTCTGCAGCTTAAACTTCGAGACTGCTCCAAATACTCCAAGTTAATTTAGAGAGTATCAGATTGCAACCCTATGCCCCCACCCTCCTCATTAGAAAAAAGAATCTTTCAAATTGAAGAGGCAAAGTTTGATCCCTTGCATAGTGGGAGCTGAAAACAATAGGAGCTTTCTGCTCTAGTACAACTTCAAAAAGCTGCTGAGTGACCGCTCTAAGAACACTTGTTTGTAGTGATGAAGAGGTACACAGGCATCCTCCTGCCATTCAGTGCCCCGTTAGCACAAGGGACATTCTGCCTCTTGCACTACCAGCACCTTAATGAAGCAACAAGCAGTACTTGTATTAATTAGGCAGATGCTGGCAACTGGAAGGATGATACTTTGGCAGAGAAGGGGCGAGATCTGGGAGATTAAGTAAGGCTCTGCTGTAAAGAGCCAATGAATTAAGAATTTGTTGAAATGATCTAAATAATATGTAGGGTATATTTTTTAAAAAATCAACTGGATTTGGGTCACTGTTGCATTGATTCCAGAGGCACGAGTCCCATGGCTGCAAGAAAATGACTGAGGCGAGGTACCAGGCTCCAGCGAGAAGCAACCCCAGAGTTCTCAGCAAACACCTCCCCTTCCCACACCCAATGGATCCCAGAGCACGCAGAGCAGGCGCGCCCATTGTGCGAGTGCCTCTGCGGGTTCACCTACCCTCCACTTCTCACTGGTGGCAGGGTGGCAGCAGTCCTCGCTGGCCACCCGCCCTTGAAGAAACGGCAATTCAAACGTCCCACTTCGGAGAGCTGTTGCGCTGTGTCAGTGGCTTCTATGAGGCAACCTCCCCGCCCCACCACGGTTAAACTTTGCTCCCCATTCGACGCCCCCCTTCCCTCACCCCAATTCCCCCACCACCCGTCGCGCCTCAGCCATCGGGCTGGAGGACCACAGTGGAGTTCCTGGGTCCTCTGTGCACAAACACACCCACTAACAAAAGAAAGCCCATTAAATTTTCCCTCCTGTGAACTCGAGCCCTAGAGGATACCTCTTTGAACTGACACCCCCACCCCCACCCCGCGCTCCCCTGCAGCCCCCGCGCGGTCTCCCTCCCTTCCTCCTGGCTGTGCACTTTTGCAATGCGCTTGGTCTTTGATGTCTCTTTACATTATGGCAGAGCAGCCACACGCTCTTACGCGGCGCGGGGCTTTGTATAACGGAATTGACATTTGGCCTTGATACCTGTATCTCTTGGTGATTGCAACAAATTTCTAAAATAAATATTGTACTTTGATCTTCGGCATTGCGTTTTTAATGGATGCTGCGAACATTACTTCATTAAGAGTAAGTTTTTCAGAAGCACCGAATGCAAAGGGAGGGAGGCGAAACAACAGTTTATAAGTCTCTCCAAACTTCAGCTCGTGACTGAGAGGGCTGCAATCCTGGCGGGTTTTCACAAATGGGCGCTTTTGAGGCCAAGAGCAAGGACTTCCAACACTCAAGAGAGAAAGCCTACGGTGGCTCTCCCGCACTGTCCTAAAGGCTTTGCATATCTTAGGTCGTCTTTTAAGCCTACAAGCACTCTAAGTGAGCACTACTATAACCCCCATTTTACACATTGGGACACTGAGGCACAGAGAGGTTGAGCAACTAGAAAATGCAAATCTGGGTTCAGGTTTTCAGAGTCCAAGCTCTTAACCACTAAGCCACCACTCTATTTCGCCCTGCTGGCAACTGGTGGTGGTTTAATTGACCAACGGGGGGGCGGGCATTTTGGAGGAAAAGTTCTCTCCTATAACACAATGGAAATGTGAATTGGCCATTCTTGCCTTTTTGTTAAAATAGAGAACAGAATGGGCAAATGAGAATGCCTTCCAGCCCACTTGGCCCAACCTCCCGGGGCCTGGGGGCGGGGGTGGAGGGGAGGGGGGCTGTCGAAGAACTCAAAGGAGTGCAAGAGGAAACACGCTAAGGGACCAGACCTGCTTGGATAGTGAGGACAGGTGCCGGCGCGGGTGTGCGCCACGGGACTCCCTGGCTTCTGACTTGCATCCGGAAAAGGGCTCCTTCGGGTCCCAGGCTTCGCGAGGACGCGACCCCTGAACGGGGCTTAGAGAAGGGTAGGTCTGCCCGGCCTCAGAGCAAAACACTAAGTACCCTCCCCTTCGCCGCTCCCAGAGCACCCAGATCTCATCTTCAGGAGCCAGATCGCCTCGCTGAGCTGTGCGGTCACTGCTTGGCGTTCCCAGGTGACACCTTGTTGGGGAGAAGGGGGCGTGCGATGATGGGGCGTGCGAAGTGCTCATAGTATTTGGGCCCATGCGGCCCACTCTCAAGCAAGATGTTTCCATTTCACTGACGGGCCCTGGGCATGGGGAAATGTGGGCCTGATGGCAAAGTGCCCCGACCACTTAGGGAATGCAGAGGGCACAGCCCAGACTCTGAAAGAGAAGCCCATTGGAGTTAGGTCACGCAGTCCCTTTTCACGTCAGTCCCGGCCGCGGTGCCGTCCCCGGGAGAACGACGCGCAGGAAGGCGGGGCGCGAGACGGCTCCGAGGATCCTTGCACTGCCGACGTCCTCGGACAGAGCAGACCGGGTCTGCCGGGAGGCCGGACCTAGAGCCGGGTGGGCCAAGCCCAGGTGGCCCGAGAGCCTCGGCTGCCGGCGGGAAGCCTCAGCAGCTGTTCCCGGCCCTTAACCCCCTCCTGTGCAGTGGGTACCCGGCGGCTCCCCGCCTGCCTCTTCCTCCTTCCCCTCCCCACGCCCCCAGGTGAGGTGATCCCGGTGTCCGCGCAGCTCCCCGCACCGGACCCGCCTTGCGCCCTGGGCCGGAGGGAGGCAGGTGGTTGACTTCCCTCCTCGACCCGCCGTGGCAGGCGACCGAAGGTTCAGGGGAGGAAACCACCCTGGGGAGCTTTTCCCTAACGCGGAGAAAGCACGCACCGCTCCTGAAGAAGTTTGCTTTCCAAAAGTGATGGGCACAACCCTTTTTATTGACTTTTCTTTCCGATTAGAGGACTGTTTGTCCCGGTACGTACTATTGTAGTTTGTTCCACAATAACAAAAGGCTTCGTCCGCCGCGCCGTACTGTTTTTCGAGAAGTTCCCAGGTAGGTCTGTGCGGCTCGCAAGAACGCGCACTCGCCTGGCGGAGCTCCTGGGGAGAAATTGCTGGCATCGCGGGGGACTTTTGGTGGGGCCTAACAGCGGTCAGCCGCCTGCCCGGCCCTCCACAGCGTACAGGGCTGTCTGTGGGCTTGCAGAGAGGAGAGAGAGATAGCATTTCTTCCCTTGGGTGTATATTCTCGGTTGCTCTGGTTGTCTGTCCTGCAAAGCTTAGCTTAGCTGGTAAACGCCGCACGGTTGTTTTTCCCAGGCTCACTATTTGCAAAAGTTATGGCCAGAGAAAACTTCCAGGTCGCCAGCAAGAATGTCACAAGAGAGCTCCAGTCGCTTGTCAGGCGGGTGGCCCTGAAGGATGTGCACCACCCACCGCCGTCCTGGGCGGCCGCCCGGCCCCGCCCCGGGTCACAGTCCAGCCGGTGGCTCCCCCACCACGAGCAGGGGGGCACGCGGCGGGCGGGGCGAGGTGCGTCCCACGCCCCGCCCCGGGAATTCCCTCCGGTCAGCGGTGTGCGCGAGCCAGTGCGTGTGCTGTCCCGGTGCGGGGTGTGTAAGCACGGGGGAGAGGAGAATTACCCTCATCCGCGTCTCAAAGACCCGCGCTTAGAAGCCGAAGGCAGATTTCTCTGGAGATAACAAAGGCACTTTGTCACTTTGGGCGCTGCCTCGGTGCAAATCTTTAATTGCAAGGGAGTTGGGGGAAGGGGACTATAGTGTCTCAAGCAACCCAAACGCGGGTCTCCAGGCGGCAAGGCCCCCTTTGATCAGGAAAATCCAATTATTTGTGTATATACATTTCCCACATAGTGATTACTTCATTAATTGTCCCGCCTTTATCTCCTCCCTTCCCATCCCCCCTAATAATCAGTTCTTTTATCCAGACCAACAAACACACCATAGGAGCTTTGTGGATTCAAAGGATTTGCTTTCGCTTCTGAAAGAGCCGCTATTCTTTGATGATTGGGTAGCGGCAAACTTCAAAGCCATAAATCTTCCCTCTGACTGGCTGGCGGCCCAGCAAAGTCCTTATCAAATTCTTGGAGGTGATCCTGAAGCGCTCAGACCGCGAGCAGGGCAAGCGAGCCGGGGACCGCAAGGGGCGCGGGCGGGGAGGGCCCAAGCACGCAGAGCGGGCGCCGGCGAGGGACCCTGGGCGGCTGTTCGTCCTCACCTTCGGGTCTCCATGCCTCGGCTGCGCCCTGCTCGGCAGCCAACGACCCTCAATCTGTAGCCATGGCCGCCGTAGCGGTCCTCCGGAACGACTCGCTGCAGGCCTTCCTCCAGGTCAGGGGTGGGCTCGGAAGGGACGAGGGAAAGTTGGGAAGGACCGTGTCTCGCTCTTTCCTGGTACTCTGTGCACCCTGAATCTCAAGGGGAGCCCCGCTTGGTGGATGCCTCAGGAGTCAGACCTAGGGGTACCCACGCCAACTTCACACCTAATCTTGGTGTCAAGAGTGCGGCCTTTGGGGGAGGGACGCGCGGTACTGGGGGTGGTTCAGAGCTGCCCGTCTGGCTGAGAACGGGGCTAGAGCTTACTGTGCTGGGCCCTCCTGCTGATTTCAGCCTGGGGCGGGCGGGGGGGGAGTAGCGCGAGTGCAGCATGGAAACAGCTTAGAAGATGAGAGGGAGGGCGGATAGGCAGCCGGGCTGTGGGTGTTTCCAGGCCCCCTCAGACAGCAGAGCCTGGAGTCAACGCTCGCATGCCTCTCCCCTCCCACTCTGTGCCTGCTTCCTCTAAGGCTGGGTGGCGTCTCTTTCAACCAAATACAGTAGTTAAACAGGAAGCGCTCGTGCGCTCCGCGTGCAGGTAGCGCAGGCACCAAAAGTTTCCCGGGACTGGTGGGTGCGTGCGTGGGCTGCGGTGGCGGGGAGGGGCAGCCGGGACGGGGGAGGGGCGGCGGTATAATAGCGGGCGTGGGGGTAGAAGGCCGGTGGGGAGACCGCGCTAGGAGCGCTAACCTTTTGTCTCTTCTCCGCCCTACCCCGCCGCCGCCCATGCAGGACCGCACCCCCAGCGCCTCCCCGGACCTGGGCAAGCACTCGCCTCTGGCGCTGCTTGCCGCCACCTGTAGCCGTATCGGCCAGCCGGGCACAACGGCGCCCCCGGACTTCCTGCAGGTGCCCTACGACCCCGCGCTGGGCTCGCCCTCCAGGCTCTTTCACCCGTGGACCGCCGACATGCCGGCGCACTCGCCAGGCGCGTTGCCACCCCCACACCCCAGCCTGGGGCTGACGCCGCAGAAAACGCACCTGCAGCCGTCCTTTGGGGCGGCGCACGAGCTGCCGCTCACCCCCCCTGCCGACCCCTCGTACCCTTACGAATTCTCACCGGTCAAGATGCTGCCCTCGAGCATGGCGGCGCTGCCGGCCAGCTGCGCGCCTGCCTATGTGCCCTACGCGGCTCAGGCCGCACTGCCGCCCGGCTACTCCAATTTGCTGCCCCCGCCGCCACCTCCGCCGCCGCCCACGTGCCGCCAGCTGTCCCCCAACCCGGCCCCAGACGACCTCCCATGGTGGAGTATCCCGCAGGCGAGCACGGGTCCGGGGACCTCCGGGGTTCCGGGGGGCAGCCTATCCGGCGCTTGTGCCGGGGGTGCTCACGCTCCCCGCTTCCCTGCCTCAGCTGCCGCTGCCGCCGCCGCCGCCGCTGCCCTACAGCGGGGCCTGGTGTTAGGCCCGTCGGACTTTGCGCAGTACCAGAGCCAGATCGCGGCGCTGCTGCAGACCAAGGCCCCCCTGGCGGCCACGGCCAGGAGGTGCCGCCGCTGCCGCTGCCCCAACTGCCAGGCGGCGGGCGGCGCCCCCGAGGCAGAGCCGGGCAAGAAAAAGCAGCATGTGTGCCACGTGCCGGGCTGCGGCAAGGTGTACGGCAAGACGTCGCACCTGAAGGCGCACCTGCGCTGGCACACGGGCGAGCGGCCCTTCGTGTGCAACTGGCTCTTCTGCGGTAAGAGCTTCACGCGCTCGGACGAGCTGCAGCGGCACCTGCGGACTCACACCGGCGAGAAGCGCTTCTCCTGCCCAGAGTGCGGCAAGCGCTTCATGCGCAGCGACCACCTCGCCAAGCACGTCAAGACGCACCAGAATAAGAAGCTCAAAGTTGCTGAGGCCGGGGTCAAGCGGGAGGACGCGCGGGACCTGTGAGCCCACCCAGGGGAGACTCGGGGTTTCTGCAGCCTCGGACTCCCTTCCCAGCACCTCTTCGGGGAGATTCCAGAGGCCTATGAGCAGCTGGCCTGGGGGGAGACCCAACACTGGCATTTGCCCCTACCTGCTGCCCGCCCCCGCCCCAAAGTGACACCAGGCTCCCAGCTTTCCTGACATCACCTGCGGGACAGGGACTCTGTGCCCAGGAGGAGCAAGGGAAATAGGGTTGGGAGCTCTGCGTAACACGAGGGCGGTTTCAAGCTCTGAACCATTCTCGCCACCTGGGAGACCTACAGTTTTGGGGGACCACCCTGAGCTGATCTTGTATATAGGAAACGCTGCTGAATTAAAGCGGAAGGACCTTGGGAGAGTTGAAATAGTGCTGGGTGTTTTGCTAGGACAGGGCCGGGCTTTGTACAGGTTATTTAATAGCTTTGTTAAAAAATAATTATAATATTAATAAAAATGTTCCTTTTGTCCTCAGCTCCTTGCAGAGCTACAGCATGACATGTCTCTGTAAAACAATCAGCAGTTGCAGCGAGAAAATAAATACACTAACTCCGGGGTCACCTCGGGAAGACCCCGCTGAGCCGGTCTCATTTGATCTTTTCTTCTTGCGGGAGGCTTTACAAAGCGGTCAGGTTTCACTGGGAATTTGGAGGTTTCTGAGGCTGCCTGGGTCGGAGGCTTCTTTGGTTTGGAAGGTTCTGGACAACTGTGTTGGTTGCATGGATGGAAGAAGTAGGGCAGGGTCAGTTTTATGATAAAGAGGATAGCGCAAGATTTTCCGGTCACACCCGAAATTTCTTATGCAGCTTTAGGATTGACCAGAGAATGTTGGGCTTCTCTTAAAAGTTTGATACTTGCTGCACATACAATACATGCTCTTTTTATCTGGTGAATTCCACGTGGCTTTCCATTTCTTGGTACTCTCAGGAAAGAGGTCACAATCGAGCTTGCTCTTTTTCCTGACAGTGGGCTATGCTGGTGTGTCTGGAAAGGTCTTAGCAACTCTAGGATTTGTTCACAGATGAGATTTTGGAGTTACCAGAAAAACTGGGGGCCCTGGCTCAGGTTGTTCTCTGCCCAGGAAAGAAGCATCACTCTTGTATTTCAGACTCATCATGATATACAACATTGTCTTGTTTTCTTCTTAAGCATTTTGTTGCGGAAATCGTAACAGTCTTCTTTCAGATTAGCCACTTAGAGATTTCTGACTAGGCCTGGAAGTTGAGTTCCATTTTGTATGTTGGGATTTTACTTTTTTAATCATTGAAGTAGACTAAGATTTTCTCAGGGAGGGGCCAGAAATACTAATATCTAGGTTTCTTGCCTGACTCTAAAATTTGAAGTTTTAAAGTTCACAAGTGTTTTTTTTTAAGTGTCTCAACTTAGCTGGCTTCTTGATGTTTTCTAATATTTGAGTTTTTAAACCCGAAACTGAAACCTTAATATTCTGATTTAGAATTAGCAAAGAACAGAAAACTTTCTAAATTTTGTTAATATGTTCAGCTAGCACCATTAATGCCAAATTTCAGTGAAACTGAATAATCTTTTCATAGTAATACAGTGTATATAAATTGATAAGTTTTCACAGTTTACAAACTGCTATCACCTTGCCTTTTGTTTAAAGTCAAAGTAAAGGGTAAGTTCTTAAAATCTATGAGGTTTGTGCTTGAGATTTACTGTATTAAGTAAATCACAAACATCAACATAATTGAGATTAAAATTACCTTTAGACTCCTAAGAAATAGCATTTGTACTCCATTAACTTGGGACAAGGTAGTAAATGAATATTAGAATCATTGTGGAAATAGGTCTTAGAACCATTTACTCTCATTAGAGATTTTGAAACTGTTTAATGACAAATTCGAATGTGAGTTTTCAGGGTTCTTTACCTGGGAAGAGAAGTTTGGGTTAGCTAAATTTTCAAGTGTGTAGCAGTTTTGCAAATAATAGGAATAAGAAAGTTGCTAGACAGTAACATTAATATACATCTAAATGTGTAATCTTAATCTAAATCAAGATTATTGAGAATGATTTCTATGAAGAGCTACAGAAACTCTCACATCTGAATCCATGCCCTAGGATCAACTTCAGAGGCAGACTAAGTGTTTGGCAGGTGACAGGGAAAGAGGAATCCTTGTTAGAGTGAGAAGACCAAGAGCATTCGACTCAGAAAAGTTGAAATGGTTCTTTCATGGGAAATTCATAGGAAATAGAATGCCCTTGGTAGAGAAAGAAAAATAGTAATTTTGAAATTAGTCTACCAGCTGTTATTGACAGCTATGAACGTTTAGTATGCAAACAGATGAAGTGTTGAAGATAGCTTCCTTATAATTTTAACTTTGCAGTTAAGAGAAAACATACATAAAATGTATGCAATTTAGTATTTAAACAGATGAAGTGTTGAAGATAATTTCCTTATAACCTTGTGGTTGTTAAGAGAAAAACTAGATAAAATATATGGAATTTATCTAAAAATACAATATATATAATTTTTAAAAGCAAAACATACCATAGTCATTCGATGACAAAATAACTTCCTTATGTTTTCACTTAATTGAACCTGAAAATGTAAAAAGTGTGGTAAAAGAACAGTCCCTAGACTAACTTTGGATAGCTGAGAGACTATTCCTTATTGTACCACTGCAAAACTGTGTTCCAATTACTTTAGAAAAAAAGTTTATACCATTATCCAGGTGGAAGCCAAGAAGCCACAATAGACCAAGTGTAGGAAAGTATTTCATGTTTATACTGAAAAATAAACTAATAAATGCTCAGAAATACAAGTTTGACAATGCCGACATGTATTAGATTTTATAAGCTGTTAAAATTTGAACTGCTGCTGCATGCTTTATTTGTTTCATAAAACTGCAACCAGAGTACCATTTAGGACTTTAAAAATTATTTTTCAATAAATCAACATGCAAGAATAAATGTGCATAAATGATGGATTTAAGGAAATTTAGCAGAAAAATTAATGAAATTCAAATTAAAAGAAATTCAGAAGCAAATTACTATTAAATGTACACTAAAATTTACTTTTTATTTGGAGTTTTGCTGACATCAAAAAAGACAGTTTAATCCACCAACTGTATTCAATGCTTTATTTAAAGACCCCAGCACCCAATTCAATTAAGTTTTAAAAACTAATTGAAGAAAATGTTACCGATGGTCTCAAATGTCAATAGACATTTTATATTTTTTAAAGCAACTGTTTTAACATGCGAATACAGTGTAGTGTCATTTTAGAAAATTCTAAAATTAGTGTGATGTGATTATTTCAAATTTAACAATTGATAAATGAACCATTTTAACCAAGAACTTAGAAACATGGAGAAATTGAGTTGTCAGTAATTTAGGTAATTTGGAATTGGATGTTTCTGAATTTATCAACACTCCATAGTTTTCTGCTTTTCCCAAGGGAAAATTGTGCAAATTTACCTTTTGGGTACCACTAATTTGCATTAGGTTCAGTAACGAATGAAAGTACACTGTTAAAGAAAATACCATTGTATGAGTCACTACTGTGTTAGTCTTTTCTAGTTTCGGTCAGAGTTTAAATCTTATAACTGTATTGTGTATATTGCTACATATTTTTTTGCGGTGAGTCAATCAAACAATACATACCAATTAAAAAAATTAATCTTGAAGAGCATGCTTTTTGCAGAAATGATTTGAAACACTATTTGTAGAAAAGGCAGTTTTTTGCTACAATTTGCACCATGTTTCTATTCTGAGATTGTGGGTTTTTAAGAAATCAGCACCTTCAGTGTTTCTCATTTTGATTCTGCTGTGAGTTTCACAGAATGTTACCATAGCGGTAGCTATGACTTCCAATTCTTGTAAACACCTAGTCAATTGTTTAGGGCTCTAAAGTTGCAAACCACTTTTTTTTGCTTGCATTAGCTCCATTAAATACTGACAAATTGAGGTACAGTGACAATATCTCACTGGGAAATGGTCTGTTGTGGAATCAGATTCAACATTCAAGCTTTGTTTTATAGTAAATGTAATTATGGTTTACTAACATCCCAAATTGAACACCAATCAAAACAAGTCATATTAATGTTCTATTACATATCATTACCTTCCTCTGGTTCACATGATGGAGGGGAACTTAAAATGTATGAGACTGCGGGCAGCTTTGAAATGAGTATATGTGCCAACATAGTTTCATGAGTTAGGAGAAAAAATCTGGATAGATGTATGTTGGTAATGAGATACATATTTAATTACCTAAAGGACATGTTTCATTATTGGGCCACTAGAATGGTAAACTGATTAAAGTAGTATTCAATATATGTGAACAGTACATTTTTCTCTGGTACTGTTCAAACTCAACACATTTTTGCATAAATATTGTGTCAGTTGCTCCTCCCTTGATTGTTTTTAAAGAATCTGCAGTGTTTCAAATTAATTTATGGACATTGTAAAATAACTTACATAATGTTCCGTACTATAGCAAATATGTGCTATCATTCAACAAAGACGTAATGAAACAGCTATGGACCATCACAACTTTTTTTGATAGTTTCACAATTTTTTTTACTATTTCAGCTTATTACCAATTGAAGATTTGAATGTGATGATTGATATACTCTACATTTTCATGCTGACATTTTGATGACTTCCCTTTCAAGTAGTTATATACATTTCCTTCCATGTCTTTAGTGATTATGATGAAGTATAATCCCCAGTGGGGTATTTGACACAATTCATAATTCAGTCCATGCTTGTGAACTGCAGTAGTTTCTTCCCAATACATAATAAACTATATTAACTTATATATTTTGGTTGTCTACCTAATATCAAAATTCAATTTAGGAGAGATAATCCAGTTTCTAATTTGATATATGGAAAATGTGCAGCTTTCATTTTTTAAAAAGTTGTTTTAGCATTATGGAGATTCAATCTGCCTATTATAAAATGAAAGTTTGTTTTACAGCAAAACTATTCATCTAATTGTTTTCCATTACCTGTCAAACTTATGACATCAAAAATATACTAAAATTTTCTAAAGGCTAAGGCAGTTTCAAGATGTCACCTGATTTTTAAATATAAAGTTAAATCGTTCAGTCATGTGGATGCTTTCTAATGATTTTGTGTTTAGCATAATCTAAAACATGGATGGAAAACATCTGGCCCTCAGCTTGGTTTCATCCAATTCACAAGGCAAGTATCAAAGCTAAATCTTCATTTATGCTTATGGTTGGGAAAATGTGTCCTAATTTGAAAAGTATTTGGTGGCAGTTTCCTAAAACTCTATGTAAGGTAGCATGAAAGCTTGTTTCTTTTCTGTCTTTGTGAGTTTTATTCTTATATTCTACATACTGTTATCTTGTTCCTCTCTGTGTCTTCTGGATGTCACATGTCCTTTGCATACCCATGTTCATCTCTACGATGGAAAATCATTTTGTCTTATGTCTTTTCTTGGTGTGTTTATGCCCATTATTTGATTTTGCTCCCTATTATGCAAAATATGATAGAGGATTACGGTTTGAGATAATCCCAGGTTAGATGGATTTTAGTTAATAAAAAGCATACAAAACAAAGTAGATTATCTAACTTTGTAAGCACAGTCCTTTATTGAACTGAAGTTTTCATGAAGGGGAAGTGAACTAAGAGCTATGAGCATTTAGCTATTTATATTCCTCCTTGAGGTTATTATAGTGGATGGAGATTTATTTTTCTCTCAAAGCCTTTCTTCTCTGTCTGATCCTTGATGAGGTCCATGTTATCTCTCCATGGCACTGCACACAACTGCCAAGAAGTCATTGTAACAAATTTTGTACTGAGCCTGGGTTTGGAGTAGAAAGTTGCTACCGTGTTTCCCTGGAAAAAAAAAACCTAGCCAAACAATCAGCTCTAATGCGTCTTTTGGAGCAAAAATTAATATAAGACCCAGTATTATATTTATATTATATTATGTATGTTACATTATATTAATTATATGAGACCCGGTCTTAATTTTTGCTCCAAAAGACGCATTAGAGCTGATTGTCCGGCTTGGTCTTATTTGGGGGGAAACACGGTAAGTTGTTTCCTAAGGTGAAAGCACGATTCCATCAAACATGATTCAGGCTTGTCAATAGCAAGCCTGTGTGTCCTGAGCAGCTAGTAGGTGGAAGCTGGGGGGGCTATAGCTGTCCCCTTGCCTCTATAGCTGGGAGATTTAGAGGCAGGGAAAAGGGAAACAGATCGTGGGAAATAACATGACCATGGGGAATAACAGACATTTGGAATATCCTGTGTAGATAGGCTATTCCTAAAGGGGTTGAAGTAGAGCCATTGGTTAGCAAAGCTGAAGGGAAAGTTTTGAGCACTTTCTGAAGTTGGAATGGACCTTTGTGGTGGAAGGTGCCTCCCTTAAACCAGGTTGATTTGTTGTTTTTTAAATCAATGGTGAGTACGAGTAGGGTGTAGGGAGATATGGGCCTTGACTGAGGATATTTGGACTTGATCTTTATGGTCTCTTCCAAAGCTGAAATGCTTCAAATCTAAATCTGTAAATCAAAAAATTCAAATACATTTTATTATGGCTACTAACAATGCAACAGTAGTATGAATATTCCTGGCATTTTGGCATCTGATTTCAGAAATCCGGTTTTTGAAAATATAGTTTGTTCTTAAATAGTTTAAGTATTAAAGAGGAGCAAAGGTAATTTGGAATAAATCAGCCTCTCTGCAAGTAATAGCAGAATTTAGTCACATGATCTTAATATTGGCTTTTGAAGATAGCACTTCTGGGTGTGTCAATCTTTGTAAGTGCTGTACTATTACGCAATCCTATTTCTATGTATGGAAATTTCATAATAAAATGACCAGGATGGAAAAGTATAGATAAGTTTTCAATAATTAAATAGGCAGAATTGCTTAGATTTACAAACTTTGGCCTAGTTAAATTTAAGGGAACCATCCTTTCCCCATATCCTCAGTCAAGTTGATATGTACCATCAAGAATATGTGAGCTGCATACTTAATTTAGTACTTGTTCTTAGATATAGAAAACTAGGTACAACATAAATTCAAAACGTGT
Organism: Rhinolophus hipposideros; assembly: GCF_964194185.1. NCBI lineage: Eukaryota > Metazoa > Chordata > Mammalia > Chiroptera > Rhinolophidae > Rhinolophus > Rhinolophus hipposideros. Next base: position 47,503,965 of record NC_138052.1, read on the forward strand.
ATACATAACTAAATTCAATCACCCAAATAATTATTTGATGTCTACAAGATGTAAGGTACAAAGATGAACACAATCCTTCAAAGAGCTGGCAGTCATAAAGGAGATAAGACATACACACAAATGAATGTCATGCAAGGCCTAACTAAAAAGCAACCAATGAAATTCCTATTAAAGCACAAAGGGAAGAGAGACTATTTTACGTCATAAGAATGGGTCTTCTGCTTTCAAAAACAGCAACCCACAATCCACCCCTGCAGCGTTCAGAACTCCATTCGATTTTTCCCCAGAGCTGAGAGTTCAAGACAGTGTGGTCCCCACACCAGCAGCATTAGCCTCACTTGGAAACTTGTTAGAAATGCAAATTCCTGGGTCCAATTCCAGGTTACTAAATCAGAACCCCCTGGGAAGGGGGCTCAGCAATCTGTTTTAATAAGTCTTCCAGGTGATTGTGATACACACTAAAGTCAGAACCACTGGTTTAGGAAATTATGTATTTAATCATGCATAAGATTAACCTATGGGAAATAAACAAATTCTAAGCTAAAACATTTCTCACATGTTACTCTGAGAAAATGCAGAATGGAGAGGCCGCTTGGCTGAAATCCTTCATCCACGTGAGACACTCAATTGAGAATATTCCAACTCCCAATGGGGAGACAGCAATAGTCTTAACAAGTGATTTTTATGTGCATGTTATATAATTATGTAGACAATTGGCCTTTTATAGTATTTAACACACCCAGACTACCCATTTTTGAATCCTAAGTCATATTTTATGTTAGTGTAATTTTTCCCATAAAATGGGAAAATGACTTTCACCACATCTGTTTTCTTAAGAAGAATACTCATCTAACTAAGCAGTTTGATGTTTTAGTGGCGTTGGATGATTAATAACTAATTATCTTAGGGCACGTATAAACACCACTACGAGTGAAAAATACATGTATACACCATGCAAAAATGCAATGATGACACTTCCAAATTGCAAGCACAGTTGCTTCAAGTCTCTGTTTTGCTAAAATAGCTTTTAAAAACTAACAGGGAAGAGCAGAGTCCTGAGGCTTCTCTGTAGAGGCCAAAACTTAGGCGGTTGTACATATTTATCTAAACCCAGAATTTTCACTTCCTCTGCTTTACCATGGTCTTCATCAGCCCACCTTCTTCACCAAATCTTTCTTGCTCAAGGTACATCTCAGGGCTGTTTCTCAAACCAGAACACAAATTTGTAAAATGTCTTTGAAAAACAGTTTATTTCTGACCATTCGAGTTATAGAAACCTGCTGGGAATTACCAGCACCAGGGAAGCTTGTAACAGAAATGAGAATAGCTGCGTAACTTTTTCCAGTGTATGGCCCTTCTGCCTCCAAGTCCAATCAATCATTGATTTGGGGTATATTAGGAGAACCCTTAGTCAATAACATGAAGCTAGATTGATACTGACTATAGCATATTCCCAAGAAGTTCCCCAGGAAAGGAGTTCCCCAGGAAAGATGGTGGAGGGTCAGGAAGAGTGGGAGAAGACTTAGAGTGTAGCATCAAGAGAAACTATGGCTCCAAGATGCCAAAAGACTGGCTCTCCACTTTTTATATGCATGAAAATACCTAGGATGCTTATTTAAATGCAAACTCCCTGGGTACGTTCCTAAACCAACTTCCTGGGTTGCCTACCAGATGGTCTTTTATATAAGAGAGAAATAAACCATCTAGTTTAAGCCATTGTGATTTGGTGTCTGTTACAGTAACTTAGCCAATATCCTAACTGATAAATCACACAATGCTTCTAGAGGCAGTTATTAGCAGTGTTCCTGCTGAGTCTTCCTGTGGCAGCCGGGAATTACATCCCTTTAAAAGATGTTAAATGGTGTCACCTTTCCACCTCCTCCTAGGCTGTGTCTGTTGGAGTCCTCAAAATGAGTTTTCATCACCGAAAGGGTACCCTCGTAGGATGCAGCGATGGAAAACTCCATCTCTGCTTTCAAGCGTTGCCCATGCTCAAGTACCCAGAAGACATCATTCATTCAGTTACTCATTTATTTCAGTATTAATCGGTCCCTTCTCAAGAGGCAGTCCCCGTTTTAGGTACCAGGAATACCGCTGTACTTTTAGGTACCAGGAATACCGTGGTGAACAAGACAGATAAGCTTTATGCTCTCAGGAGGCTGACATTCTAGTAGGGCAGTAAAAATACAATATAACCAAAACAAAGATAATTTCAGAGAATTCTCAAATAAAACAACAATCTGAAATCCATCATCATTTGCCCAATAACGTCACACAGGCAAACTGAGTATGAGCCACATTGCCGGATATCTCATGGTCTCCGTGGTAACCAGCTTCAAAGATGGCCCCTTGTCATCCTTATCTCTTAACTGCCTCAGACTAAAGGAGACACGGTATTTCCACCCACATTCTTTTAGTAAGAATTACTCCCATGAACACACCTACCTGATGCATGGGGGCTGGGAAATAGACAGAAGCTCATGGGTATTTGTTGAACACTAGCAGTGTTCTCCCAACATGCACATCATAAAAATTCAAATAAATTTTAAAAATAAAGTAGAAAATAAAAGGGCTACTTTATCCTCACCTCTCATAAGTTAACATCTTGGTTCATTCATTCAACCAACACATTTTTCCCGATTTGCAGTGAGCCCAGCCCTGTCTTTGATGCCCAATGTGCTGGATATAGTTCATAACCACATGTGTCTCCCAGTTTGAGTGTGTCTCTTCCTGGATATGTAAAGTGCCTCCACCGCACATAGCTATGTGATTTCAGGCAATCATAACTCCCAAAGACTCAATTTCCTCATTTGCAAAATGAGTATAACAGTACCACCTAATTTATAGGGTTGCTGTGGGGATTAATTTGATAATATACATTAAATAACTTAGAACAAGCACTCAAAAAATCTGCTACTATCCCTATATGAATAATATAATATATAAATCTGCTACTATTGCTATATGAATAATACAATATATAAATAGTATTACACTATAGTACTTACATGCATCTATTCTGTGGTTTACTTCTTGAACTATTTCAGTAAGGTTCATTTTTCCATTTTAAAACGTAGAAGATGAAGTTCATCATTTTAATGGTATTCTATTGTCTGTATTTATCCTAATATATTTGGCCGAGAGATTGATGGACATGAGGGTCTACACATGGACATATGCAAATTTCTTAATGTAGTCATTTTTCTGGACAGCGGATTCAAAATTTAGTTATATTCTGAAAGGATTAATCATCCAGAAACAGAACTGTGTTTTAAATGGATCAATCTTTGCCCTTGATCACGTAATTTCACCTTTTTGCGCTCCAGTCTATCTGCGTGTTTAGTTAAATCACCCCTCTCTCTTTCCTAGAAATGTTAAAGCTTTCTAGAAAACACAGTGAGAAACATAAACATAGAATCAAAACCAACAGTTTTACTAGGTTTAAATGTAATGGTTCCAAATGTAATATTTGCAGCTCCTGGGTGGATAGAGCAGGACTAATTGTCAACCTTCTCACCTGGGTTTAGTTAAACAACTCCAAATAACTTGCCAGCCCGGGCTTTAAAATTCTGAGTTTCTGTACTGTCTTCATAAGGCCTGTTTATTTTTCTCTATGGAGTATGTCCTTATTTAGATTTTCCTACCTCTGTATACACTATATAGCACCACTCTTGAGAAGATGCGTAAGAGTACATTCCACTAAACACTTGTAGTGCACCCTTAAGTGTGCTCTCAACCCTACAGTTTATGCTGCCATATGCACAGTCTAAATTTGTGATATAAAAAATCTACTCTTTGAATACCAGTGATTTTATTAAACGGCCACAGATAAGATAACTTTAAGAGGAAAGACTCAACTACTATTTTGATTTTAGGGGATTTCAGTTCTGAGCTCCTCACAGAGGCACAAAGACCTGTGTGATCATAGAGACGACACTTCTCTGAGATCAGTTTCCCCATCTATATATGGGAGGAAGATGAAGGGGTTTCCAAATGTAATTCCTTAGAACCCGTGGTGACTGATGAGATGCCTCCTTGTGGGTGGGGGCATTCTGCTTCTGTTTCATATCCTGAGCTTCTCTGATAACTACCAGCCAGTTGGATGATCCCTTCCACTTGTGTTATGATGCTGTACCTCACAGATTATAAGCATAACTTATGCCTCTCAGCGCCATTGGTTGATGTACGAGGTTTCAACAGACAGTGCTGAAAAAGGAAAATGGAAGAAAATAGTGGAGTGGGAGAAGCCACAGGGAGGAGTGGGAGAGAGACCACAGAGGATTGAGGAAGTTGGCCAGCCCAGTAATGTAACCCATATCCAGGTTCCCAGGAGAGTTTTCAGCTTAAAGGTTTATCCAAAGTCAAAGAGAGCTGGAACTTTGGTGAAGACCATGTCCTTGGAAGAGTAGCTGATGCTGTTCCAGTTTACAGGGGATCGCACTGCATGGTTAACACATCTGTTCTTATGGAAAAGGAGTTCAGACACTTGGTCTGCTACCAATTAATATTAGGTTGGTGCAAAAGTAATTGCAGTTCAAAAGGTTAAAAATAATTGCAAAAACCACAATTACTTTAGCACCAACCTCATAGCACAACTTTAGCTAAGTCATGTAACTCTATGAGGATCAGTTTCTTTATCTGAAAACTGAAGGAATAGGACTGGATAATCTCTTGAGGTCAACTGGGTTGGCAACCATTGGGTTGGGCTCTTCACAGCATGGTGGCTCTGTGATGGAATATCCTGGGGTGCAGCCAGACAGTGAGTGTTCTATGAGAAAAAGGTGGAAACTGCACAGCCTTTTCTAACCTAGCCTTAAAAGTCACATTTGTTGGTTCAAGAGAGTCACAAAGGCTACCCTAGATTCCAGGGGAGGAAATTAGACTCACCTCTCAATGGGAGTGACAAAGTCCCTCTGCAGAAGTACACATGATATAGGAGATACTGTTGCAGCCATTTTTGGTTACTGATTTGCCGCTCCAGGCCACCCCATTCCTGACATCCATCTCATTCATTCCTACATTATTTATTTTTCCTCTGCTTCCTTTCAAAAAGAATTTGAGGATACTCAGTTGTAGTTAGAAGATGGATTGATGGGCATGGAAAGAAAACAGGAAATTGGTTAATCTCACGTGATAATCTCATATATTCATTCATTCCATAAGTATTTTATAAGGTTTAGCAATGGGTCACATACTGTGATCAGCTCACGAGTAATGAGATGAGCAAAATTAACAGAGGTTCTGTTCTCATGAAGCTTAAACCCAGTTGGGGAGCCAGACATTTTAAAACAGTTCTACAAATGTATAACAACAAGTGTGCTAATCTCGTAAATGCCATGTAGCAATGGTCAAGGAGCAACCCAGGAGCTTAGTCCCATCCAGGGAATTAAAGATTTCCCTGAAAAAAAGTGACTTTTAAACTATTAATGCAGAGATGAGAAAAAGTCAAGTAACTAAACCAGGGTGTTGCAGAGCATGCTCCATGAACCACTGATGGTATAGAGATATGTTATTATTGTCCTTATTATGTATTTATTTTGTGCAATTTATGATAGGTGATAGTGGTTTTCCATTTTTGTTAGCAGACAAAGTTTCCTTATTAAATCAATGTTTTTAAGTTTAGCAAAATTGTCCGCTTAAAAAAAAAAGATAGTGGGGAGGCTGGATAGCTCAGTTGGTTAGAACGCGGTGCTCTTAACAACAAGATTGCTGGTTCGATCCCCACATGGGCCACTGTGAGTTGCGCCCTCCACAACTAGGTTGAAACAATGACTTGATTTGGAGCTGATGGGTCCTGGAAAAGCACACTTAAATAAATAAACGTTTTTTAAAAAATGGTAAGTAAGATAATAGTGCAGACATTACACAAGAAGGCAGATATTGTGTAGGTCAGATGTGGGTACCTGAAGTTTAGTAGATACTGGACTTGGTGTGTTGGGGGAGGTGGGGAGGTTGCATCTTGAAGCTAAAACTCTGAGGTGGAAGAGTTGAGGGTCCAAGAATCAGAAAGGTGGCCAACATGGCTTGAGCAGAAGTGAAAGGGAACACCTTACAATGAGCCAGGAGAAGCCAGCAGGACCCTGACATCCAGGGAGCTTAATTCAGAGCAGAAACCTCCAAAACTCAAAATGGGCAATTGCACTTTTTTCCCTTAAAAATTGTACTACAGGTTAGTACAAAAATCACTGGCATTTGAATAATACCTTTACAATAGAACAAATTTAGACTATATAGATAGCAGCAGTACTAACGTGCAGTATCTGAGAGCTAATATTCCCATTGGAAATAGTGTTGCTCAATAGGTTTTCACTGGGACATCATTGAAGAATTTGGGAAAGGGGAATGACAAAACCTAGTTAGTGAGGTTTCAAAAATTATTTCTGTCAATGTAATTCATGCACTAAAAAATTGTGTAAAAGAGCTAATAATAATAATAAGCAACATTTAGCTCTCCAACCTCTTTCCCACTCCCAGAGGCAACCACCTGAATACTTTTCTGTTTTTATTCTTCTGATACCCTTCTTATCTCCAAAGAAATATGCTTAAATCTCCATTTTTTTGTTTTATCAAGTTTGGAAATTATACTAGACACATCATAGGTGCTTGCTTAGATTTCTTCAAACTCATCTTTCTCCCAGTGTCTCAACCTGCCCTGCCTAGGCCATCCCAGTGGTGACTGCCTACATCTGAGTTCCTAGATTCACTGTGGGAGGCCATCAGGCCAGATGCCCAGATCTGCCTTCCTCAGTGGCTACCTGTAGGGACAGAGCCAGGAGTGCAGTTTCCAGGCTCTCGCCCTAATGTGGAAAGGTGCTCACTAGGGTAGTAAATGGCCATCAACTGTGATTGGATGGCCATCACCTGTGGCTAGTTGGCCGTCAGCTGTAACCAGTGAGCCACTAATATAACTGCTGTGGCTACGCTAGCAGCAAATAAGGGCTCACAAGCAGATAGTGGCTGGCAAGGGCGGAATGTGGATTGCGGATTGCAGAGAGGCGGATTGCAGTTAGCAAGTGAGGTTGGTTGGCAGAGACAAGTGGACAGCGGGTTGAGGATCATGTGGCTCCTGCTTCCTGTGTCTCTAACCCAGCCACCAGTAAGTCTACAGTGGTATGTCTCCCCTATCTATGGCTCCGTGGGTGTTCCTTTTTGGCCTCGCCATATCCTGCATTCTGATGTGGAGAGCGGGACTAGAGACCCCGCATGACACCCTTCATGACACTACCACAGGGGTCAGGTGACATAGCCTGGACATGTGGGAGAGTTCATTCTCCAGGCAGCAAATTTTGACCAATGGAAGAGAGGGAGATCGGGCAAAGAAATTAGAGGGAGATTGCAGACACATTTTCTCTTCCTTTCTCCCTCTGATGGATTGTTCCAGGCACACAGCCTGTCCAAAGAGGTCCTCGTGACACCGTGGTCACCAGCTCTGTTTATTCATGGCACTTTAGGAAGCAATGCCATGGCAAGGAGTCATCACCTTGTATTTGCTACCAGTCCTTCCCGGCCTGCCTTTTTCCCTAACTCTTGCAGAGCTGAGATGGTGCCTCCTGATAAAGCATTAGCCCTTAGCGTTGCCTCAGGCGCTGTTTTCAGGCTAAGACAGATAATGCCAATATTAACTATTGACTTGCAGCTGTGACTTAACATCATCACCCACATCTTTCTCCTGCATCCCTACAGTTAACTTGTTGTTCTTTGTTCTGTTATACTTAAACTTCCAAGTTTGTGCTTTATCCGTTTATCCATTTTTCCAACCACCAGAGAGAGTATCTCTTGGCTCTGACCTTTTGCAGGATGAAGATATTTGTATTCCTTCCCTTCCTTTCACTTCTCCTCCCCTCTCACCTCCAAAACTCTACACCATACTCACATATCCTCAGGGTTGATAGCATTTACATTCTGCTCTGTAAACGTGATTATCTTATTGTTTCCCAAGTGCTGATTCTAAACTTGAAAATCGATATACAGTGCATATACTGTAATAATCCATTGAACAATAAATGTTATTGAGAGTTGGTTGTGTTTCAGTCACTGTTCTCTGGGCTCTAGGGATAAAACCATGAACAAAACAGAAAGAAATCCTTCCCATCATGGAACTTCAATTTCAGGGGGGAGACAAATGAATAAACAAGATCAACATGTAAAATGTATAGTATGATGGATAGTAAAAAGAACTAAGAAGAAAATAAAGCAAGGAAGGAAAATAGAGTCAAGCTGAGGAGTTGAAATTTCAGGGAAGGCTTCACTGAGAATGTAACCTTAAGGAAGTGAGGGAGCAAGACAGATAGTCCATCTGGGCAAAGAGAACAACATTCCAGGCAAAGGGAAGAGCAAGTAAAGGCCCTAAGATAGGAGTGTGCTTGTTGTGTTTGAACAAGAGCCAGGAAGCTCGTGTGGCTGGAGCAGATGGACCGAGAGAGAGATTTAGATGGGAATCAAGAAAGAGAAGTAATGGGGAGGTGGATCATGCAGGGCCATATATGTCCTAGTAAGGATTTTGGTTTTTACTATAAGATAGATGGGAAAACTTGACAGGGTTTTGAGCAGTGGAGTGACAGGATCTAATGTACGTTTTAATAGGATCACTTTGGATATTGTGTTGAGAAGAGACTGGGGGAGGTAAGGGAGAAAACAGGAAAACTAGGAGATTATTGAAATAATCTAAGCAAGAGATGATGATGACTTGAGATAGGGTTATAGCAGTTAAGGATATGAGAAGTGGTCACAATCTGGATATATTTTGAAGGTAGAAACAACATGTTGGTGAATGGTTGGATGTGGGAGAAAAACTGGAATCAAGAATGACTGTAAGATTTTTGACCTGAGCAACTGGAAGAGTGGAGTTGTCACATAACAAGATGGGGAGCCCGTGGAAAGAGCAGATTTTGAGTAGAAAGATGAGGGACTCAGCTTTAGCCAGTGTGAGTTGCTGTTTTAGTTATCTATTATATATATGGAGATTGAATCTCACAAGACTTAAATCAATCAAAAGTGTTTTGTCTCCCAAAGACACCAATGTTCAGTTGAAAATAGCGACCGCAGAATTAGTTTGGGCATACCACACAAATGAACACACTATTTTCTCATTCCCTTTATGGTCCTGCGGAACTAAGTAAAGTTACAGTTACTGATTCACAGGTTGGAATTAAAATGTGCTGTGGGGAAATTTGAGAACAGATGTGCTGGCCTCTGTATTAGGGTTGCTAGGGCTGCCATAACAAAGCAGCACAAACTCGGGGTCTTAAAACAAACAAAACAATTATTCCCTCACAGTTCTGGAGACTAGCAGTCTGAAATCAAGGTGTTTTATGAAAGAATGTGTTTCATGACTCTCTCCTAGTGTCTGGTGGCAGTGGCAATCTTTGGCTTACCTTTGCTCATAGATTTATCACTCCCATTTCTTCCTCCATCTTCCCATGCTGTCTTCCGTGTGTGTGTGTGTGTGTGTGTGTGTGTGTGTGTGTGTGTGTGTCCATGTCCAAGTTTCCTCCTTCTTCTAAGGACACCAGTCATATTAAATTTAGATCCCACCCTACTCTAGTCTGACCTCATTTTAACTTGATTACATCTACAATGACTCTACTTCCAAATCAGGTCACATTCTCTGGTTTCAGGTGGACAAGAATTTTGGGGAGAATACTATGTAACCCAGTACAGCCCATTAGCACATAGAGCTCATTTTGTTGGATTTTACCTATGATCACACTTTGTAAATATTATCATGCAAAACACTGAATTATGGCAACAAAAAAATGTTCACTCTCTCTTAGGTATTTTAATTTGAAAAAATGGAGTTTCAAATCACTTTCTTGATTTCTATGAAGATTTTAATAAAACTGTAGAAAATGCAAAAGACTGTTGATATCTTGTTCAAAAAAGCTAGGCTTTGCTCATCTATCTGCATATTCAGCAGAGTGCAAATGTAAATCTTGACAAATTCTATTCCGTCTATAAACCTGACAATAGCAAAGCTGCAAGTCAAAATGAAATTACATTTGACTGTACCCAGTTTTACTACTATGCTACATAGAAGGAAAGAAGGAAGTCCTAAAGGAAGCAGGCACTTCAGAGAAATAGCATTTATGTTTATGTGCATATGTTGATCTCTACCATCCTGCTGTTGAAAACAATTTAAGAAAGATTTCAAATAAAAATTAGAAATAACTTCATTAATTTTATTAGACACCATATAAAATCACATTTTTCTATTTAATGAAACCAACATGGATAGCCAGCTGAAAAAAGAAAACCTAATTTGAAGCTAGCAACCATTTTTTGTTTGTTTGTTTTTTTGTTTTTTAAGGAGAGCGCAGCTCACAGTGGCCCATGTGGGGATCGAACCGGCAACCTTGGGGTTATCAGTACCATGTTCTAACCAACTGAGCTAACCAGCCACCCCCATAGCAACCATTTTTTTTAAGAAGAGGTAGACACTATTTCACATTTTATAAGATGAAGGTTTACTGTAATTGAAATAAATATATTGTGATGATTAAGTAAAAGTTACTAACTTCATTAATGTACACACAATCTGAAAGAAATCACATAAAATTTTTATTTGTAACTTTTATCTAATGTAGCTTTTAAAAATTAATAGTCCCAGAAATCATTCCAGTTACACACACACAAAAAAAAATTAGTGTTATTAACTTGATTTGCTGTTCAAATTTTTTTCTTTCTAGCTAGTAATATGGCCCTAAGGAAGAATACTGAAGATAGCTAAAAAAGATTTGCTAATGTTTAAATGCATTTTAAAAGCCATTTTTAGCATTCAGTATATTTCACCAATCCTCTGTGTTCTCCTGGACTCTTCCCAAGAATACTTTATAATCTTGACAATAGTCTGGGGATGGAGAAAGCTCTTTCAACAAAAACTGTAATCACTTTCACCCACCTCCCCGCCCCCATGATGCATCAAAACTGAAAACATTTCAATGTGAGTCAAAATGCCCGATCTCTAATGCTGGTTTTACTTAAGCTGAAATATACTTAGAACAGAAAAATATAGGAAATCTAAAATGTTTATGATGTTTTGATCCATTCTGAGAAGGAACTGCCTTTTGGCTTAGCCCATGAGGTCCTTACATCATGGGGGCCACTTCTGAGATTTGAGATGGGTGAGAGGTATGGTTTTCTTTTGTAAAGTGAGAGGAGAAGCAGAAAAACTTCAGGAAAGAGTCCATACAGATGTTGAGGATCCGGTAGCTGATTCTCTTAAACTGTTTTCTTCTTGGAAAGCGATCAAGTTGGAAGACCACTGGTGCAGGAGAGAGGGAAAGCAGATGGACTAAGGACATGTGGTACTATGATGGGCCAGCATTGATGACCCCCTTGAGGTTAACCATAATGAATTTGAAACGAAACTAGTCATGTGTCTTCCATTAGTCACAGTCTGCTTGGCTGATACAGGAATGAAGAAGGTAGAGAACTGGATTTAAGCAGGTTTGTGGATTTGACCAAGCAAGTAGTTTTGAGAATTTAAAGATGTGAAAGAAAGGAAATGTAACCACACTGCACTACTAAATTCTACAGTAACACGTTTTTATATAGATTTTACTTCCTGACTCATCATACCCTCTAAGACCAGTCTATCTGATGGTCACCCCTCTATCTCCATTCTCTTTGTTGTAGATTTAGACCTCTTTAATCTTATATTATCTTAATAAGGGTATTGGGAGTAAGAGGTGATAAACTATGTGCCTAGTTTGTCATCTTGAGCAAAAAGTTCTCAAATTGAGGTTTAAAAGATCACTCTGACACTTGGAGAATGGATTTGGTGAGGAGACAAGAATGAAGTAGTGACATTAGAAGACAGTTGCAGTAATCCCAGTAAAGGGTGCTGGTAGCTTGGTCTAAAGTAGTGGAAGTGGAAATAGAGGAAAGCACACGGTATAGAGAATTATCAGGACTTAAAATTCACGTGACTGGGTTATGGAATAAAAATGGGGGAACAAAAAAGAGATATTTGTCCAGGCTTCTTGCTAATGGTTATATTAACTAAGCTAGGGAACACTGAAAGAGGAAAGCAATTCTGGTGCAGGATCATTAATGTGGGTTTAGAGCTATTGAGCCTGAAGTATCATTGACATATCCAGTAAGAGGTCAAGGAGACACATGCTGTATGAGTTCAGAGGTGAGGTCAAAGGAGGAGATGTGTGTTAGGGAATTACTGATGGTATATTGATGGACAGTGAGCCAAATGAATGGATAAAATCTGTTAGGAAATGAATCCAGAGTAAGAAACTAAGAGGGTTGTCCTATATTGTAAATAATGGCCACATAATTCCTTGCGTCCTGGTTTTCATGACTCTTTACAATGTGATTTTGTCACTTATTAAGAGGTGGAGTTTATTTCTGGTCCCACCTCTTAAGTTTGGACCAGCCTTGTGACTTGCTTTGACCAATAGAATATGGTGAAAAGCACTGCTGTGGGAATCTGAGCATAAATATCAAGAGGCCTCGTAGTTTCTGCTCTGGCCCTTGAGGCTGTCATGTCAAGAAGCCTAGATGAGTCTTCTTGAGGATAAGTGACAATGAGAGGGACAGCCATCCCTAACCACCATACATGTGGATAAAGTCATTTTAGGTCAGCCAGGCCTTATTTGCCATCAGATAACGGTAGCCGCATGAGTGACCATTTGGCTTTGGCTTCAGTGAAGCCAAATCCAACTAGCTGACCCACAGAATCATGAACAAATAACATATTTGCATTTGTTAAGCCACTAAGGTTTGAGATGGTTTGTTATGCAGCAATAGACCACTGATGCAGGAACCCAGGACGGACTCTTTAGAAACTCCAGAATTTAAATATTGGGTAGAAAAACAAAAGCTGGCAAAAAAAAAAAAAGTGATCACTAAAGAGATAGGAAGAAAAGTGGAAAGGTATAGTGTCACAGCAACAGAAATTGACCCACAGAAACCAAGCAGTGTTTCAAGAATGAGGGAATGCCGACAATGTCAAATATGGCTGAAAGGTCACATAAGATAAGATGAAAAATTCCTATTGTATTTAATGATATGAAGGTGCAGTCACTCAGTGACATTTGGAGCGGAGGGAAAAATAGATAAGTTCAGTTTTAGACAGATGGAGTTTGAGATGCTTATGGGATATCTAAGTACATCTGTCCAGCACATAGTTAGATTATATGAGCCTGAAGCTCAGTGGAAAGTTTAGCGCAGTAGGCATGTCAGTGATAAAGCCATTAGTGTGGATGTGATCCCCAGGGAGACTGTGTAAAGTGGGAAGCGGAGGGGATCTTGGGAGCACACCAGGGTTTTAGACAGTGGGTACAGGCAGAAAACACCACAAAGAAGCCCATGAATGAGGTGAACTGGAAGAAAGAGGTGCAGGAAAGACAAAACAGTGTTTCCAAAAGGGGTGAAAAGTAAGCCTGTCAAATGCAGCAGAGAGCTATAGTAAGGTGAGAAGCAGAGGATCCTCTCATTGAATCTGACACCATTTGCCGGGGCAAATGGTCCAGCAGCACTGTGCAGAGCCAGGAAAGGTGGGCTCAGCAATAACTTAGAATATGGATGCCGATACGGAACAAGACTCCACACAGAAACAAGAAGGCAAATGTCAAGTGCCAAGTGTTTTGTTTTTTGATTAATTTTGTTTTGTTTTAAGGCTATGTCACTTAAGCTTGTTTATTAATTGAAGAGAAAGAGGTAGTTAAAAAAAAAAAAAAAGAGGGTTACACCCTAATGGGATATTTTTTCCCCAACATTTTCTTTTCCAGCTTTCACGAAAAATCCTACTTATACTTAGTTTTTGCAGTATCATCCTTCATCTCAATATAGAGTTGGTTAAAATTCCCATATTTATTTGCTTTTTCCATTAAAATTTTAGATTAGCTGATTCCTGATTAAGTTGGGGAGGGACAGGGTATTTTTCTCACTTGGAGCTATTGATACAAGAGAGTTAGCATGTCCCTAGGTAGACAGGGAGGTCCCTGGTGGAATAAACAGTCATATCCTAAAACTTCAGGTTTTGAAATCACTCGTTCACTCCAGGACATAATGTAATAAGGCCTTGAGGTTAATCATAAAATTCATTTTGGCCTGACAAATGGAGCAGATCTGATAGATAAAGAGTGGGTTACTTTGCTAATTCCTTTAGGATGGGCAAGCAGAACAAACTTGGTAGACGAATTTCATTAGAAGGCGCCAGTTCCCTTCTTCAAACAAGTTCCCTTCTTCAAACAGCTTCCCTTCCCCAAGCAGGCAAGGGAAAGTATAAAAGTAGAGCTTTTGCCTCAGTCATGGGGCACCCCCCATTCGGGACCCCCTCCCTCTCGGGAGCTGCAACTTCTTCTCCTGCCTCTAATAAACTATCCTCTTTTTAAAACTTTTTGCCTCTCCCTGGTCTGTTTCCATTCTTTGGCTTCACGAGACAAGATCCTGGCCCACATTCAGAAACTGCCAGCAGATTCAACATCACCTACATCACTTGGGGAATCACAGGAAAATATTCCTATATCACTATCTTCAAATCGGAGAAGGTATCTGGTATTCCAAATGATGCTAAGAAGTGAAATTCCTGCCTGAGTAAATTTGAGAAAAGCTACACATTAAAAAATCTCCCTCTGAGAGACTGACAAAGTACATTAGCATATTAAAGCCTCTGAGACTTCCTACATTAAACAACAACAACAACAACAAAAACCTTGTTTAAAAGTTTACAAACAAACTCATTTCCCCCTGGGGAATGCTTTTTTTCTCTGCATGTTATTAACATAGCAGAAGAATTTCCCCTTAACACCAGTTTAGAAAACTCTGCTGTGGCAAATTGATTCTACCTATGTTCTGTGGATTTGTTAGATTTTAAATAGAGAGGCTCTCCAGCTTATCTCTAGATTTGGTGATTCGTGTTACATCCAGGACTTGGAGCCCTCCCTAGACTATCTACAGTAAAGAGGAGTGGTAGCACCACCCATTTACTTGGGGACCCCTTTATAACAAACACCAGGGCCGGGGAAATTAACCAAAGATTGGACTGAGGATAAAGATGGTTGAGGAGAGGTCAGCAAGAGACAACATCTTTAATTAAGGCTAATGAAAATTCCCACTCTGTGAAGGATTGGTAATTTATTAGAAACCTTGCTAACAGGATGTGAGTTGAAGGCAGGATCAAAGTGCCTCCTTATTTGTCTGGAGGAAGCCATCAACTGAACTACAATCAGTTAATAAGACACACAATTGGAAATGGTAACATATATTTGAAGTTCTGAGGAACTAAAGAATCATGATGTAATGCCCATGGAAGTGGGTGATTGACATTATGGGTTGAAAAGAGGAAAATTATGGAGCACAAATATGTCAGTGTGGCAGTGTGCTGTATCCAGCATCATTCGGGACAATTCCAGTCAGATTGGTCTTAGTATGAACCCTAATGGGGTCCAGCCTGAACTGCCAGCCAACCTTGCCCCTTCTATCTTGTTAAATCGATTATTTGGGTACAACCAACCTTTAAAAAAAAAAAGATTGCTATTTTACATATACCCTAATATTTAAATTCATCCACACATCAAGAATTGGAAGACAATCATCATTTACATAAGGCCTAAAATAACAATGTTTTGGCTCCAGACTCCCTCTACTGTCTTTGCAATAATAAACAAACATTTTATGGCATTTTACTGACTAGATTGCAGAATAGATTCCAGAATTTATGAAAATCAAAGCAAACACAATCCTGTGCCATAATAAAGGAAATCGTTAGTATGATAATGAGAAAGTTCAATATTTGGAGAAAGTTGACAAAATATAAACTAGTTAATGAAATATTTATATAGATAGAACTACATGCAGTTGTCATTTGGCTGTTTTAAATCCACAAACGTCAATGTCATATGCTCCAACCTTATATATAAACATTTGTCAAAGAATAGTAGGGTGTGTGTATGGTGTGTGTTGGGGTGGTTATCGCTTTTAATAGTAATGTTTATTATGAAATTCCTTATTCCAAATACGTTGGTTAACTTACATGAGGTTCCTTGACCAAAATTAACTACAGCGAACATTAAGTTCAGTACCATATAGGAATGTGTATATTATGACTTGGGTTTACAAGAAAGAAATCTACCTTCAGGTTAAAAAGTGTGAAGATACAAAGTGATTCACACAGGAAGGTAAATGAAAGAAATGCAGAAAAGCCATATGTTTACAAGAGGAAAGCTAGAAATAAAATAGTTAACATTTTAACTGTGAGAGGAGGAAGTAGGGCAATTTGCATAGACTTCAAACAATCTCACACTATTGAGAAAACCTGCAAATCCTGGGAAGAATTAGAGGTAAAAGGCAAAGTCAATACACTTCAAATGCCCTTGATGTTTCACAGTTACTAACGAGCAAGCATCTTCTGAGTAAGTTCACACTTTGCACAAAATACATATTAAGTCTGTTGTTGGTGATTTTCCAAAAAGTTAATATTTTACAGTTCAGAATTTTATTTAAGTTTGTATTTAAGTTTCTGTCTTTGAAGCAGAACAAATGCTTTTTGAAGTTATGTTTCCATAGTCTTAGGAATTCAGTCTAAGAATGAAAGATGCCATCAAAAGTGTATTTACAAAGATGTGCATCAAAACCTTACATGTACAGTTACTGTTCACCACTTGTCTTATGCCTAACAGCACCTAGCATGTAGTAAGCACTCAATAAATATTCTTCAAAGAATGAATTACAGGAGAAAAGTTAGAAAATTCCAAATTGGTGACTCGTTGAGTAATTATGGGCAAATTGTGGTTTATACACATTATATTATATGGCAATTAAAATATTTTGAGGACTTTTAAAGACGTTGGGGAAATGTGAAGACTGGAGAGAATGTTAAGCAAATGGGATAACAATGTATACACTATCTAATACGGATCTTATAAAGTAAATATATATGGACACAAAAAGGCTAAAATTATTGATTGAGGTGGTTTTTATTTTTTCCTTTGTGTTTCTGTGTGTTGCAAACTATCATTATGTATTACTTTTATAATCAGAAAAACACTAAATGTTATTAACACACTTTCATAATTTTCTGCTAACATTCAGATCTTTAATAAAAATTTATCCATTTAAAACTGTGGAGTTTAATATAGGCAGTTGTGGGGTGATTCAATATTTGTATTTTCCCTAATATTTGTGGCTTTTCCCTATCACTTTGTTAGGACAAACCCTCACTGCATAGATACTTTTGGTAATTTATTTAGTAGCTATAATGCATGAGTCAGAGCTAAACTGTGCTGGAGTTTTGAGTATTACACCAATAGCTTCTCTATAAAAAAGACAGACAAGTTATTTCTAAAATTATACAGACAAAGATGAAATGTATTGTTTTTACATTAGAAACAAAATAATCATTATGCGTTCAAATAGGCACTGGACCAGACACTTTACCTAAATGATCTTTAATCTTTACAGCTACACTTTATTCATATATGTAGAAAATAGTATAGAAGTAGTAATAATAGCTAATTCGGGACCTCCTCCCGCTCCGGAGCTCTGACCATTTTGCTTTCAATAAACTATCCTCTTTTAAAAAAAAAAAAAAAAACTCCTCGCCTCTCCTTGGTCCCTGTTTCCATTCTTTGGTCTCAAGAGACACCATCCCAGCACTCACAGCAAAACTCCCCTACATCATTTTGGGGACTCAGAGAGAAATATTCCTACAACAGTAATAATAGCTAGGAATTATTGATCAATTATCATGTGCCAGGCTCTGTGTCAGGGGCTTATTTTCTTTCACGTTTTGAGCTATTGGATTAAGTAGTGCATATTATCCCCACTTTGCACTTGAAGACCCTGAGGCCCAAGGTGAAAGCCAGATCTAACCAGTGCTCCACGTGGAGAAAATATTTTTATTCCCCAGGGTCATTAAACTATTTTTGCACCTTCTTTCAGGTACAATGAATATTGAAAACACGGCAGCCTACAAATAAACTTGATCTTCTGTTGGACAGAAGAGGGGTAGGAAAAGAAAGTTTAATCAGTTATACTTAATGTTTTCTTACTTTCCTTGGAGTAGGACAATGGGAATAGCTAGTCAGACATTGCCTATTTATCAGTACAAAGCAAGTTCATCAAAACTAATGCTTTCAAAGGTATTGGTCAAGAAATATAATGAATTTCCCTTTCCATAGTTTGAAAGAAAAGCCTGCAAATTTCAGACCTCGGCTATATAAGGCTGTTCCTATAATAGAAGAAGTAGCGGTTTGCTATGTCTTTATCAAACTAGGAATACATTTGTCATTGACTTCATTGAGTTCTCTAAAAAAGGTCCATTCTGGCTTTTTTCCTTTGCCTCCTCCTTCCTTCTATCCAGGATGCCAAGGAGATTTGTAGTGAATGTGGACAGATGATTAAGAAAATTTAAAAGTAACTGAATTTCTGTATACTCGGTTCCTGAAATGGTCCAGCTTGTTCTATTTTTATAATAAAATAAAGAAATACAATTAAAAATTGCCATTTGTTAAGCACCTTCTACATGTCAGAGCTTTATACCTTTTATGTCATTCGAAGCTGACAACCATCTACAAAGGTACATATTCCCTGAGGGTACCTAACCCCAGAAGTTAAATAGCAATTATACTTCATATCATGGCTACTCAGTAAAATTCGAATCCAGATTTCATTCCAACAAACCGGCTTCCTTCAAAACACGTTGCCTAGCAACAAATCGATCCTACTAGTGCCTTCCCCCACTAAGTGGAGAAAAACAAACTTCCTAGAAGCCAAGATTAAAGGACAATTCGAATTTTCTAACAGAAATTCCCCCCTATCCCCTTGTGTGACCAAAGCGGTTATTTAAGCAGTAAAACCTCCCACAGCCAATGTCAATTTCACCCGGGCCTTGGCCCCCGCTGGTGGCAGAGGAGGGTCCCTAGTTCTAACTACTCGAATCTGATTTCCGGGGAAACTGGCGTTCAGAGATTTCCCAGGAAACCCGTAATCTTGGGGCGACCTCAGGCTGAAGGACCAAGTCCTGCCGCGGACATTTGTTCATTCATATCCAGGGACAACCCTCTCCCCCAGCTCGACTTATTTTACGCCACAAGTTTAAAATACTAACGAGGCCACGCCGCCCCTTTCCCTCTCCCCGCCAAGAATAGGATCAGGTTATGGACAACGATATTTCCATCCCCCTCCCTTCTGCTCTTCTCAAAGTAACTGGTGCGCGTGCGGACGTGGGTCTGAGGGTGTATGCACCCAACTCGCGGCGCGGCGGGACCCCTAGAGCGGCGGGGCTCGCTCCCATCCTCTTCTCCAGCCTGGTACCGTCTTTGACTCCACCAGCCTGCGCGCGCCGGGTTCCACCCACGCCTTGCCCCTCAGCCCCGCCCTAGGCTCTCCCCGCCACGCCTCCTCGGGGGTCCGGCTCGGCCCGCCCCGCCCCCTCCCTCTCTCCCCCCCCCCACACCCCTCCCCAGGCGCAGCCCGATCCCTCCCCGCCCGTCGGAGGCTCCCTGAGCTCGCCCCGCCCCAGCCCCGCCCCTTCCGCCTCTACCCTGTGCGGCTCCTCGGGCTGTGCCCGCGCGTGGTAGCGTCTCCATGGCGACGCGGCGTCGAAGGTTCCACGCTCCGAAACCCGCGCAGACCCCAGCGGGGCTGGCCTTTGGTGACTGCCCTGCAGGTGATCGGCGTGAGAGGGCCACAAGCGGGTAAGAGACCCCACGGCGACTGCGGTCTCCCTCTCCCCATCCCCGCGACTCATCCCTTGTCTCAGAAGTCCCCAGGCCCGACGCCTGAGCCCGCAAACTTTTCTGCACCCTCCAGGTTAGCGTTCTAGGGCGGAGGTTGCGCGCGACAAGGTACCATCCACGCGGCTGGAGATGCGCCTCGCACTTAGCTTCCTCTTCTGGCTGCGGTTGCGCACTGAGGAAGTGATATTAGTCTCTACGTGGGTGTGAGTGATAACGGGGCAGTTCTGACAGGCATGTCTTCACACCCATACTCTGACCGGCAGATTCCCACGCTCCAACTCCCCTTCTCCGCCCCCCGCAAATGAAAAAAGCCACGTTCCATCTTGGGGCTGCCGGCTACTTCTCTCGGTCCTCGCCCCGCCCCCCTTTAAAAATGTTTTTCTTTTTACTTTTACTTGTTTTTGGAAACAGCTTAATGGCCAGTTGGAGTGAGCACTCACTGGCTGTGGTTAAGACGTCATTACTCTCCAGACATAACTTGCTCGGCCATAAAAAATTTCGGTGGAATTTGGACAAATTATTCTCCTGGGACCTTGTTTTTATCATCTGTAAAGTGAGGGGCTTGGACAACGGATCACTTGTAAGGTTCAGTCTTCAGCCTTGAGATGACAAAATTGACTTGACATTTCTAAATTCATATTGTGGTCTTTTGACTACTTAAACTACACTGCGCCCTGTAGCATTTAAATTAACACATGGCATAATTATGCATTTATCGTTTGACTTCCCAGAGGTAATAGGTTAATTGGATGAATCTGTTCTTATCCCAAGAGATCCCTGGAAGTTATTTTTTTTTAAATAAATCTGAAAAAGACACTGAAAATGTCTTTAAACTTGTTTCGTTCTCCTAAAAACCAAACACAATGATCCTCAAATCCACCTTGTTAAATTTCTTGTTTGCTAATTGAAGTTTTTTTTTCAATCTTAGGAAAACAACAGCACTGCTCTTTAAGTGTTAAGAGTTTACCAGACCTGAATTCCAACAACTTTGTATGAATTCCAGTGCACTACTCCAGTATTCCAGAGTTTCAACCACCAACTTTGAGCTAAATCTTTTTCCCCCTTCTATGCCCCATCCAGTCTCAATTTTGTACTTAGATCTGACTTCCTTAAGTCAGAGTTCACCTTCAGCGCTCTCCTTGCTAGACTGTAGGTAATAATAACGATAGTAATAGGAGGACTTGTAATAATTATAATTGTAGTAGGAGATAGGTACTACTATGATTTATTATTAGCTATTTATATTAACCCTCACAGTAAGTCTATGAGGCAGGTAGTATTTTTATCCTCATTTTACATTTGAGAAAAGTGAATCATAGAGGGGTTAAAGTACTTGCTCAAGGTCACACAATTAGCTGGGATTTGAACATAGGCAATCTGACTCCAGAGTCTTAGCACTATATTGTGTAGTAAAGGAAATATACACAATTTATATATAGTCACTTCTAAATATGAATGTAAGTGATAAGTGATCATTGAAACCATTTTATACACATTTGAGCTACGCAATGAAATAATGCCCCATGTCCTATTATGTTTCCCAATTAAGCTCCTCTAAGATGGAGGATAATGCTTCATCAGCTCTGTCTTTCCTCACCACAGTTGCAGGGCCTGACCCTGTAGCTGTCGGTGAGTTCATTCTTTGCCTATTAGTATACAAGGTAGCGTATAAAAACAAATAGCACAAATGGGTAAAATAATCGCACAAATGGGATGAAGAAAACATGTCTTCCAATATTACAAGAAAAACCTAAAATAAGAATTTTGAGAAATCTGAATTTTAAAAGTCAGTAACTCATTTTATAAAAGGTTTTTTTGAAGCCTGTAGAATCTAAATAAAACCTGCTTGGCCCAGTGGCCACTGGCTAGTAAACATTTACTTAGAGAAGTAGGGGTACTAAATGTTTTACTTTTTTTTTTTAGTTCTAAATATTTATTGTCCAGTGTGCATATCTCAAATTGAACACATTTCAAGTTCTCAATGGCCACATGTGGCTATTGGCTACCAAATTGGACAGCAAAGCTCTAGTTTAATACGTTATTTTCTTGTTTCCTTCCTTCCTGTTCCATTCACTCAACGAATATTTGTTGAGCACCAGATTATGTGACATGGAGTGCACTAGACACTAGAGATTTTTTTTTAGGGTCGCTTGAGTTTATCTGTTCTTTATAGCCAAGGAAACCCACTATATGAACTAATTGGGCCCTTGACTGGGATTTTTGATTGTTGAGAATCAATTTTTCCTTAAAGGCTGGAACTACATCACATAAAACTCAAGAATTGCTGGGAGCCCTGTTCTGCACCATGTGTAGAAAATATGTCTTCAGTGAGACAATGAAGACCACATGCCAGGAAGAAGCTGAGGTGAACAAGGGAAAGTGCCTTACGCCCCCCTTGAACATAGCTGGATCCACTGTGTCCTGACTCCCACACAGCTTAGATATTCAACTCTTGGATTCTATGAGCCATCGCTTATGTTTCTGTTTTTTGGTTTTTGCCTCAACTAACTGGAGCATGCAAACAAGAGTTCAGACTAATATAGCTAAGAAGACAAGAACCAATTCCTTTTTTTTAGAAATAAGCTATAGTGACCCCCCATCCTGGCACCCAAAGTACATTTTCATTTACATAAAACAGAATATTTTCAAATAAATCTAAGCACATAATTATGCCTTTACAAATCACTTTGTCATGCACAATGTATATACTTATTTAACCAGATACATTTTCTGATGAATTACCCATCTTTTTATATAAATCTTTCAATATTTTTTCTTAAAAATAAATCTCCTTTTTCTCAACTCTTTTCTCAGAATCATTCTTCCTAAACCTATGAGCCTTTCTTTTTAATTATAAGAGCATTCTAAGTCAATTAAGTTACTTTTTATCATTCCAATGATTTTATAATTCAGTCAATATCTGAGTACCTTTAAAGTGGTGTGGGACCCACACTCATGAATAAGAACCAGTTTCTGTTCTCAAGAAACTTCCATCCTGGTGATGCAGTCATTCCACTACTCTAATTATCTGTTTACCCATTGCCTGTGTGCATATCCTTGACTGATTCTTTTCCTCCACCTGCTTCTTAAATATTGGTGTTTCCCAGGGTTCTATCCTTGGCCTTGTCTTATTCTACATGGGCCATGCCATCTATTCCCATTTTTCTCCAGCTACTCCGTTCATCATCTTTTCTCTTGAGTTCTAACTCCCTTTTCAACAGAGTAAAACAACACTTGATATCGTAGTATAATCTATAGGCATCTCCAACTCAGCATTTCCAAAACCAAACTCCTTGTCTCCTAGAATGTGTTCCTTGCCTGATACCCTCATCCTAGTCACCCAAGCAGGAACCATCAAATTCTTGTTCTCCCTCACTTATACGTCCAATGACTCTTAGTTTCACCTCTCTCGTTCCAAGTGTATCTCCCTGGCTTTATACATCATCATCTTTTCCCTGGACTAGGGTTTGGCAAACTTCTTCTGTAAAGGGCCAGATAAGAAGTATTTTAGGCTCTGTAAGCCCGACAGTCTTTGTCAAAACTCAACTCTGCCATTGTAATTTGAAAACTAGCATTGTGCAAACAAATGAGCAATGTGCAAACAAATTCTAGTCTGTGTCCCAATAAAATTTCATTTACAGAAGTAGGCAGTGAGTCATGTCTGGCCTGTGGGCTGTAGTTTGCCAACCCCTGCTCTGGACTATTGCAGTAGCCTCTTAACTTGTATCCCTACCTCCTATTCTCTCTCAGATTTACCCTCCACAGAATTGCAAAGTCTTAGTTTGCTTTCCATTGCCTACTGGTTAAAGCCCCAAATCCTTAGCACGGGGCAATTAATGACTTGTAAAATTTGCTCCCACACATGTTTCCAATTTCATCTCTTACCATTCTCTAACACACGGCTGGGCTTCTCTTCCCCTTCTGTTGACTGACTACTTGGTCTTGAGTTGGTTAAATAAATGCCAGCTTCATTGTGAAGTCTGACTCCATCTTTCTTCCCAGAAGCAGGCAGAATTAATCACTTCTCACTGTGTTTCCACAGGTTATGTTAATTCTAGAATTATAGCTCTTATTACATGGGATCAGGTATGTTAACCTCATTTGGTTTCAAGGAGTAGGAGCCATTTAGTCAAGGTCTGGCTTCACATTACAAAAACAACTGCTTGTTTCAGCAAAAAGAGAAATTAACTGGCCCGTGGTAAAAGTAGAGATTGAGCTGGAAACAGGGACTCAAACATCATCAGTCGTGTGTCTATCTGTCTCTGTCTCTCTCTCATCTCTTCATCACTCTTCCCTTATTCTTTTGTATATTTTACTTCGCTCTCAGGCCACTTTTTCTCTGAAGGCTAAAACACATGGCTAGTGGGAGCTCTAGATTCATGTTCTTTTACCTCTGTGACAATTCCACTTGGAAAAATCTCAGTGAAATGTTGTGATGAGCTTAGCTTGGGTCACAGGCTCACTCCTTGGTCTGGTCACTGTGTTAGCTTACGAATTACTATGGTTGTTCTGTCTTAGGAAAGTACTACTCTTGTGTTCAGTGGGCTGGATCTGTTAACCACACAAGGAGGAAGGGGTTAGCGGCAGACAATACCTTATTCTAGGGATACTTATATAAAGTATATCTGGGGGAGTAGAGCAAACCCAGAGAACAGGCCTCAAGCTTGATTCTGGAACTGGAAAGTTGTTCAGGGACAACTCTGTTGACTGGAATCTCTCTTCCTCTGTCTTTCCAATTCTGTCTCCACTGACTGCTGACTCTCCTTGGGTATCTCCAGTCCATGAGTTCAAAAGAGAGATTTGATTGATCCTGTTTGGATAGTATGTAAAATTACATTGGCGCTTCTTAGAGGGAAGGATTTCATACATTACTTTGAAGCTATGGTCTGTCCTATTTATGTAAGAAGCTAGTACTTGTTTCCACTATCAAATTATGAGCTTCTCTTATATCCCCAGAGCTTACCACAGGCATATCTGATACATAGTAGGTGCTCATCAAATGTTTGTTTTAAACAGACATTGAATGTTACATGAAAATTGGCAGCTATCATCACTGTGTTCTCGTTCCGATGACCACTAGGACTGTAGAAAAACATCAGGAGAATCTGCCCATGTTGCAAAAGTCAAGGGGGTGCTTGGTAGAGACTCAAAGAGCTGATTAAATGAAGTTGTAATGTTAACATTAACCATAATCAATAATAATGAATATACAGGGCATATACCTGTATACCGTTCTTTCTGGATACCCTGACCCCAGTTTGAACAGGTACCACTGGGTGGAGAAGAGAATTGAAGAAGCACAAGGCCAACATACTGCTTACATGCCTGTAAGAGATGACTAAACAGAGAGACAATGGTATTGCT
This sequence comes from Rhinolophus hipposideros, assembly GCF_964194185.1. Lineage (NCBI taxonomy): Eukaryota > Metazoa > Chordata > Mammalia > Chiroptera > Rhinolophidae > Rhinolophus > Rhinolophus hipposideros. The sequence continues at coordinate 47,529,023 of NC_138052.1, forward strand.
AATTTTAAATTGTAGTTTTTTAAAAAGTAAATACTATATTTATTTTGTTCAAAGTTCAAGAGGTACGTATGGACATAAAGTTAAAAACTCCTTCCTACCCCAGTCCTACGGCCATCCTCTTTTTCTCCCCAGAGTCAACCAATATCATCAGTTTCTTTTCTGAAAGTATTTCCTTTCAGAGATATTTTTGTGTGTCATAGTCATTGAAAAATACATATTACCAACACAATGGCTGTACCTCATCCTGCTCAGCTTATCAGTCACTGCTGTAACTTTACCTGTGTTCTCAATTGCTCTGCTCTTTCCCTGGAGTCAATGATCTTTCTGAGCAAGTATCATTACTTTGGGGTTTATGTGATTTTTAAATTAATTAATTAATTAAAAGTCTTCAGAGCTAGTCTGCTTGTCTCAATCACAGTAAAGCCTCCTTTTTGTTTCCCTAAGCAATCTAATCTGCTCTACTTCCCAGTTTTTCCTTTAGATAAAACATCAAGTTGTTTCTACAGTGTCCCTCCTATGTGCCAGGAGCTGGGCTAAACACTTTATCCCCAGTCATCCTATTTAATCCTTATAATGATGCAGTGAAATTGGCACCATTGTGATCCCTGTTTTACAGGTGGAGGAACTGAGGCCTAAGGAAGTTCAGTAACTTACCCAAACTTACCTGGCACGTGACAGAACTGGGATGTGAATCCAGTCTCTTCACTCAAGAGCCCCAACTCTCGAGTATTACTCTGTACTGCCCCCTAGGAATTCAGTTTTGTGAAAGGAGATCAAATGGACACTTCCTAGGTGATGATAAAGTCAGACCCAGCAGAGCCTGGGCTAGGCTCTTATCAAGGGCTAGGATTTGCCCACTCTAGGTTTTTCTTCCACCAGGTGAAAATAGGAGGAGAATTATATGCACTGATATTTCATCCAGGTAGAGGGTGGATTGTAACAATCCATAAAGATCCTACAGCTAGAAAGGAAAAAAGAGCTCTAACTATAAAGAGATGTCTACCCAGACATATGGGTACCCACTGGATTGTGGAAATCTGTAGAGGCCTTATGTAGTTCATCATTGCATTGTTTCAGTGTCTGAGCTCTATCTACTGCCCTAGAAAATCAGGAGTAACATCTTTCATTCTAGAGTGTGGTCTTCTACAACTGTGTTTCCCAAAAAGAGCCTTGCTTTTATGATAGACTTTAGCTCTGTGTGAGCTTCTCAGAGGGATAATCAAATTAATAACATGATGTTTGGCTTGGTTAGGGTTGCCCAAAAAACAAAGCCTGAGGCAAGAGTTTGGTACAACTGCTTTATTCAGGAGTGCAGATCAATGTGAGGAAGCTGGATTTAAAAAGAGAAAAACTTAATACAGAATAACAAAGCTTCTCTTTTATTGTCAACAGTTTGGGCCTTGAATTTTGTATTCCAGAAATCCCTAGTAGGTACTAGTACTACTAATTTTAAAAGTCTGGTTTGGGGTGTGGGGACAAGTGTTGGAGGAGGGGGACACGTGAATTGTTATCTATGAAAAATTTCTCATACATAAAAAAACCCTTGAGTCAATTTTTCTCCTTGCGATTAGAATGTAATTTATGCAAATATATAAAGGGCTAAGTTAAAGGAAAATCAGTTTACATAAGGCAGTTAGGAAAGGTAAAAATTCAGAGAAAACATTTTAACTTGTAAGTATTAATAAACACAAGAGAACTTATAAGGTAAGATTATATTTTTAAACATATATTTGGATAAAAATGAAAGGTTAATTTCTAAATGTATTTGTTGAAATAATATTTTATTAAAATGTGGAAAAATTTCTTGTTCTGGCTTATAGACACTCTATAAAGGTGTTTTTCATAACATGAATGAACTGGAATGTGGCAGATGGTTTAGATTACATCTTGTTTTGTCTTGTTGAAGTGGAGGAGAAAAAAGGTGGTGTACAAGTGAGCCAAACTGAATTTATGATTTTTAGCGTCAGCTCAGTGGGAAAGGTGAGTCTTTAACTTGCTGTTGATTGCATTTGAATCTAGATCTAGAGACCAAGTTACGAGTATATAAGACCAAAGTAGCAACAGAGAGAAGCTAATTTAATACATCACTTTTCTAACATGCAAAATTATTCCTATAGCTCTTTTCACGTAGACTCCAAGGTGAAATGGGGAGAAAGAGTTGAGTTCTCTAGACTTGTTTTTCAAACCCAATTTCATAATCCAGAAGAATGAGGTCTTTCAGTTAGGATGGAAATAATGCTACCAAATACAAAACCAAAATACATACTTAATACTCTACCGACAAACTGAGTTTTGCCTTCTTTGTTATTTACATTCTGAATTTATGCAAGTGTTTAAAGACTTGCATAAATGAAGTAAATATTTTGGTTTTTGCAGGAGTTATCTAAGCAAGACAGATGCTATAAAGAATACATAAACTATTTTTCAGGATGTTCTATTTCTATTTTACTATCAGTTTATATAGTTTTTGAATAATTGTTTTGGTATAAAATTACATTTTATCCTAGGTAACAGAAATGTTTATATAAAGGCTATGAATAAGTTATTTCAAATACCTCAGATGAAAATAATGATGCCAGTTTTTATTTCTGCTTCTATTTTAGGCACCAAAATATAGACAGAATGGCAGATAGTTAGAGTTTGATCCGAAGGGTAAATGATTCATTGCTTAAAAAGAATATGTTTAACCATCATTTTGTCCTAAATATTAAGAAGATAGTCTACCAGAATGGTTGACTGGTTGAAAGACTTCGAAATTAAATCCTTTATTACTGTTTGTCATTCAAAAAAATGCCTAAATGTTTACCATCAAGAATTTCTATTAGGAACATCACTGTTGATAAAATACTGAGGTGTTTTTTATTCTTTTCTTTCAGAAAAAGTGATGATTGAACCAAATGAAACAATGTCAGAGTAAGAAAATGTCTGGTTGTGCAACTTATCTATCACATGCCTTTTGAGCAATTGAGAACTAGATAATGCACTCATTTGCCATCCAATTAAATTTGAAAGGCCAGAAATGCATGGAGTAGCACTTTAGCTTTTGCTGTAGTCAAAGCAGTTGTTACTAGATAAAAGGACATTTTAAATGAAAACTGAATTTGATCAAAATGTAGAGATACAGATAATATTCACTTCCACTTTTAAATGCTTAAACACCAACTATTCTGTATTTTACTTACATAATTTTCATTCCTCATTCCTATTTCCCTTTGATACTTGCTCATTTCTTTCAGAATCTCTCTAAATTAACATTTATTTTAAAATTAAACAGATTCTTTATTTACTATGAGATGAATCATTACTACTAAATAAGGAAAATATATAATCAACCCAAGTAGTTGAAGACGTTGGTATTAAAAAGAATCATAGTTGAGTATCAATTTAGTAGCCAAGCATTAAGTACCTGTTTTGTTCAAGGCACTGATTCTGATCGTTCATCAAAGCCCTTCCTGAAAAGATCATCTCCTACCCTCTGAAAAAAAAAATTCTATTATTTATTCCATGAAAAATTACACTTTGAAAATTGATCATACAACACATTCATAGAGATCAATTATTGACAAGTTGGTAGGTACCATTCTGGTGGGATTCTATTCAAATAACATTATTTTGGTTTATTCTGAATATTTTGGCTAGGCGAAAAATTAAAATTAGAATCCACCTTGGCTTTGTTGTAAATTATATATTAAATACATATTTTTATATTAGCACATAAGATATAACAGATCAGTGATGAAAATCATTGATTTCAGATTAAATGTTATAGACAACCAGAAAGGAATAAATTCCCTGTTAGAAATATTAACCTATATGTAGATAATAAATAAATAAGTAAATCCTATTACGTGGTTGAAAACATTTAAATTTAAAAATCTAAGACAATTTTAGTCTTTGAGGAAAATATAACTTTCAACAATAATAGCGGAAGTTAGTAGGTCATTAATGCAAATAAATTACTGTTTTGTCTACTAATAGCCCCAATGTTCTTAGGCTGATAGCAGTGTTGGAACTGGAGCAAGGAGGAATCCACATCCTAAAGTAGTTAAACCCCAGGGATAACTCAAATGCAACCTGGGCCAGAATAGAAAAGCAGAGTGACTACTTGTTCTTTTGATCTTACTAATAATGGCATCTGCTTATCAAACTCCTTTTTGCCAGTTTAGGATGATCGTGTTCCCTTTAATTTGCTTACAGAGAAGAGTTTGGGTTGGGTTTGGTTGTTATTTGAAGTGGGAGATAGGAAGGGATGGTTAGTGTAGCCCGTAAGCTTCACCATGGTGCAGCTTTGTTACCTCAGGTACCTCACCCAGAGTTGAAGGCAAACAGGGCTAGTCCTGGAAAAAAAAAAAAAAAAGATCAAGTAAGAAAATAGAAAATCATGGGAAACCTTTGCTTGGGAACAGTGTGGCTGAACTGCAAAGTTGATGAATTTTCTCCGTGTGGCTTCCATTCCGCTTTCCACCCTCTACTGTTTCTATAGTCTAACTGGCAAGTAGAATTTGCCTAAAGGTCCTATCCTGCTTGTGTTAGGGAAAATTAGAAGTTTTCTTTCCCCACCAGTTCTTTACCTTAATCTTCTAATTGATTCTTCATTCTAGTCTGAGCCATAAGGACTTGATAAACTTCTAGTTTCAAACTTCTCTGCATATGAAACCCACATTTATCTTTTCCTTTTCCCCCCATAGATCCCATGTGTGAAAAATATTGTCTGCCCAACAAATTGCATTTAATTAACAAAATTTTCAGTAGTAAAGGTAAAATACAGAGGGTGCCAAAAAAATGTATACACATTTTAAGAATGGAAAAAATGTATTAAAATTGTAATAATATACACCGATAACAAAAGATGAATACAAGGCATGTGTATACATTTTTTTTTTGTACTCCCGGTATATTTTTAATGCTGGACACAGTTTCATAGGTCTTAGACCTTTGATCTGTTGGGTTTTTTGGTCAAGCTTTTGAGATGAAGGTGGAAATGGCTCACAGCACTTTATGAGGCTGAAAATGTTATTCCATGATATGTTTTATCTTTTCTAAAATGAAGGACAGTTATTTTTTTATTCCCATATTTACACTTGAAGTAAATGCCTCTTTAGACGAAGACCAGGATTGGCCAGCAAACTTTATACGTCAGCAATACAAGTTTCTCTAAATGTAGCCAAGACATTCTTAGAAAAGTAAGTTTTAATTAATTGTTTTAGGCCCATGTTTGACAAATTATAAATCATTTTAAAACAAAGTTTAGAACATAAACTTCCTGAAAAACTTAATTCCAATAGAAATTTGGGGACATTTCGTAAATATGCCCAGTGCTTTTAACTAAAGAATAATCCTAAAGCCTATGTTATCTACCCTCTAGCATAAATATATTCCAGACAAATATTTAACTTGACTAGCTCTCTAGCCTTAGCAGATACTAAATTAAATATCTTCCATTTCCAAAGGATACTACATAAAAATTTGAATGTTTCCTTAATTGTAACTATTTAAATTAAACAGATCTTTTAGAGTATACTAGTTATCTATTTTTCTTAAATGGTTAGAGGCGTTATTACCATAAATAACATCACTTTTCTCAAATGGAAATCAACAGATGATAGTTGAAGAGTAGGTCAGACTTTGGGCCTTTGAGTCTTTGAAACTGTATATGAGAAACACTACAGAAAGTGAGCAGAAAAGGAATCCATATTTTACTATTAAAATGATGATTTGGTTAATGCTCATACGTATTTTTATGACACGTCCACTGCTTCCAAATAGTAATATCCCATTTATCTTCTGTCTGTTGCATATGTTGGCTTTCCCCATGTTGTATCATTAAGATTTTCAAAGACATTTCCAATTATTCGAATACCCAAAACTATACTAGCTAAATTCCCTTCCTTAGGGATATAACTTAATGAGTATAAGTACTATGTTTCATATTTGAAATATACACATGTTTTCTTCATAGTTTAACCTCTCACAATTGATGGCATCTCATACTTAAACTTGGCAATGCTTTTTCTTTCTTAAATAATGGTATGTCTTCTAATAAATAGATGGTATCTTAGGTTCAGCAAAATACTGTAAATTGTGTGTTGGGAGGAAAGGCAGGTAGTAAAGGCCTTTTATCTCGATTAGCTATTAGAGCAAATAAATCCTAGTAATCACTTGTGGTGACCTTTGGCATAACAAGAATCTCACCATGCTAGAAACTGAATCCCTAAGTGACTTCTCAACTTCTCAAATATAGAGTTTCTTCTTGGATGCTTTTTTTCACAAGTAGAAAATCTAGGAGGGCAGAGGCAGAACAAAAGTAAATCATCTTTGCTATGCATTTTGTATTACCAGGGAGGGTTTTGCTTAGCAGCATATACTGGGGAAGTGAAGATTCTATCCCCTCCCATAGTATTAAGAATATCACAAGCTGTTCAGCCTCTTCGCTAAAATCACTTCACAAGACCACTAACTTAACTGCAGTGCTAATGTTCTGGATTCATATTTCAATGGGGGAAAAACAGAGCCAGGATAACTTTGGGGGAAAAATACTTTGCATCTTTTTATATCTTTGCATTAAAACTAGAAATTGAATTTTCTAAGCTTGGTAAAGAAGATAAAGGTATTAAAAGAATCTTAAGACCACGGAAAGCAGCCTTGGGGTCATTTTTTCCACCAGCATGGGTGCCTATGTGTAAACAGTACATCACATAAGACTCCTGTGTCTCCAATTATTTATTGACGTGAGGTTTCAGGCTTAAAGGGTAAAAGAGAAAATTAACCCATTTTTATTTCAGTGACTTAATGGAAAAGCAGGCTACTTTATTTTATGAGCAAGGGTTAATATGAGTGTTGGACTCTCTCCGTAAGTGTAGCATTTAGCGATGGTAAGAACTGATTTACAAACTTAAAGAAAAAAACTCAAGGCTGGTATTCCTTAAATAATTTTATTCCATCACGTATACCATAGTGATGTGCCAAAGACGTTAATAAAACTGCTTATATGCTTTAGGTTAACTCTGAAAAGATACTAAGAATCATTACACGGTGACAAATGCCAGGTAGAAATTGAATTTTATTAATCGTTAGTAAAATTTATTTTTAATGCTTTTCCACGAAGAAGATACTGCACTTTAGCTATTTAGTTTATTGTTGGTATATTATATTGTGTGTTTATATTAAGTGTGTGTATATGTACTTTGTTTAAAGCCTTAAACAGAATTGTGACCTAGGAAAATATTTTTTCACTATTTAACATTTAGGAAGGAAGTCTCTTCAAAAAATATTGAAAATAAAGTCTCTTTAAAGGATACTGAAAATAGAGTATCTTCAAAGAGTATTGAAAATAAAGATATAGAGACAACTCTACAGTCGAACCTATGGTCGTCTTCCTTCTTAAAAGAAAGCACAGGTAATACCATTTGTTTTATTTGAGTACCTTCTAATTCAGCCCTCTTTCACCATGACTTTTGGGATTTTGACAACTTTATAGGTCTGGGATGGATCATGGAAATAAGTAATTCTTCAAAGTACTGGATGATTCTGACACGTAGTCAAGAGTCCATGGGTATAAATTACATAAAACAATAATAGTAGGGTATTAAATTTTAGAATGAGTTAAAAATATCTATGAAAGCATTAATAAATTCCATTCATTCATACTGAGTGCTGGGCGCTGGTGTAGAAACTGCATACAATAGTTAGCAAATAAGCAAGGTCCTTGCCCTTTTGAAGTTTACATTTTAGTGGAAGATAGCCAACTATTAAAAATAAATAATAAACAATAAAAGACAAATAAGCAAGACGATGACAGGCTGTGTTGGGTGCTATTATGTTAATAAATGGCACCTGGGAGAGAACTACCTTAGATCTAGGGATCAGGAAACCTCTCATGATGCTCAGTGTTTGTTTGTGAATTAAATGAGACAGCTCCTGTGACATCACACAAAGTCCTTAGTTCCCTATTCTGAGCTTCCCCTGATGACATCAGTGTGAAGAGGCAGTGAATACGGTGGGAACACACTGGAAGGTCAGGGTGTTTATGAGCTGATGGAGACTGTAAATGAAACAGAAGCAGGTAGGTGGCCCGAATATCCCAGCCATCATACTCTTAGAAGGACTTGGTATCCCTTTTCAGGGTAGCTCTTTTTGTTTAGAGTCAGGAGTTTGCTTTAGAGTCAAGAGTTTTCCCAATTTTTTTTTTTTTTGATCTTTGTTTTCTTGAAATCCTAATCTCTCAAATTCTCCTGGATTTCCTAGTTTTCTTCTGTCGAACACAAGTGTTTCTGTATTATTTAGAGTAGTTTATGGCCACACTCCCATCAAAGAAGGCATCTCCCAAGACTTCCCAGACACTCAATATCTTTTAAGAAAGGGATCGTGTAGGACAAGCTCAGTTTGAGACGGAAAGACATCTGTAGAGCCAAAGGAGTCAACAGGCTTACTTAATAGTTTCCCAAAGAGATAAGTTTAGGAAACACATAGTAAACGTTTTTTTTTTTTATTACTTTAATAGTAGTATACTTTAATGTGTGTTAGAAAAAAGATAAGACATGGTTAAGAATATGGACTCTGAAGCCAAACTGACTCCCAGATCTCCCACTTAATTAGCAGTGTGCATTGGGCAGGTGGTTAGTCGCTATCCCTCAGTTTCATCTGTGAGTGGGATAAAAGTAGTACACACCTCCTTGGGATATTGAGAGAATTAAAGCGGCTAATATATGTAGTGTTCAGAAGAGTCAAATGGCATATAATGTTCGTTATGATTCTCACGTTACTTTTACTAATACATCCATCAGTTTCGTGGATGATAATATTTATGATCTGACAAAAATTATAAGTTAAAAAAGTAGTTCAAAGAAAAATATTAAATAGTATAGTTGATACTCACATATGGCAAAACGGATGAAGATAGTATAAGAATTACTGATGTTTGAAAAATGTTCCAATAGATTGTGCCATAGAAATTTACATTTAAAATATTTCTCTCATCTGTCACCTCCTCTCCGTCTCTATTTTACCAGGGTCTTGTCATTAATCATCTCTCTCACCTAGACTTTTTAAAGAGCCCTTTAATGTCTCCCCTTGCTCTTTTTTTTTTTGGTGGGGGAGGTCTTCTCTCAAATACGCTTTTTATCCTGCTACCCAAGTTTTCCCTCAGAAATGCAGAATTGATCATACTTGTTTCCCTACATAAAATCTTTCATTAGTATCCCCTTCATTCTTAGGATAAATTCCAAGGCTTCTGGCCACAAGACTCTCCATTATCCAGCTAGCCCCTGCCTCCCCTTCCAGCCACATCTGGCACCATTTCAGCCTCAACCTTGACCTTCAAACAGCCTCCGAGTGCTTGTCATGCCACATACTTTCTTACTTCTACGTGGGCTCATGCTGTCCCTCTCCTTGGAGAAACTGGTCCACTCAGACTGGACAGTTCCCAAGCACTCCCCTCACTGGGACGGGGCCCTCCTTTGTTCTCCCATTTACCTAGTACACATTTTTATCACTGTACTTCCGTACTGTTTTGTAATTAGCATCGTGCCAGGTACCAAATGGGTAGTCAGTGGTACTTATTTTTTAGTTTTCAGTCACCTGTGTTTGGTCATAGGTACTGTGACTTGACATTAAGAAAAATGATTAATAATGTTATGTAACTTCTGGTTATATCCAGAATACTCCACATGTATTTCTTCCTAATTTGTGTGTGTGTGTGTGTGTGTGTGTGTATGTGTGTGTGTGTGTGTGTGTGTGGAGAGAAAGACAGAAAGAACTTTATTCTCAGGAATCCAAGGAGTGATATGACCTAAGAAGAATCATTTGCTTCTCAGCCTCTCCAGTCTTACTTTACTCTTCAAGCTCTTTATTTCGTATTTATCTTCCTATGAGAACAATTTAGGAAATACATTTCTGGAGATACAATAGCATTAATTTCTTTTTTTTTGAAATTACTATATTTTTTATAAACAAAAATGTTTCCATTTATTAAAATTTCAAGCACCAAACAATCAACAGCTCAGTGTGACTGGTTTTGCTTTTTTTCTCTTCATTTGGAAGTTTTATTACCTTTTTTGAAAATGGAAATCAGCTAAGTTTATTGCAGTGCTGTTTAGTCATGAAAAAAAAAATTAGCTTCAGAACAGGAAGCAATATACTGAACATTACATTATAATTTAGGAATAATTTTTAATTTTTGAACTTTTCAATATTTATTGATTAAATTATATTCTGTTTTAGGTGAGGTGGGCAAAGATACAGTCATTGCACAGCAGGACAAAAATAATAAATATTGCCTTCAGGATATTGATGATAAGTTGTCCGAATCAACAGCTAATGATGGTGAAGATGACACCAATGATGAAGATAATGCTGAAGACAGTAACCCAAATAAGTATACTCATGCCCCATTAGAGTTAATGGCAGAAGTAAGTTTTACTTGTGCGTTATAATTTAAGAAACTTAAAAATGTTAAAATAACTAAATAGGGCGACTGGATGGCTCAGTTGGTTAGAGTGCGAGCTCTGAACAACAGGATGCCGGTTTCATTCCCACATGGGCCAGTGAGCTGCTCCCTCCACAACTAGATTGAAGACAACGAGCTGCAGCTGAGCTTCCGGAGAGGCAGCCAGGTAGCTCAGTTGGTTGGAGTGCAAGCTCTCCATAACAAGGTTGCTGGTTCAATTCCCACATGGGATGGTGGGCTGCGCCCCCTGCAACTAAAGATTGAAAACAGCGACTGGACTTGGAGCTGATCTGCGCCCTCCACAACTAGATTGAAGGACAATGACTTGGAGCTGATGGGCCCTGGAGAAACACACTGTTCCACAATATTCCCCAATAAAATTTTTTAAAAAAATAAATAAAAATAAGCACTTTATTAAAAAAAATAACTAAATAGTATATAGCCTTGAAGTTTAAAAAAATATAGTTAAAAGATCCTTGTCCATGTATAGGTGCTTACCCGGCTACTCATCTCTCTTAATACGTATAAAAGGTTACAGGTGAGAGAAGATTCTGGAAGTGACTTACAATATTCTGGTCTTCAAGGACTTTTTTTTAACTTTTATTTGTGTTTTTTCCAGGATCCATCAACTCCAAGTCAAGTAGTTGTTTCAATCTAGTTGTGGAGGGCGCAGCTCACAGTGGCCCATGTGGGGATCAAATCGGGAATCTTGTTAAGAACACCATGCTCTAACTAACTGAGCTAACAGGCTGCCCCCTCAAGGACGTTTTTAAGGAATGCTTTCTACATAAAGCATGAGCACCACGCTAGTTACTGGGGTCGTTTATAAATAAATAAGAAAGACATGTCCTACCTGTGAAATTAATAGGCACATATTATTTATATAATACAATTTATGATAAAATTTAATATGTGCTAGTAGAAGTATTTATGAAGTTCTCTGGGAATAGGGAGGATTAAGTGACTGACTGAGAAAAGAAGCAGGAGAAAAAGGATAAAAAGAAGGATTTTTAGAGGAAGATACAAAAATTCGTTTTAGGAACTTAAAGGAAGAGGGAAGTGTAGGAATTCATCTGATAAAGAAGTGGAGAAAGCACTTCTAGCATAGAAAACAACATGTGCAAAGGCGTTAAAGCCTAAAATGTCACGTGCAAACATTGTACATAGACATTTACTAATACTTCTATGCAGAACAAAACAGTTTTACCTCAGTTATTGTGGTATCACAGTCCACGTTTAATTAATATTACACAACTTCATGTATATTGTAAGAACTTCATAATAGTACATTTTCATTTCCCCTTTCTATCCTTTGTGTTATTGTTGTCATACATTTTACTTCTGTATATAAGTTCCACAATACATTGTCTCATTATTTTTGTTTTAAATGGTCAGTTATCTTTTAAAGAGATTTTTTTAAGTTGGAAAATATCTTTTTTGGAACACATTTCTGATGTTCTTCATAACTTTGTGTAAATCCAACTTTCCACTTGATATTTTCTTTTTGCCTGAAAAACTTCCTTCAGTGTATGTTATAATGTGGTTCTGCTGGCAATGAATTCTCTCAGCTTTTGCATTTCTGAAAAAGTCTTAATTTCACCTTCATTTTAAAAGCTGAATTCCCTCAGCTTTTGTATTTCTGAAAAAGTCTTAATTTCACCTTCATTTTTAAAGGATATGTTAGCTGGAGAATTCTAGGTTGCCAGGTTATTTCCTGTACTTTGAAAGGTTGCTCCATCATCTAATAGTTTCAGAAAAGATGTCTGCTGTTATTTGTATCTTTATTCATCTGTATTATTATTATTGGTTATGATGTGCTTTGATGTGGTTTTCTTCATATTTCTTCTGTTCATTGAGATTCTTGGATCTATGAGTTTATAGTTTTCACCGGGATTGGAAAATATTCACTTATTAAGTCTTCAAACATTTTTTTTTGTACATCTGCCCTCCCTCTCTTCATTTGGACTACAATTACACGTATGTTAGACCACCCAATATTGTCCCAAAGGTCACTGATGTTCCTTTTTTTTTCTGTTTTCTCTGTATATTTATTTTAGAAATTTCTATTGCTATTTCCTCAAGTTCATTATCATTTCTTTGCAGTTATACTCTTCTGTTAATCCCATCCTTCCTCTTTCCCTCCTCCTTTCTCTCTCTTTCTATCTCTCATTCTCTCTCTCTCAAACATGTTAATATATATTCATTTTAGGTATTCTATTTATCATCTCTAGAAGCTTTATTTAAAATTTTATGTCTATCATTTCTCTCCATAATGTTCATATTTTCCTTTACTTTTGAGCATATGGCATATATTTTTAATAGTTATTTTAACATACTTATCTGCTATGCTATTATCTTTTTCAACTGTCAGTTTTTATTAAGTTTCTTTCTGCTTATGGGTCATATTTTCCTGCATCTTTACATGTTTGGAATCCTAAACACTGTAAATGCCATGTTCTTAGGTACAGACCTTTGTTGTTTTACTTTAAATATTGTTGAACTTTGATCTGGGATACAGATTGAGTGTCTTGGAAGCGCAGGTATCACATTTTGAATCTTGCTTTTAAGCTTTGTGGAGAGGACCCAGGGCAGCCTTTATAGTGCGGGAACACCACGAAGTGAGGACTCTTCCCAGTGCTCTGTATTTGGAGGACCTTCCATTCTGGCTGGAAAAAACATGAACTCTTCTCAGCCCTGTGTGAAGTCCAGTGATTGTTCCACTTGCTCATTCTAGTGATTCTCAGTAATTCTTTCTTCTAGTGATTCTTTCCATTTGTCAATCTTTCTTCAGCCTCAGATAGTTTCTTCATGCTCATATGCAGTTCACGACCAGCCAAATACTCCAAGAGACAACTCTGCAGGTTGTTGGAGCTCTGTCTCTTTGTGAAGCTCACTGCTCTCTTGAAAATTATAGCCACATTGGCTTCTCTGAACTCCAAACTGTTATTTCAACTCAGATCACTGGTCTCCATTTGGATTCTCCCTGCCCATGCTGGCACCTGGAAACAGCCTAAAAGCAGTAAGCTGAGGCAATCATAGGTCCCATCTTGTTTCCTTTCTCTTAGAGATCACTGTCCTGTGATGTCTGTTGTCCAGCATCTGAAAACTGTTGTTTTATATATTTTGTCCAGTTTTCTGCTTGTTTAAGGAGGGAGAGTAAATCTGATCTTTGTGAACTCCATCATGGCTAGAATCACATGATTTTTAGCACAAAGAAAATGCTAATGTGCTTGCCTTCTTAGATAATTTAACCCAAATGCTAACCATGGAATTATATAAGGAAATCAGACGTATTTACTGTGTTTTCTTCCTAGACTAAAGCATGTATAGGGAATTTTGAAACGTCCCTAAGAGTAAAAGGTGTTTTTAATAAGGGAGAAAAAAATTGATGCCAAGTGTTGGAAAGATTTCACTTAACCAAACTTCCTTTCTACTGGACATCAAAATCATTCATGAATTATGGAGCATTCAGAGACCCTATTTGCCAGACTCAAACTGTCTAGAGTTGCTCATTTTATTCTTTTCTCTTTTCTTTTTGACATTTAATTATAAAAGTAATTTATGAATCCATTTGCATATAAATAGGCAGTATGAGATTGCTTATTTTAATATCGTGTACTGTACTTGTGCATAAGATCTTTTGTTCTCAGAATGCATCCCTCTTAGTTTTCCCAACTTTTTGTTTTGAAATTTTTCAAACCTGTGGAAAAGTTGAAAGAGTGTAACAGTGAACACATGTGTACGCTTTACGTAATTCACCACTTCTTAATATTGTGCTATATTTACTTTATCTCTCTCTTTTCATAGATAAGGCACAGATATAGCCTAGAAAAATATTTTTGGCAGAAACCTTTGAAAGTAAATTTCAAACATCATAAAACTTTACCTCTAAATACTCGAAAATGGGTCTCCTAAGAATAACTTCATTCTTCATTGTAACATCACACTCTTATCCCATCTAAGAAAATTAACAGTAATTCTGTAATAAAATATATTCAAATTGAGATTTTCCAATTTGTCTTTAAAATGGTTTTTATAATTGGATTGTTTTTCCCAGTCAGGATTCCATCAAAATTCATGTGTTGAGTTTAGTTGTGAAGCATCTCTTTATTTTGAATGTCACAAATAATATAAGACCAATTCCTTTAAACCTGTCTTCGGCTTAATTTTAACATCCATTGCATGAATGTCTTAATTTCATTGCCTTTTGAACTGTTAATAGGAAATATATTTATGAAAAATTGGTCAATGCAAAGGAGACTTTGAAATTGATTCCATGTACCTTTTCATTTTCTGAGGTTAGTGTTATCAATATAATGCTTCATTAAAAAGACTGGAAACTAGTTTAAAGTGAAATGAGATGATATCTGCTAACTGATTTAAAATAATCTAGGTGGGGGAAAGAGTGGTGATACTGATAAAACAAGATTAGCAAAATGTTAATTTTTGAAAGTGAGAATTGGGAGCATGTATTTCTTTTGCTACTTTCTCTACTTCTGTGTATATTTAATTTTTCCATAAAGATTTGAGAAATATAAAGAGGTAACAAAAATAAGTGCAATAACAAAACTACTTAAAACTAAAAGATATTCTTCTAAGTGACACTTGAATAAAAAATAAAATTAAAAACTAAACTCACAATCTATTTAGAAGATAGTGATAACGATAACACTAAATTTTAAAATCTTTGAGAAATGCTTAAAGTTTCAAATGCTTTGATGATGACAATGGTTCAAGGAAGAGTGACAATAAATGAACTAAATATTAATGCCAAAAACCAGAAAAAGAACAAAATAAACATAAGGAAAATAAGAAAAAGAATTCAAGGAACAAATTAATAATTCAAAATGAAAACCAAATTAATATATCAATTCAAGAGCTGAATACTTGAAAAAAACAATGACGTACATCAACCACTAGATATTACAATTAAAATGGAAGAAAGCTACAAATAGGGGTGAAAATGAACATCTGAACCTGAGACAAGAATAGATTTTTAAAATATAAGAGAATTATTAATATGTGAATAAATGAGAATTGTGATAAAGTTAATGATTTATAGAAAAATTTCTAGGAGAGTCCTATTTACATTAGATAAATACAAATAATCTAATACCTATGGAAGAAACTTAGAAAATTGGTAGAGAACTGTTTTTTTAAAATGACACCTGGGTGTTTATCAAATGTCTGGAAATGTGTGCGAAGTGTCTCTTTTGCGTGACTTGATGCTCCCGTCTCTTGCAGTGGAAACCTAGTGCATCCACATATGGTTCAGAATATGTCACACACAAGCAAGGACATCTAAGTGTAGACTTATTTTTTTAATGGAAGCAGTCTAAATAACTAATAATAGAAGATTAGTTTAGTAAATTGTAGTCTAAATTTTTTTTAATTTAATAGGGAGAAAATGATCATGATATGTGAATATGAACATGATTTATTTTGTAAAAGTTACTGAACAATCCTAGTTTTTGTAAATATGTGCTCATTTGTGGGGAAAAAATATTAAAGCAGTATACATGAAGATATAAAAGTAGATATCTCTGGATGGTAGAAATACAGATGCTTTTTAATTGGGGACGCAATGTGTTTATTTAGCTTTTAAATTTCCTACATACAAAAATATGTATTACTTTGTAACAAGAAAAATATAAGAAAAATAGTAAAAGCAAAACTGGGTGGTATGAGAGCAATACTGGAAAATAGTGACTATATAGTTGAAAATCTACATTTGTTTTTACTAATTTTGGACTAAGTCCACAAATAAAAGCTGTATCTGAACCAAAGAGCTATTAAAGTGATTAGTGTCTTCACTGTCTCTGCCAGTTGGATCAACCTACATATTCTGATTGTTCAGTAGCACATATATAATGTGGCTGCAGCAGAATAGAGATATTCTTACTCTATATTGCCTTGCCATGAGAAGTCCTTAATTATTCTTAGTTGATTTATTACAGACTCACTTCTGGAAAAAAACATGTAAATGTTAAAAGCAAAATGGTTCATCATTAATGGAATATTTTCTAGGGAGTTTCTAATTGACATTTAAATACTCTTCAAAACTACTTATGTGAAGAATGTCTTAATGTTTTCCAGTTCCTGAGAGCAGAAATGAGCCACGACTACCATTTGGCAAAAAAATTATGTCAGATGAGTAAGTACAAAGTATTTTTCCATTTGCCAATCTTCTCTTTGTTTCTAAATACATTCCATAATGTGTAAGATGGTTGAATTATCATAAGTCTTGAATTTCCCTGATAGTGTCTCAAATAAATTTGATTGATTGGTATGAGGACTAATTTAGACATCTAGGCTAACTTGGAGTGGGACCGACTAACAGAGACTAATTACCGCCACTGGAAAATAAGTCAAAATCCTTACCTTCAGGACAATAGGTAGTAGGTATCTTTATGCCTTTAGTTTCAAAAGCATTGTCAGCTAGTGCAGCAAACCTTACGTAATACACAATTATCCTACAAATTCTGGAGCACCTACATGTGTCAGGCACTGTAGTAGGCACTGGAAATACAGCAGTCAACAAGACAGATAACAGTGCCACATGTATATCTAGTGTCAGGCAGATAATAAACTCACATATAAAGAGGGTGTCATAAATGCTGGTGCTATGGAGAAAAACAAAGTAGGGAAGAAGGAATAGAAAGTACGGGGAGGAGGCAAAACAGTTTTAAATAGTTTGGTCCTGGAAGGCCTCTCAGAAAGGCTTGAGCAAAGACTTGAAGAAGTTGAGGAAACTCATCATGTAGGTCTCTGGAATAAGCGAGTTCCAGGCAGGACTAATAGCAATGTGCTGAGATGCGAGTGTGCCTGACCGAGAGCAAAGACAGTGTAACAGGAGCAGAATACGCAGGGGGAAGTGTGAAAGGGGATGAGGTGACAGTGGCTATGGGTTAGGAGTTGAGCAGATTGCATAGCACCTTTTCACAATTTAAGGGCTTTGGCTTTTTCTCTGACCGCAGTGGGAAACCACTGGACACTTGAGTAGAAGGATGATATGATCTACCTTACTTTTGTTTTTTCTTTAGTTTTTAGTGGTTTGACTTGATGTTCAAAATAGTTATGGTTTTCTTTGTCTTTATACAAAGGGAGGTTTGGGAGGTTTGCTGAGTTTCTTAAATCTGGGGTTTGATGATTTCGTCAGCTTTGAAAATTTCTTGGCCATTAAGTTTTCAAACATAACTTTTGCCTCAGTCTTCTCTTCCTGGGTCTTTACTTAAATATAAAATAGACTTTTTTTCATGGTCTCCCACATGCATCTTATACTTAACTCTGTTTTTTCCATTTTTTTTTCTTTCTGTGCTTCAATTTAGATATTTTCTATTGACCTGCTTTTGAGGTAACTTATCCTATCTTCTGCTGTTAAAACTGTCCAGTGAGAAAATTTCAAAGACCGTATTTTCCAAATTTTAGACAGTCCATTTAATTATTTTTAAATAATCCAGCTCTCTGTTTAAATTCACAATATTTTCAAACTATTTTGCCCATCTTTTTCTCTAATTCATTTGTCATAGTTACTTTAAAAGTGGAATGGCAACTCTGTAATTAAATTTTATTGATAACAGGACTCAAAATATTAACTAGTATTAGATTTAAGTCTCCTGGTAAAAGTCTTTGAAGTGAATATATGGCATAGGGTCTGTGAGGGTCCACTCTCACCTCACACAGTCCCCACTATGGATACAGTACTTCTTAAATCATTGGCTAATTTCAAACATGAGTTTGTTGTTGTTTAAACTACTTTTTTAAAAAATTTTTGTTGGGGAATATTGGGAAACTGTGTTTTTTCAGGGCCATCAGCTCCAAGTCGTTGTCCTGCAATCTAATTGTGGAGGGCGCAGCTCAGCTCCAAGTCCAGTTGCCGTTTTCATTCTTCCCAACTGAGCCACCCCTCCTGCAGCTCAGCAGCAGCTCGTTGTCTTCAATGTAGTTGTGGAGGGCACAGCTCACTGGCCCGTGTGGGACTCGAACCGGCAACCCTGTGGTGCAGAGCTCGCGCTCTAACCAACTGAGCCATCCCGCTGTCCCAAAAATGAGTCTCTTGAATGCTTTAACACTACCTTTTTTATACTCAAAATAATTTATCTTGTTTTGTACTTTTGATCTTTAAATATTTTGACCAAAACTATTTTTGGTGGCCCACAAACATAGAATTTCCAATCAGAAGGAATCCTTAGAAAGAGTCATATCCAATCCTCTATTTTTATAAATAATGAAACTGAAGCAGAGAGAGGTTAAGCAGCTTGCTCAGTCCCACTCACCGAGCTGGTGACACAGCCAGAACTGGGGCCCAAGGCTCCTTCTCCCAAAACACCTTTCTTCTCTGTGGGGCTAGTATAGAAATGAGTGACTCTGTAGTTCTAGTTCCCAATTCTCTGAGTTTCTTGAGGAGCCTAATTGTAGGAAAATTTATATATCATATTTCCATATTCATCATTTTTAGAAAGCCTCTGGCTGAAGCTTACAAAATCTATGCACTGATATCACCACCACATCTGTCAGTCAGTTTTGCCTGTTAGCCCTACAATATGCTGCATAAACATCGGGTGCACAATAAAATGCTTATTGACCTGACTCGAATCAGTGAACACATAGTAAGTGCCAGGTCGATGGGAATGAAAACAACCCAAATAGATCTTTCTTAATGGGGTTATATCCCTTTAAAAACTTACTCCCCTCCTTCCTTCCTTCCAACAAATACATATTGAGCACTCTATCTGTACCAGACATTTAGGCTAGGAGCTGGAGAGAAAGCGTACATGCTCTAAACCTTTTTGGGGTTGGCATAGTCATGGTTTGGTTTGGTTTCCACCCCTACTGGCTTATCTATTAACACTGTTCACTCTTTTCTGTCCCTGTCAAATAGTGGTGCCTCTAAAACTAAGGACTAGATTAGGAAAAAGAGCTATGGAGGGCCCTAAGACGGGCACCATGATGATCAAGAGAGCCAGTTGGGGAAGAACACTGCTCCCCAGAGGAAAAAAACGCTGACAGGAAACGTGGAAAAGAGGCTCAGAGATGGGAGTGTGGAGTGTACAAAGTTAGACTGGCGACCTCTGAGGTCGATTCCCAGTCCAGAATGTGAAATTAGGCAGGCCAAGGTTTAGCAATGCCAGGCAAGGAATAATGGAAAGTTGGAGACAGACTCTGTCTCAGGAAGAAGGAAGTGTTAGTTCTTTGATACTAACAGGAACATTTAGCTGAGGGCTGTTCAAAGTCCCTCTCTATCAGAGCTACAGACAAATTTTTTCTGCCATGGAAAAAATATTATGTGTAAATTCGTACAGTATAGATATTCTTTTGTCTCTTTTTTCCCTCTTCTAGCTCTTCTTTCTCTTTGTGTGTATATATACATTTATAAATTTACATATGTAAACAAATTATGTATTTGCATATTTATATATTTATACGTGTATTATTTAGCACCCACTAGGGGAGCATTCATAATACATTAATTCTTAAAATAATTCTGTAAGCCTGACATTATTAACCGCACATTAAAGATGAGGAAACTGAAGCTAGCAAAGAGAACTAGTTCACACAAAGTCACACAGCTACTATTTATAAATGCTAAAGTTAGGATTAGATCCCAGGTTTGGCTTGAAAACCTATGATTTCCTACTATCTTTCCTATTTCCATTTCCTCATTTGATTACTAAGCTTATGTTTCTGGTCAAGCAGGCAGAGACTTGGAAAAGACATACTTTATGGATCAGTCAGGCTTGAAATGGCTCTTATGGTTGACTAATACATTTATTAATAAATATATTTGTTTATTTATATGAAATAATTCAGCTTTGTCCCTTCAGAAATGTTTTACAAATTTATTTTCTTGAACAACGCCTCAGGTTCCTGGTGTGTTTTCTTGCTGTCCAATCATAGTAGAGTCATTTATATCTTTGTGTGGCTTCAGGCTTCCTATGTGGATTCCCAGGGACCCATAGGTTCTTTTATCTTTGTCCTGCCTTTTGAAAAATGTGTATTGGGTTCCCCCAAGAAATTTTCTCTGTTGGCAAAAGCTTGAATGTTATGTCTTCCACACTCAGTTTTCATATGGTCCTAATAGTTCCTCAGCCATTTTCCTGCTGTCTCATGCAGAACTGATATCTCTGCTCCATGCCGTTTCCTGCCAGGCATTGGAGGCAACCTGGAAAAGTGATTTTTAAAGGACACTGAGAGTCAAGAGTCCCAAGTACTTATCTTAGTTCATCTCATGAATGACTGTGAGATTTTTTTTTTGCCAATCAATCTTCCTATTTCTTGGTCTCTTCACCTGTAAAAAGGGAGCCTGCAGCTCAGTCTTCTCAGGGCATCCACATTTCTGTCCATAGTCCTAGATTCTACCCCCAGAAACATTTAGGCCTTTATAATAACTGTAACTGTTTAAGAATAATGGCCTGAAAACCAAAATGGTTCTCATCATTATAAATCTAACAAGTACATATGTATCTTCAGAAAACATAGTTCCTAGAATGTTTATTTCTTTTTTGAGTAAAATAAATCACCCTTTCCTAGTAGTCTAGAGTATGTAATTTTATCCTGGCAAAAAAAGGCCTGCTTCCTGCTCAGTTTGTCTATATTCATTTATTCCATCTTTCAAAGTTTTGAGGGCTCTAGCTCTGTGCCAGGCACTCTAGGGATGTAAACAGTAGACAACACCAACGATTTGTCTACCCTAGAAGAGCCTCCAGTCTGAGGGACTTGGAGAGCCCCATGGACAGGACAGTGCCCCCAGCTCCCTGTCCACCCTTCAGCCAGAGGAAAGCAGGCACTGAATGTTTAGGAGGCACCAAGCCTTTCCCTAGGCCCAGAACCATTCCAGGAAAACGAATAATAATCAACATTTATTCAGCAGTTACCATGCACCAAGGACTGGACTAAATACTTTATCTATATTATCTCACTGATTTATTAAAACAGCTCAATGAGATCGTTAGTATTGTTACAGGTAAGGGAACCGAAGTACAGAAATACTAAATACTTTCCCCAGGGTGACCCAGCTAGACAGTGGCAGAACCAGGATTCACACCTGACAGTTCTTCAAGGCCCATACTGGGTTTTGCTTAGGGGCCCAGATTAGGAAACAACCCCCAGGACACCAACTGCTTGTGCTACATGCTTCTCTTACTTTTTTACAAACCGTGCTGCCTATCAAAGAGGAAGAAGAATTTTGGATTCATCACCTAGAATGGATACTGCTGGTCTAAGTTTCAAAGCAGATACCTTACTTTCACTCTGAAAATTGACAATTGCCATCAGTTTTTGTTAAGCCATGAGAGTAGCTGATCTCATATTCCACTCTCCTGGAATAACCCTAATTCCAACATGAAATTTTCTAAACTGTGTTCCAAGGAATGTCAGTTCAAGATTTCTTAATAAGTGTTCTACTGAAAAGGATTCCACGGGAATAAATTGGGGAAACCACATTCTCCTCTCTGTAAGATTCATAATAGTTATGAGTATATTTATGGTTCTGTGCAATCCTACAATTGCTTCTTACTGTAAGCTTTACCTGAGTTATTCATTTAACCTAGTTTCCCAAATATGTATTAACATCTTTAGAAACTAGTATCTCAAGGAGCAAGGTGGAGAAACCTTGCTTTAGAAAGAGGCTTAGCCCCAGAGAAGAATTTAGGCTGCTAATGACAAGCCTATTTTAGTCCAAGTTAAATGTGTAAAAAATTATTTTTATTAGAAACCTTTTTAAAAGATGTATAAATACTTGTTGGATCTGTAAAAGCAGCTTCTGAGAAAGTATATAGTCATGCTAAACCAGACTGATGGTAGATTGTTACGTTACTGAATTAGGAAATAAAGACACTCTTTGGTGTGTCAGGATGAAAGTCATGTGGGGTGAGGTTCTATGAGCCAAGGGGGACTAGTTGAACCATCGGTAATTATCTTACTCTTAACCAGGCCAGTAGCACACTTGATGTTTCAGTGCCCCCTGGGGGCCATCAAGATATCGCACAGGAATCACAACATTAAATGGATGATGCAAAATTATGAATACTCAGGGCAGGAAGAAGGTAGAGATCTGTAGAGCAGGATCTGAAAAAATAAATAAAATAGTCTAGAAAACAAATAAAAGGTGTAAATCTTTCTGGCCTCTCGGACTTTGGTAACAAACAAACAAGCCTAAAAAAATCTGTTTGTTGTGGTCCAAAGGAAAGGTGACACATTCATGTAAAGGATTAACAAAAAGGGATAAATAGTGCTGAAAACAATGGGTCTGATGAAGAGAACACTGTTAAGTAGGCGATGACTGGGGCGTAAACTAGGGTAAATGTTTTAAGGATGAAGAGCAATAAGAAATCATCAGTTTTCCTATTTGAAAGGTGAGTTTTTGTTGTTGTTGTTGTTGTTTTGTTTAAAGATTTTTTATTGGAGAAGGGGAACAGGACTTTATTGGAGAACACACCAGGACTTTGATCCAAGTCAAGCTGTTGTCCTTTCAGTCTTAGTTGTGGAGGGTGCAGCTCAGCTCCAGGTCCAGTTGCCATTGCTAGTTGCAGGGGGCTCAGCCCACCATCCCTTGCAGGAGTCGAACCGGCAACCTTGTGGTTAAGAGGACGCGCTCCAACCAACTGAGCCATCTGGGAGCTCAGCGGCAGCTCAACTCAAGCTGCCTGTTCAATCTTAGTTGCAGGGGGCGGGGCCCACCATCCGTTGGGGGACTCGAGAAATTGAACTGGCAACCTTGTGGTTGAGAGCCCACTGGCCCATGTGGGAATTGAACCGGCAGCCTTCGGGGTTAGGAGCACGGAGCTCTAACCGCCTGAGCCACTGGGCCAGCCCAGATGAGTTTTTAAAAATGGCATCTCAAACATGGAAGAGCTTTCACTGAAAAACAAACAAACCAAACTCTGTTCCTTTGTGTTCAAGTGAGGCGGTTAGTAAAGGATGTCATGTAGACACTGGGGGGTGAGATGAGATGAAGGATGAACAGACCTCTAGGCGCACATTCTCATGAGCAAAGGCTCCATATTTTATAGGATTTGTACCTTGTTTGCAGAATGATTATAGCCAAAAAACATCTTGGTTTCAGGGTCATGAGGGATGCTTCATAGAAATAGAGACTGCATTCTCTGGACAGGAGGTAGAAAATAGAATGAGGATTTCCCTTACAAAGCACCTACTCTAAGTAGAGCATTTTCTCTATTTGCACTTAGATATACCCATGGGATAATTGTTGGTGTGTTTTGCTTTGTGCATGTTCACTTCCTCTGATTGACAATTTCTATCTCATTCTGAGGAGCCTGTTTGCCGAAACACTGAAAATTAGTAACACACATTCTGTTGTCCATTTTCAGTCCTAATCTATGAACCAGAAAATCCTGAGGCCAAGGAGTTTTTCTCACTTATTGAAGAAATGTTGCTGATGGGTAAATTTAAAAATTGAAATTCCTTCTTTCTCATAGAACTGTGAGCAGTCACTATTTAAAAACCCATTATCCCAGGAGATTGGCAAAATACATCTTCAGGAAGTGATTAAGAGAAGGCTAAATGGTTGCCTTGGATGGTTTAATGAAACCAGCTTGTCCTCTGTAGATGGTCAAGATAACTCCCTCTTCCCTGTTGGGTGGAACTGCCCAAACAAAGCAGGCTTCCTGGGCACAGGTGTCACTCACTGACAGTCTTCAGAGGGAACAGAACATGCTAATTGTACCATGTATTACAGGAACTATCCCACAATTCCAAGGAAAGCCAGTACCCTCAAAATTACCCTAAATCTCACTTGCTCTTACTCTATTTAAGTAAGAATTATTTCAACAATCGTAAAAATATTTTTATAGACCAGTTTTAAATGTCTTTAAATCCACAAACATCTTTATACCAGAAAGAATACATTCTTCTTTGTACTACTGTTTTAACCCTACATACAGTTAGCAAAGTTCAGCTCAGTTCTCACATTCCAAAAATATGTATTTCTTAGTGGAGGGAGAAGCAAGGAAAATTAGGATTTTTCAAAGAGTGGAAATATTAAGAAACATTTTAAGAAATTATTTTCCTTTCTGTGCAGAGAAAGCTCAAAATCTTGAGGAAGATGATCAAGATAGTGAAGAAGACAGTAGCAGTAAGAGTAAAGGAGAAAGTGAGGAGCTAAGTGAAGAAAGCTCTGATGAAGGTCAAGATGGGTGATAAAAGGTGTTACTATGGTTTAATCTTTGTGTATTTTTATGACTGGAAATAAAGAAGAGAGCTGCATTTTAGTCTTATTCTTCTTTATTTGATACAGTGTTCTTTTATTCATATTAATTTGAGCTCCTTAATATTTAAGTCTTAGCTTAACGTGAGTTACTCAGAGAGGAAAATAGTAATTGAAGACACCTACAGAGCACTATGTGCCAGGTAATGTTCTACACACATTAATTTATTTAACCCAACAAACCCATGAGGTAAATACTATTGTTGTCCCCATTCGACAGATGAGAAAACTGAAGCACAGAGAGGGTAGGTAGTTTGCCCAGCATCATAGACCTATTGATGAATGGAGCCTGGATTTGTACATGGGCGTATGGCTCCAGAATCCATACTCTTAGCCCCTCCCAAGACCACCTCTCCAGGTACTTTTTTATCACTTGTTTTTTGTTCTTTATAGCACAGTATCAGTACCTGAAATTCTTATTTAATTACTTGCTCTTTGTATCTTCTCCATTCCTATCAGAAAATGTAACCTCCATGAAGTAGGACTTTGTCTTTTTCATCATTATATCCCTAGCAACTTGACAAGTGCCTGGCAAATAATGGGGGTATATATATATACCGAGTGAATGAAGTGAAAATTAATGAAAATGTTTACATTCTTTCATGAAACATTGATAGGACTTTATTACACTTTTGATGTATAAATCTACATTATTTTGCAGATTCTGTATTCCTTGATGAATTTCTGCCACCTTCAAATTAGGTTGTAAGGTAACAGGTAAAACTGAGAAAAATATTTCTAAGAAATTTGTTTTTGAATATGCCAATCTGATTTGGGGGGTGGACATTTTGAATTTTTATTCTTATTTCAGCACGGTATCATGTTATATCCAAAATGTTTGCAGCACAGTTAATTTTGTAGTCTGCTAACATTCAGAGGAAGAAATTCTGTACCATTTTATAGGCATGACTGAAAGAAATGAAGACAGGTATGTATAATCCTCTAGTTACACGAGCAGCCAGATAACATTGGAAGGCTGGCTGACACAGATCGCACGAATGGCTTGTTCTTTTTATTTGTGTGTGTGGGGGGAAGGGGTGTCATTATTCCTCCCCCCCCCCATAGGAAACCACCATATATCAATCTGATGAAGCTTACCTGAGTGTGGAGCCCCCACCCCCCTAACCACCCACCACAGCCTAGAAGTTCATAAAATAGTCTAAACTGATATTGCAGACTAAACTAGTTACACTAATGAGGTTTCAGTTTTCTTTTACAGGAAGTTCTGAGGAAGAAACTCCCAGAATAAAAAGCCATATCACAGGTCATGCTATATCGCTAACTCTAAGAATGGTCAAGGTTTACTCATCCGGCATGGTAAGTACCTCTCTCTTCCTGTTCTTCATCCTCCTTGCTCTCCTTGATCAATGTAACTTAAGGTGTTGGCATAACCTGACAGGCATGTGTCTGTGTGTAGTAATAATAACTAAAAAATAATCTGCAAAGTATTATTTTATTATTTAACCCACTGGCTTTTCACAACAGTCCTAAGTAAATGCTATTATTATCCCTATAAGTTACACAAATTGAATTTGGGATGCTTGCGGATATCCAAGGGTAAATTGGAATTCAGATGAGGAAATTAAGCCTTAGAGATGCAGCTAGGTTATGTCCTAGTCTGAGAGATCTAATGAATGCAGCTTTACACAGAGCTAAACTCTAGAAACTATTTAATGACTCAGCAAACAAGTTGTATCTATGTAGACAATTGAGTTCCAGATCTGGGCCTTCTTTGAAACTTTATATTACAATGGTATGAAGGTACCCAAATATCCAACAACATGGGAATGTTTGAGAATTCCACTTAATGAACTTAAGATGGGGACCCACTGAAATAGTTCGATTTATTCAATAAATATTTACTGAAGGCCTACTAGGTTTATAATACGGGGAACAAAACCCAGTCCCTGCTCTTAACTAGCACTTTCATAGTTCAAGTAGAGGGAGATAAGCACTGCCATTGAGGAAGTCCAGGGTGCTAAGGGAGCAGAGGAGGGGGCTCCTCGCCAGACCAGGAATCCAGAGAAAACATTCAGAGGGTGAGAAGCCTGAGTTGAGAAGGCAGAATGAGTGGCAGTTAGCTACACAAAGAGGACGTGGGGAAGAATGTTCTGTTGTCAGATACATTCTGAGTCCAGAAAGTAAGTTCGTAGGTGAGATTGGATTGCAAAATGAAAATGAGCCAGTTAGAGTAGAGACAAAAGGACTGGACAATGAAGGATCATGTAAGCCGTATTAAAGTTTTAACTTTATCCTTAGACTAGTGGGAGGCCATTGAAGGATTTAGAGGAAAATAATGATTGTATTTTAGAAAGATCATTCTAGTAGCCAGGTAGAAAAATGGTTTCTCAAACTATAGGTCATGATCCATTGGTCAGTTATGAAATCATTATAGTGAGTCACAAACAGCTGGGGTTTTTCAATTAAATTACATATAATAGAAAATAGCACACATTGCAAAAGAGTATGGGAATGATGGTTTTGTGAAACTTTGGGCGTGTGTGTGTCCATCCTAGATCTTGATGTAAGATGTATTTCTTCCTATGGAGCTCAATTTTAAAAATGTATATGTGTATATAATACATGTATTTGAAAGCGTAGAGAACTGACTTAAGAGTGGAATAGAAAACTCCACTGTTACATAATAATTCTAGACGTTCAAAATTGTAGCCTAGAAAGGCAGTAACAGAGAGATGCAATGGAATGGAGGAGTTATTTTAGAGGCAGAAAGAACTGACAGGTATTGGTGATGAATTAAATGTGGGGGAGAGGTAGAGGTGAAGGATGACTCCTAGTTCAATAACAGGATGTATGATGGTGCTGCCCCCTAAAAAAAGGTAACCCAGAAAGATTTGCCCGAGATGTTGGTGGTTAACTTACAAAAATTGAGTAGGGAAAGTATTTTAGTTTTCAATGACTTCTGTAACAAAATACAACAAACTTGGTGGCTTAAAACAATCCAAATTTATTATCTTACCATTCTGGACGTCAGAAATACAAAGTGGGTCTCATTTGGCCAAAATCACAGGGTCAGCAAGGCTGCATTCTTTCTGAAAGCTCTAGGAGAAAATCTGTTATCTTTGCCAGCTGCTGGAGCCTGCCTGCATTCCTTCGCTCATGGCCCCATTCGTCCATCTTTAAAACCAGCGGTATCTGACTGGTCTCACATTGCAGCCTCTCCAGTTTTCTCTCCCCTGTGACTGTGATTTTTGTCAAGTTATCATTTGTTAAGTAGAACCCTGGGGTGTCGGATGGTGGGCGAGCCATGGTTCAACAGAGGCCCCAAGGAAAAGTGAAATAGAGAAATTTATTACTCACAGGTCCTGGAGGAGGTGCACCTTATGCCTGGGGACATCAAGATGCAGGCAGAGAGTGAGTAGCAGGACCTGGGGTACATGTCTTTATTAGCGTCTGCAAGTAAAATACTTCTGGGGTTCCCAGGCTAAGGTCAGATTGGTCAATTCAAACCGAAAGATCAAGGTTTCGGTAAATTGCGTGAGGGTCTTATCTAAGGGGTAAACAACGGAAATAGTTGTAAAGCAGGAGAGATAGTATATCTTCATCTCTTAATAAAAATTATTCTAAAAGTCTTTCCATAGAAAGCGTTGTTTGAAAATAATCATTCTGTAAAGATGATAAATATCAGTTCCCTGTCTACCACTGGACAGTGCATTAGGAAGAAAATCTCTTCCCCATCATAATAGGCACCAAAGTCAGTTCTTCTTTAGTATCAGAAGAAGTCAACCAAAGGTGAGACAGAATACTTAAATCAGTAGACAATATCATCATCCTAGAGCTAGCTACCCTCTCTTAGCCTGCAACCCACCAATGAAAGAAAATAAGCGGACAAATACTGAAAATTATATGTACTAAATAGAATTAAAGAATAGTTTATGAAAGTTGTCTCAAAACTTGCTAACTGGCTGCTACCATTAGGCTAATTGAGGTCTCCGAGGGACTCTGACTTTTTGAGACTTCCTTCTCTTTTCTTATCTGATTCCAGGTGTAGAAAAGAAACTGATGCAAAATGACTGCCCACACTCATTCTGCAGTTGCTAGGTGCCTTCCAGATGGCCAGCTGAAGAGGTTAGGCATATATTATCTATTCAGCTGCACAAAATAAAACCCAGCAAAACATGCACTGGGTGGTTATGGTGTTCTAGGAACCCTTCTGTACTGAGAATAATTGGTTTAAAAACAAAAAGCAGAAGCACCCTGCCCTCATGAAGCTTACATTTTAGTGGGAAGAAAAGCAATAAATTAGTAAAGTATACAATATGTCAAGTGACGTAAAAAGTGTTATAGGAAAAGAGGGAAGGGCTAGGGAGTACTATGAGAGGGGGGAGAATTACATTTTAAATGGAAAGAAAAAGCAAGGTCTCGTTGAGAAAATAACATTTGGACATTTGAGCAAAAACCAGAACAAGGAGGAACAAATCCTACAGATACTTAAGGGAAGAGCTCTTCCCACCCCCAAGAAGAGGAACAGTAATCGCAAAGTTGCTGCAGTGGGAGTATGCCTAAAATGTTCCAGAAACAGCAAGAAGTCCAGTATCACTTGGGCAGAATGAGGACTTTGTCACAAAACTGGCTCCCTTTCACCCCTTCTCAGATGAGTGTGAATATTCCAACAGAAAGTTTTCTAGAATCAAAACTTCTCGGTGGGTTAAAAAACCTAAATCACTAAGGGGAGTGCCTCAAATCTATGTCAGGAGATGATCAAGCTCTTCTGAAACAAATGGGCAACAAAATAAAATGTTAGGCTTATACATCCAAGGAGAAAACATTTAAATGGATCAAAATCATTGGTGAACTAAGGAAGAGGAACAGGAATAAATATTGAACACCATAAACAAGGCACAGTTGAACTTGCTAACGTGAGTCTTATGGGCATCAAATAAGACAGCCCACAAAGTCGATACTAGCCCCCATTTTACTGATGAGAAAATTTAGATTGAGAATTGTTAAATGATAGCTGGTCAGTAGAATCAAGATTTGAATTAATTATCTGACTGACTTGAAAGTTTTTGCTTTTCCTCCTGTAACAAGCTGCCTGGAAGAACTCAAGAGGTCCTTAAAAGGAGTCCATAGCATTCACAAGATGGCCCCAGTGAGCAGAGTCACAAAATACTATTACTAAATTATTTCAGAGAAATGAAGGCTTACCTGGTCTCTGATAACCTACCCTCCCATTATGGGAGTCCAGAGAGATTTAAGTGATTTTATCAAGGTCAAGTGGTTATTACATAGCAAATAAGGGGAGGAGGCCTCAGTGAGCAGTATACAGGGCACTGGGGCTGAAGGAAGAAGTTTTCAGCTCACTTCTCAGTGTGTGGCCTGGAAAGTCCTCTGAAACTCTTTGGAGTTTAGTTTCTTCATCAGCAAAATAGAGGTGATAGTTAAATGAGAATCCATACAATAAACACCTAATTTCCATGTCGTATTTCCAAAGTGAGAGACACACAGAGAAAGAGGTCTCTAATGTACTCCACTCCCCTCCACTACCACCACCACCAGGAGGCCAGACTGGGCCGCCTATGCCAAGGTATTTCTCTAAGTCTCACCTTGGCTCTCCCTGGCCTGGTATCAGCTACTACCACAAAAATGCATAATACATCACCCCAAAACTCATGGGTTTGCAGTTAAGCTCCATTCCAGTGGCCAGAGTAAGTCACATGGCCAAGCCCCATATCAAGGGGTGGGGGTTGGAGGGAGTGGAGTATACAGTCCTGATCTGTGGAAGAGGGAAAAAAGTTATACCAGTTCAAGTGTCTTTGACACTTGTCCATGCTTTGTCCCTGGCTATGAAGTATAGACAATGTGCCCATAGCCCCAGTGAGAAGGTACTCATTATTTAACCCTCATATTTAGGGACTGCCTAAAGTTTCAGGTTGTGCAGATCTAAAAGATCTCTGACTCACCCAAGAAAACAGGACCTCAGCCTTGCAGTCGAGAGTAAGACAGAATGAGCTCCAGGTGACTAACTGCTTTGGGAAAACCCATGGTGTGGGTTTACAGATGAGAAGTTTGTGAATAAATTCCAGTGAGCTCTTATACAGAGGTACCAAACAAGGTATACACATTTTAAGAAAGGGAAAAAAATATATTAAAATAGTAATATATACCGATAATGAAAGATGAATACAAGTCATGTTTGACTTCTGCAACTACAAGAGGTGCTCAACGTGGTTACCATCAGCGTCCAGACACTTCTGATTACGGCAAACGACTGCTTGAGCAACGTTGACTAAAGTGTCCACTTGTCTACATCTTTTTGGCATCCCCTGTATGTAAGTTCTTTATATGAAGGGGACTGAGCTAGAACAGCAGTGATGAACCCCCTCGCTTTAAGCTTCCAGTTTTCTCCCCTAAGTAACTGGCCAGGATTAGAGAATAAACCTGATCTGAAATAGAAGTTTGTTATCATATTCTCCACGACTAAGTCAGAACCTTCTCATTAAACAGCAGTCTCAGACATCTAAGTCTGAAACAAGGGCTAAATGCCTGCTATTTTAAATAGTTCAAGAGTTTTCACACTAAAAGAAATGGATAAAATATCACTATACCTAGCATCCCATTTCATACTCTTTCACCAAAAGCATCTCATGGGAAATCACTTGCATCTCACTTTTTGGGGAAAGGACTGATTTTGCCTTAGTTTTTGTTGAGAGAATTGAAAACATAGATATGTCCTAAAAGCTCTGTATCAGAATTGCAATCCAGAGCTGTTGTTATTTCCTTGGTCTCCAATTTTGCAAAGAAACACCTTGCCTAATATCAGAGTTCCCTTCCCAAGGCTACTTTGGAGGAGCAGCTCTGTGGGAAAAGGATACTCTGCACCCCGTTCTCTTTCACCAAACAAAGAGACTGAGTGTTTCAGGCCACTTCCAGCCCCAGCATTAAAAAAGGCTCTGCTTTGTGAAATATGGCAGGGGATGGGTGAACTGGAGAGGGCCTGCAGTTTTCCTTGAATTGCTCCCCTGGGCCCGTTGTTTCTCCTCAGAAATTATAATCTATCGCCACCTAGTGGTGCCTTTGTCTTCATGTTTGGAATGGCAAGAATTGGGCGTCTAAAGATTTGTACATTTTCTCAAATACAAATCACTCTGTCCTCCTTGATTAATTTCTTTAATATTGGAATGTTTTCATGTTCAGAATGTCAAGGGGGAAGGGACTATTTGACTATTATCTGAGCAATTTAGCTCTCTTCTTTAGGAGAAAAGGTGGTAATTTCCGGAGTCCTCTCCAACGTTCTGGTTGGAATTCTGCCTCCCACGCCAACCTTTTAACCCTTTCCTATCTCCCAGGAGTGTGTGTAGTGTGGTCTGTTGGGGTATGGGTGTCGATTTAGCAGTGGTCCCCAAAGTCCGGAATGATCTCGGGAGCTAGCTTTAGAGTACACAAACACACCGAATAGACCTTAGCTCCAGCCTAAGAAAAACCGATTGTGAGGTTAACAAGGCTTCCCACAGCCCTCCCTGGTCTCGGGAGACAGACGTTTAAACGGTGATCACTGCCATTTCCCCCCCCTTTTCTTTGGTCATAAATAAGATACTTAAAATAGACCTTAAATTGCCAGCTGAAATGAACCAATATCATGGCTCTAAATTACCTTTCCTGGAGGCTAAAAATACTAAATACGTCAAAAAAAAAAAAAGATTGACGTTTCTTATTTACTCACCTTGACGTGGACCATATCTTACGCATAAAAATCTCCCCCGAAGACCGTGGGGCTTCCATGCCTTACTCACCCCCCACCTACTCCCTTTTTTCCTTTGCCGAAAGGTTGGGCTCCAAATCCAGCTGGAATATCTTTAAACCTCCCAGGGAAAGGGCATTGTGGGCGGAGGGTCGTGTTCCCAAGTTCCAGCCAACGTTGACCTAAAGGAAGGTTGTTCTTGCGGACAGGATCGAGTAGCCAGGGCTTCAGGCTCGCAAACCCCGGAGAGAGTCTGGAGGGGTCGCACTCGCCCACCCCTACTGCCTCTGGGCGTCGAGTTCCCGTTTCTTCAAAGCGCTAAACCTTAGATCAGAAGAAAACGAAACAGCTGGGCGGATACCACGCCCTTCCGGGCCATCCTTCATCGCCGGTTCGAGTCCCTAGAGAGGACATCTTTTCCACCCCCATTGTCCAAAGTATTTTCACAATACTAATAAAAGATGAAAAAAAAAGAATGACAAATACAAACAAAAAAAATATAGATCCCAAGTGTTCTGAAGAGCCAAAAGACAACCACAACCACCCTCCCTTTGATTTCTAATCGGGGAAAAGAGGAGGGGCGAAATACTCCACCCCACCCCACCCCCACCAACAAGGGAAAACAAATACAGCAGTTACTACCAGGGGTCGGGGTGGGGGCGGGTGGGAGGCGGGCCGCGTTGAGCTGGGTGGGTTGGCCAAAAGCTGGGGACGGAAGCGCGGACCAGAGAGGTCGAGGGGACCTAACTGTGGGCGCTGTCCTTGGTGCTGAAAGAGCCGGGCCCTGTCTCCGAACTCGTGCTGGAACTGTGTGGAATTCCAGTTCCTTACCATCTCCGCTGAGCCCACGATTCTGGTTGGAATGAGAGATAATTGGAGAATAAATCAAAGCAATTAAGCCCCCAAGTCTGTTACTCTCCCCGCCTGGCTGGAATGTCAGCTCCATGAGTGCAGGGATAATATAAGTTGCTTGGACAGTGTAAGCTCCATGAGAACAGTGTCTGGCACACAGTAGGTGATAAATAAATATCCGTTTAATTAATTATTGATATTTAATTAAACATTTTTTAAAATTAAGGACTAGCCTTCATCCCTTCCCTCCCCCCTCCATAAAGGAGAAAGGGAGGAATGTCCTCGCACCTGGACCAGACTCAGCTTTAATTTGGGATACCTAGTCTTGTAGGTAATTTCTTTTTCCAATGAGACAATTTTCTTGGCTAAAACGTTAGGGGTGAGTGGTTATGGACACCGGGGTCAAAGAGGGAGTCATTGGAAATATCTCAATCTGATGCCACAGGTGAAGGTAAACGAATCTTCCTTTGAAAAATCTCGAGTCTTGGGAGAAGGTTGGGGAGACAGAGGGCGAGAGGGCGTCTTCCCCGGACAGCAGACCCCGAGGGGTGGCGGGATTTGTCGCCTCTTCCTTCCTGTCTCCTTGCCCCTCGTCTTGAATGATTTAACACTGGCAACGGGCTCCCTGATTGGTGCAACATCTCTTTTAGAGAGGGTAGAGGAGGGGACGAGGTGGAATTCCGAGTGGAGCCTTATAATAAACCGCGCGTTTCCAGCTTGGTGGAGAAGCTGGGAGGTGCAAGGTTCCAAGGGACATTTCCTGTGCGGAGTGGGCACACCCACCGTGCTCAGACCCGAGCTCCTGGCCTGGAGCTGCTGTTACCTCAGTTGAGGATGCTTTTGTGTCCTTAAAAAGTGCCTGAGCTTTTATTGTGAGGTGGAGAGAGGGCGACAGTATTTTCTTTAGTATCAAGGGCAACGCGGTTATTTCAAACCTGACAGCGAGATCCCTCTTACTGATCGGACTATATCTTCTCAGGAAGAATCTTCAATATCCCTTATGGAATTCTCAGTGATTTGTAAGATTTTCAGCATTTCCACTGTGGTGAAAGGCGATAAGACATTGAAGGAGATGGGGCGAGCTTCGGGTGGACCAGCAAGGCCGCAGACATGCCCATAAATAACCCTTGCCTGCTGCATCGCAACAGGAAAAAAAAATCACTGTGTAAACGGGAAAAGCAATCGCTGGTTACAGGGTGTCATCCAGACACACACAAAGACCAACTTTGTTTTGCCTTAAAGTAAAAGAAGTTGAGGTAAAGGAAAGGGGAGAGCATAACTTAGCAGGGAGGGTGGCTGAGGGGTGGACTGAGGGGGCAGGAGGGTAGCAGCCCCGCCCGCCCCTCCAGGTGTAGGCTCTGGCGCATCAGGGAAAGACCAGGCTGGTACAATGCTTCCCGGTCTCTAGGCGCCTGGCGCCCTCTGGTGGACATTTTTCTGTGAACGATTTTGTGAGGAAGGACTTGCTGAACTCGGCAATTCATTAAGTATGCTTAAATACTGCGAAAGGAGAATCCTTAAAAAGCAAGGGTCCGTCAGTACACGCGCGCGCGCGCGCGCACACACCCACACACGCACACACACTGGTCAACTCTGTGGTCGGGTTTCCCGTGGGTGTAGAGCGGCGCTAGTGCATGTTATTAACCTTCAGATGTGATCAATCAGGATTACTTCTTTCCCCATCACCAAGGGGACTAAAGCCAGCGAGGAATAGAATGACGAAATAAAATGGAATCACTTTAGTCAAGCTGCTAAATTACTAAAATCAAGTAGGTTGAGGCATGAAGAAACAATTCTATTCTTGTTTTAACTAGCCTGGGAACTTAAAACTTTAACTTTCCAATCTTGCGTCACTGCCTTGGATGTACATCAAAACCTCCAGATAACCCTCTGGTTACCCACTGAAGGACTAAGGAAAGAACGTTCGGGTAGCCCCACCATCTGATTTTCATTATCCAGATCACCTGACATCCATTATCCAGCCCACCAGTCATCTATGAGAAGATTACCATCTGGGACCAATCCAGAGGCTAAGAATGCAGAACTGATTCTTCTCAAGAATTTGTGCCATAAGAACCCCCAGCTTATCTTTCTTCATGGGAACACTCTAGGTATTGCCTAGTTGTGTTTCCAGTTTGCAAACCCTAAGACCCTTGAATAAACCGTTATCATTTATTTCTAGCCAAAGCCTCTTGATTCATTTACACTAGGTGCACAGTAGGAGGGAGCGAGCACCAAGTGGGTGGGAAACTGGACCCTTTTCTCTGCCGTGGCACCGGGTAGCTGTGCTAAGTGAAGTGCTTTGGGGAGGCCTCCAGCTGGACGAGGAAATAAGTCCAAAGAAGATGGAGATTCCTTCAAGGGTCTAAGTGTCATTCCCCGCCCTCCTGCTTCCTTTGCTTTTACAACAATCCTGGCTCAGTAGAAAGCCAGCGAGGACACAGAGCTAGCTGTCGCTCAGGGAAGCGTGGCGGGGTCGCAGATCTGGAAGAACGGCGGGGAAAGAAATTGAGGCTATACCACTGTTCTTGTCTTCTCGAAGATATGGGGTTAGGGGGAGGAGAGGGAGGAAGAAGCGCTCAGGGAAGCAGAATTCTTCCTAGGAATGATCTTTTCCCTCCTCTCACCCGACATTGCCTATTTCAAAAAATAGAACGTGTCGAGTACGTTCTGGATTACTCATCGGGCCCTCCCCCCACCCCCTCCGGGCGCACAACCGTGATCTGTATTTATAAACGCCGTGTAAAGCCCCGGAGGCGGTCAGGCACCTGCACAGTAGCCCCGCCACTACGCCGACCAGCTGCCCCCGGGAGCTGCGGCCTCGTGATTCCTTCGCGGAACGGGTCCCGCCTCCCCACTCCGCCCCCGCCTCCCCCGAAGCCGAGCAGCCGCCTCTCCCGGTCGCTCTCTTCTCCTCCGGGCGCTCGCGTGTGGGACGGCGGTCGTGGGAGCGAGGCGGCAGCTGGAGGTGACGCCGGGCAGCTAACGCCCGTGGCGGGGCCCGCCGAGCCCAGCGGATCGCTGCGCGGAGGAGCGGCAGGAGCGCTCGGCGGACTGTGGCCGAGCCCAGGTGGGTAAGCGCACGGCCGCCCGGACTTTCCAGAGCCCAGCCTTGGCGGTTCAGCGGGGTCTTGTCCACCCGCGGTTTCTCCGCCACCCCCCGCCTCCGGGGTCCGCCATCTACCCTCAGCGGCCTGGCTCTCCGCTGGTGCGCGGCTCAGAGACCCCCGCCCTCGCACTCACCCTGTCCCCACCGGAGAGAGTCACGCCTCGGGGATGCAGAGAGGCTGAGGCGCGCGCAGAAGTGGCTCGAAAGCGATTTTCTGCTGCGCTTCCCGGCTGCGAGCGCCCGTCTCACCTGAGGGCTCCGGGGCAGCAGCCGCTGAAGGCGCGACTCGGAGCCGTTTACTAACCTGTTACTTCCTCAGAAGCTGCGGCCT
Source organism: Rhinolophus hipposideros (assembly GCF_964194185.1). Classification (NCBI taxonomy): domain Eukaryota; kingdom Metazoa; phylum Chordata; class Mammalia; order Chiroptera; family Rhinolophidae; genus Rhinolophus; species Rhinolophus hipposideros. Next base: position 47,565,682 of record NC_138052.1, read on the forward strand.
CCCCGCTGCCGGCGAGTGCGCGCGCGGAGCTAGGTGTGGGGTCTCAGGGAGGGTGAGGAGGCGGTGGGCCGCTGGATCTGAGACCCACCCAGGTTCGACCCCTCGCTCTCTGTCCCGGGGCCTTCGGACGCCATCGCGCCAGCGCCCAGCGCCGAGCAGCGGCGCGGAGCACCAGTCCTTCTCTGCTGTGGCCCGCGCCCTGGGCGCAAGTTCGTTTCCCCGGGGACGTTCCGGGTTCTTGCCTCCCTCACCCGCTCCGAGTCTGTGCTGCGAGAAACCCGGGGACCTCAGAGGGTTGGGTGGAGGGGAGTCACAGAAACCTAGACCAAGCCTCATCCCAGGCTGCGAGATGGCTCATAGTGGGGTGGGGTAAGAGGGAGACGAGCGAGGGTGCGACCCGCTGCTTTCGGGCTGCCAGGCTTGCAAAGTGACTGTAGTTCTTTCCCTGCCAAGGCCGAAGGAGAATGTAAAGATCTGGACCCTCACCTTTTCCTCTCACCTGGTCTCACCAAAGTCCTCGGTCTCCAGAGCAGTTAGCCTCCTTCCCAGGGAATTAGCCAGACACAACAACGGGAACCAGACACCGAACCAGACGTGCCCGCCCCGTGCGCCCTCCCCCCCGTTTGCCCGCCGGCCGGCTGCTGAGAACCCAATGGGGCTTGTCGCGGCTAGGCTGGAGAATCGCTCGCTGAGCCGCCCGTCTCCTAGCCCGGTCCCCCGCACCCTCGCGTCCTGCACTGGCCTTGGGCTCCTCTAGACTCAGCGCTGCGCTCCAGGTCGCCCCGCTGCTCAGCCAAACTGGAGAGCCGCCGGGGACTACGTTGCCGGCTCGGGAGTCTCTGAGCTCTCGCGCACGTCTCCTCCCCCCCCCCACGCACCCCGACCCAGCCGGCTAGCTGCCCTTCCTCCCGCCTCTCTCTCCCGAGCCTCGACTTCAGCAGGAGCGCCCGCGCTCCGAGCACTCAGTCGCCTTTCGCACGCCGGACCCCGGAAGCCCTCCCCACACAGCTATCGCTTGTCTCTACAGCCTGTTCCTGAGCCTGACGGGCCGAGGACCCCAGACTGCAGAGGCCCCGGGACCACCGAGCTCATGGCGTCTTCGACCCCTTCTTCGTCCCCATCCTCTTCGAACGCGGGAGCGGATCCCAATACTACCAACCTGCGCCCCACAAGTAGGTCCTGTCCCAGTTTCCCATCAAATCGACTGCGAGGAAGGTGGGGGCGCTGGGACGTGAGGAGGCTACGCTGGCGGAAAGGGAAGGAGGAGCGCGGAGATGATGGAGGCTGGAAAGAAATGGGGCCCTGACCCGATCCCGGCCAGAGGTCGTTCTGCTGACGGGGACGCTAGGCGATTTGGGGGCGCTGGAGAGTGGGAACCGTGAAGGGTCAAAGTGGCAGCGATCCGTGAGGGCTTAGCTGCGAGGGAGGTTCCGGCGGGGAGCGCGTTGTTTTTGTTGTCCTGTGTGTGGATTCTTTGCTTGGTGGGACGTCGAGGGTCAGGGTAGGGGACGGTGTGAGGAGCCCGGAGTCCCCGCGGGAATTGAGTCGTCTGTCTCCTGCTTTCGTTGGGACGAGATTAGACCCCCTCCTTCTTTCCCTCTGCGCTGTGCTTGAAGTCTATAATCAGCGGAAATTTCGACGTTAATTGCAGCTTTTAGAAAACTCGGGGTCCCTAATTGCTCCAAATTTGCGTCAAGCTATTGACGAGTGAGGGAGAAGTCAGAGGCGAGAAAGGTGCATAAAATGGTTTGAGATGGAGCCTCGACATTTTAGACAATTAATTACATCCCAAAGACAAAAAAGAAAGAAGAGTGGGCAGCATCCTGAGTGATGAGAGGTGGAGAGCCAGGAGGAGGCCAGAAGGTTTGCCAGGGCAGAAAAGAGCACCCCTCTCTTTTCTCCCGGGCAGGAGACCTGTCAGCAATTGACATGTCCCAAAGAGGAAGGAAGAAAACGGGAACTAGATGGGGGGGGGGAGATTTATGCTTCCCCACCCCTGGTTCAATGCGCTTCTCAACCCTTTTTACAATCTGTCTTTAATTCAGATTGATTTCCTCCTGTTCTGTGGAGGCATGGGCAAGAGAGAATTGTTTTTCTTTTTCCAATTCGGCTTGAAATGTGCCTCCCCCCAAATCTATCAGCTCCCGATAATAACCGCCCCCAATTTTCTATATAAGTGGGTCTTAGGGATGGCAGTGTGTTTAGGAGGGCTTATTGCTGCGCTTTTATGGCACTTTCTATAAGCTTGAGAAAACGTTGATTGTTTCCATCAACGAAGATGGGGAGTGTTATGGGGTAAGACCCTTTCCCCCCCAACCCGTTGGCGCTGCCAGTGGCTCCCAGGCTGGAGGCCTTGTCTTAAGTCCTTAGGCTGCATTCCAATTCCATTTGCAGCTCCCTCTCCCCGCCCCCCAGGCGAGCTACAATTACCCAACACAACAAAGAGGGGCTCGGGAGAGCCGCCAGTCCTGGTGGCACGTGAACCTGGCACGGGCTGCAGAGCTGGTCGGAACAGGCCGGGAGGAAGGGAGGAACGAGGGGCCTGCTCGCCTTTGTCTGTTGCTCCGGTCTTGATGGATTCCTTTTCCAGTCCTCTCAACATTTCCCGCCCCTCTTTTGCTGCCTGGTGGGGCTGGGAGGCCGTTGTGTTCACCCATCCTTGAGTCCTGCACCCCCACTGCCAAGCCGCGCTCCTTCTTCCTTCTTCCCGGTGGCAGCCAGAGGTGGAGCGCATGTGCCAACCCCAGATCCGAGACCCAGTAGAGGCTTTGACCTGAGTTTGCACATGGCCTGGCGCGACCGGAAGCCTCCGAGGCAGAGGGAAGATAGTCGAGGACCCAGCCGGGAAAGAGCATGCAGCCACCTGTCCAGAGAACGCTGTCGCTGGTCCCAACCTCCCAGACTGCACGCTAATGTCGGGCTCTCTGACCACTCTCTTCCTCTGTTTTGAAGATTCGTCCTCGCTCTCCCAGCTGGCCTTACTTCTGTGCCCCTGCACGGTCTCCTAGGAGGTGGCCTTGCCCAATCTGCGCAACCATATTCGGCCTCTTGCGCCAAGACCCCTCTTTCTTGCTGTCCCTCCTCCCCTCAACTCGCTACACCAAAAGGGCTCTCCCTGTTCCTTTTCCCATCTCCCTTTCCCTTTCTTTCACTGTAATCCCCAGCTCTGAAAGGCAGAGCAATCAGTCTGAATTCCAATGCCTTATCTGAGTGACCTTGGAAAACTTGCTTAGCCTCTCTGAGCTTCAAGGTTCTTATTAGTAAAATGAGTCTTAGATTAGCATTCTTGTTGCATAAGATTGTTATGAAAATTAGCTGAGATGGGTGTTTAAAGTGGAAGCTCTTTATCGGGTGGAAATAGCTCTTGATCAGCTCGGTATTATTATTAGGGTTTTGCTTTCGCACCGATTTCCTGTCTGTTGCAGGAACTCCATCTGTGACACACCGTCTCACTGAGTCGCGCTATTTCTTCTCCCCGCTGGGGTTCTGTTGTGCCTCGTTTTAATGGATGTCACTCTCCTTATCGCAGCCAACACTCGTGCAGGGCTGAAGGCAACGGTCAGGGTTGGATGGGGGATGGGAGTGGTTGGAGGAGCTTTGCTTTGAAGGATCCGAAGGGAATTTCACGCTTGGCCCACCGCAGCAGCTCACATGCGGCTCCGCGGGCACCCCTCGGGCTCCTTGCTGGAAGGTGAACCCCAAGGGCGGGATAGACCCTGTGGAGTTTGAAAATACGGCAGGGCCAGGGGAAAGGTGCCTGATTCCCTTCGCTTTCTCCTGCTCCAGACCCGAGATGTCAAGGGAAGGGTTAATGAGGGGCAGGTTGGGAAGAGGGAGCCAGGGAGGAGGAGTGGGACGCACACTATTGTCTTCCCGACTCCCGGGTCCAACTGAAGAGCAGCCAAGCGAGCCCGATCATCTAGTCAAATACTATTTTTCACCCAATTAATTCCTGAACTCTTCCGCGACCCCATTTCATGCCAGTTTATTTTAAGCTGCCACTCGGCTGGAGACCCGCCAAGAAATTATGAGACGTGTTGGTCCCAGATGCCTCTGTGTTCCCTTTCCGGGCTGCTGTGGTTGCCCTTCGAGTTTGCGGGGCAGAGACCCAGGGACAGGGCCTGGCGGGTGGGTATTGGGCGATTCCGGCGGCGGAGCGTGACCCTTTGCACTCCGGTTAGCCTGCCTCACTCGGCCCCTGCCTCCTCGCGGCTCCCTCGCGTGGCTTGCTTGGAGTTCCGGCGAGGCTCTGGTGCGTTGCCTCGCAGAGATACCCTTCAGTACCTGAAAGTGGGAGCAGGAGGGGTGTGTGAATGGGCACTGGGAGGGCATGAGTCTGCTCGTCAGCCCCCAGATCTGGCTCCTTGCTCCTTTCCGGAAAGATATTTTAATGAGGAGTACACGCGAAGACCTGCCCCACCCTCCCCAGAAAACGTTTGCCCTCAGCCCTGCCCCTCACGGTCTGAGCCTCACTGACCGCACCTCTCTTGCTTTCCAGCGTATGACACCTGGTGCGGCGTGGCTCATGGATGCACGAGGAAACTGGGGCTCAAGATCTGCGGTGAGTGAAAGGGCCGGCTGGGGCCCGGCAAGGTGGCGCGCGGCCAACGGGCGTGGAGGGTTCGGGAAAGTGGGACGCACGTGGAAGGATATCCCGGCTCTGGGGGACGGTTTCTCTAATGTACCTGCAGCCCTGAGGCCTGGTGGAGATACGCTCCTCTGCAGGCCTGGACCCTCCTCTGCCCTCCCCTGACCTGGCGCCAAGGGACCATCTCCAGGGCTTCGGTCCGGGACTACCTGAGACCGTGGGGCTCCCTTTGGGGTGTCTGGGCAGCAGCGCACGAGCACAGCGGCCCCACCCCTGTGCAGCAGTGGGGCTGTTCTTGCCCGGCGCGGGGCGGTGCCAACCCTTACGCTCTGCGGGTGTCTAGAAGGTTTTGTAGAAAAGGTGAACTGGTCTGGCTTTCCTGGCTCGTTATCTGCCTAAGACGGTGGCTGACATGTTGTCCCCCTTCCCTCTCTACCATCGCGTGCGTTGAAAGTGGCCTCTCTGGCTTGAGATGTTTTGCCCCGAGATGCCATAACGGATTTAGATTTTGTTCTTTGTGGCCTCGAAGGACGCATTTACATTTCGTTCTTTGTGGCCTCAAAGGCCAAGAGAAAGGGATAGCCTGCACCCCCGACGGCCTACCTGAGGGAGAGGCGGGCAGCGCAGATGGAGGGTTTGCTTTTGCGGAGCTTGCTTTTGAAGGAAAGGAGGTGAGGGACAGGGAGCAGGCTGGGGGGGTCTGGGGGGGCCTGCAAGATGGAAAGGGGGAGTTGGACACGATTTGCCAGAGGAAGCGAAATAGATCTGGGAGCTGGAGAGGAGAACAGCTCTCCGGAGACGTGAGGGTCTGAAATGAAAACGCCCAGGGAATGTAATTTTTTTTTTTTTTTAAGGAAAAAAGGAGATTTGTTCGAAGGGACACAGCCTAGTGGCTCCAGCTGAACAATGAGGATTTGCTTTCCTTGCTACAAGTCACCGTCTGAAATCTCTAGCCTTATCGGGCCGGAAAATACTGATGTCCCCCGGCAGGCGGTGGAGAGGAGGGGGAAGATTAACGAGGGTCTTATTAAAGAGCCATCCGTCAGCTGCTGTGCGCTGGAGATAGCGGCAGAGCGGACACCAGGCAAACCCGCCGCCACAGCCCAGGAGCGCCCCAGAGCCATCAGGCAGCGGATGTGCTCTGGGTCTGATCTTCCCAGCTTTCCTGTGTCCCTGGCCCCAGGGCAGTGGCAGTGTGCGGTCGGAGCAGAGAGGGGCTCTTTAGCAGCTTCTGGGAACCATCCTCCCTTCCCTGAGCGGCCTGCTTCCAGGGCTCTATGCCCTGGATCCCGGAAGCAGCATTTACTGTGAGGAAGGGTTGCTCAACTCCACACCTAGCCATTTTCCAAGGAAAACCCCGCCCTGCCTCGGCCGGGTTTGGCCCCCTCTCCAGCACGCGAGGCCGTGGGGCGAGGCCGGGTCTCCGATCCCGGGGGCTGGGGCAGCTGGCAGCAGCCCCGGCTTTGTTCTATAAATAACCCCCTACCCCCCGCCGCCATTCCACGCTTAATGGCCCGTTCAGCGCCAGGTCCCTTCGGCTAGGCGCTGGGCTTCAGCAGCAGTCATTGTCATGCAGCCGGGCGAGCAGAACTGAGCGAGCCCTGGGCATCCTCTGCAGTAGAGAAGAGGGTGGGGGAGACTTGGGGTAAGGGCTACTTTTCTAAGGTTCTGGGCCTGCCGGGGGTGGGGGTGGGGGTGGGGGGCGCAGCCATCGCCCACCCGCATCCCCACCTCCTACCCTCAGCACAGGCGGTACTCCCAGCTTCCCAGACTGCAGGCCCTCGGAGTCTGTGAGAAGAAAAGGTCTAATGCCCCCTTTGAGGAAAACCAAATCGCCAAAGGGTAAAGGGACAGGAAAGAGTTGAGCTTCTCTGGATCCCAGAATGTGGGTCTCCGAATTTGCATCAACTTCTTCTGAGGAACAGCTTTTGGGCCTTTGGGGCTACCAGCCTCAGAGAATTTCTTCTCGGTTTCTACCCCCACACAAATTTCAGGAAAGTTGCAAAGCACAGTGACAGGAGGAGAGGGCTGGTACTCCATTAAGGGGATATTGCCTTCTGCTGAAATGCTTGCTTTTGGGGGCCACAGGTTAGGAGGCTTCACATGAGGTTTGATTCTGAAAGAAAACACCAGGAAGATATATTTTCCATACTTTGGACCAATTCATTTTAATCTAGAGGAGGCAAAGTGCAGTCTTTGGTTTTGACCTAAATCCACAGCCCCCTCCACTCCTTTCATCCCAAACTTTCTGTGACCTGAAGGGTGCTCTCTGTGACCTGACACTATTTGGGGTTGGTTTGACCTTTCACCTTAAAATAGCAGAGGGACTAGACTATGGTCTTATTCCCACCTCCTAATCCATTGCCCTGATACCGCCTTCCCCCAAACGTCTTCAGTACCTTGCCAAGATTCTCCCCCCACCCATTCTCCTACCCCTTCCCTGGAACCCCTGGGAATGAAGCTGCAAGGAAGATCTTGGGTATCAGCAGTGGTACCCTTAGCTCTGGAAGCAGAATCCCCTGAGAGAGTAATCAGCTATAAGAAATCCTGGGTCTTGTCAAGAGGTAAAGAGTGAGGTGGCTACCAGCATGGTGGCAATGACCCAAATGAAAGGAGACGCAGAGAGTCTTAAGTTCTGGCTCTGGACTCTGCTAAATTCCCAGCGTGTCCTTGGGCCTCCCTCATTTATCTATGCAGAGGTCCCAAACTGGCTGCCAATTACAGCCTCAGCTCTTTTATTTAGCCCATGCAGTGTGTGTGTGTGTGTGTGTGTGTGTCTGTGTGTGTGTGTGTTTGTGTGTGTGTGTGTGTGTGTGTGTGTTTAATTTTGTGTCAATTGACAACTTTTAAACAGAGACTTCAAATATGCTGTATTTCTGGCTTCTCTTGAAATAAAAAAGGTGGAGTAGAGGAGGTCTGGCAGGGCACTGTTAGTTAAAAATCAGAAAAAGATCCCCTTCCTCTTGGTAGATACAATTCCATACTGCAGCTCAGTGAGAACAGGAGGGTTGGGCTTCAGGCCCCATTTCGTGTTTTTATGCCATGCACAGCTCTCTGCTCCACTTGGAAACAACTGGCTCTAGTCAGGTGCACTCTCATTCCCCACTCTTGCACCCCTCACAGGGCCCTCTAGTCCTTTGAGTTTGAGGGCAGTGTAAGAAACCAGTAGCAGGTGTTCCGCACAGCCCAGAGGTGGAGTCCTAACAAGGCTGCCTCCTCTCCTCCCCTTGAAGCTAGCCAGTGCTACAACCTGACCAAAGCCAACTTCAGCTTCAGCTCTCCTCTGTTTTGCCTCTTTCTTTGCCTCTTAAGAATGTTGAGCTAGGTTACCAGTTACAACCTTAAAGTAGGTCCTCACAGCTAGGGTGGAGAGCAAGAGGGAGTACAGTCGACTTCAGTCCCAGGGACTCTTTGCCAGCAGGGAGGTTGTCAACACACGGAACTCAATGTCATCCACCACCTAGCCTTCCTTGGAGAAGCATACAGGTCCTCCCACAGCCTCTCGGAGCCCAGAGAGGCCTGGCATCTTTACCTTATGTGACACTCCTGATATTTTAGAAAACAAATACCTCTTAAGAAATTGTTATTTCAATAACAATATACATCGTTTATTTTATGAAATTAATGGTTTTTAGCATAAATGGTAATGCAATGTCAGTGTGCTAGTCATAAGATCACTACAGGATTTATAGAAAAGATTGATTCCTAGTGCACCCCAGGGAGTGTGATCCAGGAATGGGATATAGGTTTGAAGTTGTGTCACAGTTGTCATCTCTCAACCCTATTAGGACACCTCTGAGAATGCCTGTGTCCAAACCTCCTTTGGAGATAATATCCAAAGTCTAAGTGGAGGTCTTAGGTCCTGCAGCTGCCCAAAGGAAAGGCATTTCTAAGGGGTCTCAGGTAGAGAGACTTAAGGCTTTACCCAGGAGTGGGTCAGGGCCAACTAGAAGTGAAGGACCTAAAAGTAGTTCAGCAGGCAGGACCTCACCTCCATTAGGCCACTTGGATTTGGTCTTTTCAACCTGGCAAATTTCCACAGCTCCCTGTTTGGGAAGCAGGGGAGCAGTCTGGGAATTCAGGAACTCAGGTGATCCTGCTTCCCTCTGGCGAATGAGTGCTGACTCCTGGTTTTGGACTCTGGGGATTTGGAGGAGGAATCCCAAAAGTAGGAGAAGAGGCGAGGGAAAGGAGATAAGCTCCATCTTTATATCCAACTATGGAGTTTTATTATAATGTATTTCTTCCTTCTGGCGTTAGAGCTTTACTGATAAGTTTACAAGGTTCTGGGAGAAGGAAGGATCTGTTGCCTCTGCCTTCCTATTCTTCCCTCCAAAAACAGAGCCCACTCCAGTGTGTGGGAGGACTCTAATCACTGCAGCCTTCCCCCTGCATCCCGCCTTCCTCCACCCCTCACCACTGAATTGCAGTCTTGGGCAGTACAGTGGAATTCCCCAGATTAACCTGCCTCTCCTTGAACCTCCTGGGACTTTCCTCTAAGCCTGCCTTGTGAAGCAAGTGACTCCCCAAAGGATCTTGGTATTTACAAACACAGCTTTGGGGTCACCAAGAAGCTTAGAACTCTCTTCTGCTTTTCAGTGTGCTGCATTTCGGGCTCAGGGCTAAGACTGAGGCTGAACTGGAGGAGATGCTGAAGGAAGGAGTGGGTCTGCAGGCCCTGAGCTCAGAGGGGATGGCTGGGGGTGCTGAGGAAAACTGTGTGCTCCAAGTTAGCGGAGTCTCCAGCCCTTTTGGCTCAACCTACTTCTCTGTTTGCTGCTGGTGGTGTTTGCACTGATCCCCTCAGACCAGAGAGTCCGTTCCTTCCAAGGAGCAGAGGAGAAGTGCTTTGAATCCTACCCTGGGCTCAGAGTTCATCTCCATGGAGTTCTCGGATGGCTTTCTAGCTCTATTCCAACATTGGCCACCATCAGCCAAACTGTAAGCTCCTGGAGGGCAGAGGATCTGTCTCATTTATTTTTATAGGTCCCCCATCCTGAATGCTTAGCAAAGTGCTTTTCCATAATAGGTAATTAAATGTCCCCACACATAAGATTTTAAGCTTTGTTAATCTCTTTCTCCAATACCTATATGCAAAAACAGGGAAAGCTGCTCTTCAGGTTTGGGTCAGAAAAATTACACTTACATTGAACCTATAAGCTGTGCCTAGTTCCCTGGGTAGAGCATCTTCTCCAATCCCCAGTTCTGGTCCTCACTCCCTCCTCCCTCTGGTTGCACAACCCCTAAACCCAGTGCTGGCAGCATCATCTCCAATTACATCCTTCCCTTAAAACCCCATCCTGGGGCTGGTTAGTGGAGTGGAAGCTGTCCAATTGACTTAATCTGAGTTCACTGTCATGTTCAGAGAAGAGAATGGGCTTTGCTTACTGTTTTTCTCTCTTGCATGACTGGGTCTGTGCCACTAATGACACTTGGCAATGCCCCCTCCCCGCCTAAAGGCAAGCAGTGCCAGAGCCCTTATGTATAAAATACATTCAGCTTCTCTGGAGAAGTGAGAACCCTGCTTGGAGAGTCAACCTGGCTTAGCAGCTGACCCTCTGAGGCTGGATTTCAGTGGACTACCTCTGACCCAGCTTCTTGTGCTACAGGCTTCCTGCAAAGGACCAACAGCCTGGAAGAGAAGAGCCGACTTATGAGCGCCTTCAGGGAGAGGCAGTCCTCCAAGAACCTGATTTCCTGTGAAAACAGTGACAGGGATGGCCACTTCCGGCGCACGGAGACCGACTTCTCCAACCTGTTTGCTCGAGGTAATCCCTCCTCACCCCCTTTTTCCCCCATCACCACAGCCCAAGTGCCATCGAGTAGGTCCCCTATTTCAGTTTCTTAACTTTTTCCTAAAATTTTACTTCTTTTACCAAAAATGTCATTACTTTCCCTGAACCATCATGAAACTGCTTTTCCAACATTTGAATCCCTCCTTCCTTAGTGCCCAGGTCTCTATTGTTTTGGAAGTTGGACGAGGGCAGTCAATAAAACAGTCAACTCTAAAGACAATTGCAGGGACAAATATGGATTCATAGAATCTCAGAATCTGAAGGACTGTTGCATATTAAAAATCCATAATTCCCATTTATCCTCCAAGGTTGGCAACCACAACAACAAAATCACCCTGTGGGAGGGAAGCTGTATGGCTGGGCCTCAGGACCATGTGCTGTCCTGAAACTCATTTTCCTTTTGGAGATCTTTCACTAATTACTGCTGCACCCACATCACTGGTTTTAGAAGGTGCTTTTCCAGGCTGTCTCTCCCAAACAGCTCAAAGGTAAACCCACCACCACCTCCTTTCATTAACTCCTCACAGGCCAGACAGGCCAGACCAGATCAGTAAACAAGACTTCAGTAAACCTCAGATTATCCAGGGAATAGACACAGAGCATCATGTATAGCCGAGCAGCACTTGAGCTATGGATGACAGCCTCATTTGGGGGCCTCTACAACTTTCCTCCGTAATCCCCCAGCCTGACTCTGCCTAACTGAGGCAGTAATCCAAAGTCACCTGCAGACATCCCAAAGTTCAGGCCCAAAAGGATGAACTCCCACCTTCCTGAGTCCCATCTTCCAGTTCTAGTTTCCTGTCTAAGGACACCACAGAGGACCACCCTGTTCAGGGGAGACTTCAGCTTCTACCCATAGAGGCCTTACCTCCACCATCAACAGATCAAGCACATCATGACACAAACAAAGCCTGGTGTCTGAATTGGATGTACAGGGACACACCTGGTACAAGGGGGGCAAGATAGTAGCCCCCTCCATCACACACCTGACAGGTGCCCCATCAGCCTGCAAATGGACAACTGCAGTGGCAGGCTGCTCATGGCCTCTCAAAACACTCTATTCTGTTGGTGAGCAGCCTAACTATCAGAAAGCCTGTGAACCCCCAGAAAGTGTATGCAAAACTCCTGTGTATATGCATATATGCATTTTTCTAGGGAGATAGTACCTCAGATTCTCAATGTGTATACATACCTGGAATGAAATTTAGCCTATAAAGATATCATAGCTGATATTAGGGATTTCTGAGCATAGGAAAGCCAGATATGAGTCAGGTGATAACCACTTGTTGGCTTTCTCCGACCCCCTCAGATCTGCTTCCGGCTAAGAATGGGGAGGAGCAAACTGTGCAGTTCCTACTGGAGGTGGTGGACATACTCCTCAACTATGTCCGCAAGACGTTTGATCGCTCCACCAAGGTGCTGGATTTCCATCACCCACACCAGCTGCTGGAAGGCATGGAGGGCTTCAACTTGGAGCTCTCCGACCACCCCGAGTCCCTGGAGCAGATCCTGGTTGACTGCAGAGACACCCTGAAGTATGGGGTCCGCACAGGTAAGGGTAAGAGCCTGGTCGACATGTGGTGACAGCCTTAACCCCGCACCACGCCCTTGCCAGTTGTGAGGATGCCAAATTCATGTTGAAGGAGAAACACAAACCTAGTGAGGGAAGGCAGCAAAGTGATCAGTGACCACACAACGACCTCGGGCAGTGACAGTTAATGGAAGGCTCCAACCCTGGCAAAAGCCCATCATCATTTATTGTTGTAAAAGTAAATTTAAAAGATATACAGATACTATGGTGCTATGCCAAGTTCTGTCTAAAGAGTCTTCATTCTTGCTTTTAGGCTATTCACAACTTGAAGAGAACAGAGTGACCCATCCCCCACTTCTTTTCTCTCCTCCATTTTCATGCTTATTTCATTCTGATAAACCTTATCCTTACCTGTCCCTGAAATTGTGGGGAATAGGGCCCATTTCCCTCCTGTTCAATATTAGTTTCCTAGGGCTGCTGTAAGAAATTACCACAAACTGGGTGACTTAAAACAACAGAAATTTATTCTCTGCCAGTTCTGGAGGCTAGACATTCAAAATCAAGGTGTCTGCAGAGCTCTGCTCTCTCTGAAGACTCTTGGGGAGGATCCATTGTTGCCTCTTCCAGGTCTTAGTGGTTGCGGGTGTTCCTTGGCAGGTAGACAGAAGCATGATTCCGATCTTTGCCTTCACCTCACGTGGCATTCTCCCTGTGTGTGCGTGTCCCTCTTCTTATGACACTAGCTTTTGGATTAGGGCCCAACCTAATCCAGAATGGCCTCATCTTAACTTGATAACATCTACAAGGACCCTATTTCCAAAAAAAAGTCACCTACAGGAACCAGGGGTTAACACTTGAACATATGTTTTTGAGGGACACAACACTTCTTGGCTAGGCCAAAATGCCCCCCCCCCTCTCTCTCTCTCACACACACACACACACACACACACTTCGCGTCCTATGCCTACCTCTGGGGTTTAGACACCCTGAATCACCGAATCCTATCTCCAACCGGAAGCTCTAGAGGATGTCCTCTTGCCTTGTTTTCATGTTACAGAACCCTCTCTAGTCAGCACTCCTGCCTGGCCAAAGTGGTTGCTTTCCAATTGCCTCAAGTTCAAGGACTTTTTGGATCTCAGGCTATTTCTAAGTATAGGAGTGAAACAGTGGTTTCTTATTTTATTTTATTTTTTTAATTAATTTTATTGGGGTGACAATTGTTAGTAAATTTACATAGATTTCAGGTGTACAATTCTGTATTACATCGTCTATAAATCCCATTGTGTGTTCACCACCCAGAGTCAGTTCTCCTTCCATCACCATATATTTGATCCCCTTTACCCTCATCACCCACCCCCCACCCCCTTACCCTCTGGTAACCACTAAATTATTGTCTGTGTCTATGAGTTTTTGTTTCTCATTTGTTTGTCTTGTTCTTTTTGGTTTATATACCACATATCAGTGAAATCATAGGGTTCTCTGCTTTTTCTGTCTGACTTGTTTCACTTAGCATTATTCTCTCGAGATCCATCCATGTTGTCACAAATGTTCCTATATCATCTTTCCTTAACGCCGAATAGTATTCCATTGTGTATATGTACCACAACTTCTTTATCCATTCATCTATCGAAGGACATTTTGGTTGTTTCCATGTCTTGGCCACCGTAAACAAAGCTGCAATGAACATTGGCGTACACGTGTCTCTATAGAGAAATGCTTTTATATTTTTGGGGTAGATACCCAGGAGAGTGATTGCTGGGTCATATGGTAATTCTATTCGTAATTTCTTGAGGAACCTCCACACTGCCTTCCATAGCGGCTGCACCAGTCTGCATTCCCACCAACAGTGTATGAGAGTTCCTTTTTCTCCACAGCCTCTCCAACACTTGTTACTATTTGTTTTGTTGATGAAAGCCATTCTGACTGGGGTGAGGTGATATCTCATTGTGGTTTTCATTTGCATTTCTCTGATGATTAGCGATGTTGAGCATTTTTTCATATGTCTATTTGCCATTTGTATATCCTCTTTGGAGAAATGTCTCTTCAGGTCCTCTGTCCATTTTTCAATTGGGTTGTTTGTTTTTTTGTTGTTGAGTTTCATGAGTTCCTTGTATATTTTGGATATTACCAACTGAATGGGAGAAGATTTTCGCAAACAGTTCCTCTGAAACAGTGGTTTCTTATCCCTACTGTCTTTCTCTGCTGCAGCCTGGCTTTCCTGAGCATTTGGGTAGATAGATCTACAGGAATTCACAGTCCATGGCATAGTTGCCAACGCAGGGGAGCCCCTGAGGCCACAACTGTTGGCCCCTTGGTTTTTTTGTTTGTTTGTTTTTTCTTTTTCTTTCCCTTTTCTTTATTATCCCTCTCACTCTTCCTAGTCATTGGAAAGTATGACTGGGAAGATTGGTGGTGATAGAGTTGAGTAAGGCTATGAGATGTCAAAAACAAAGTGTTGCAATGAAATAATTAAGCTGGCTAAAAAGGCCTTTTTTGAGTATTACCTCCCACTTTTATATTTTTTAATTTTTTTGACATTCAGTATTATTTTATGTTAATTTCAGATGTACTTCATAGTGGTTAGACTTCATATAATTTAAGAAGTGATCTCCCTAACTAGTCTAGTAACCACCTGACACTATACATATTTTTTACCATATTATTGACTATGTTCCCTATGCTTTACTTTACAGCTCCAAGACTTTTGTAACTATCAATTTATACCGTGTTTCCCCCAAAATAAGACCTAGCTGGACCATCAGCTCTAATGCGTCTTTTGGAGCAAAAATTAATATAAGACCCGATATAGTATTATATTATGTTATATTACATTATATTATGTTATATTATATGAATTATATTATGTAAGACCCAGTATTATTATATTATATTAATTATATTATATTATACTGGGTCTTATATTAATTTTTGCTCCAAAAGACTCATTATAGTTGATGGTTCGGTTAGGTCTTTTTATTGGGTGAACACGGTACTTCTTAATCCCTTCATATTTTTCACCCTGCCTCCCAACCCTTCTCCCATGTATCACCCCAATAAATCTAGTACGCATTTGATACCATACATAGTTATTTCAATGTTACTGACTTCAGAGCATATTCCTTATATTATACCCTACATCCCATGACTACTGTGTAACAACCAATTTGTACTTCTTAATCCCTTCCGCCTTTTCACCCACTCCCCCAACCCTCTCCCATCTGGCAACCATCAAAATGTTCTCTGTGTATTTGTTTCTGTTCTGTTTTATTTGTTTGTTTGTTTTGTCCTCTAGGTTCCACATTAAACAAAATTACATCTGTCTTTCTCTGTCTGACATACTCCACTCAGCACAATACCCTGTAGGTCCATCCATGACGCTGCAGATAGCAAGAACCCACTCCCTTCCATGGCCAAGCAACATTTTATTGTATATATGTACCACCTCCTCTTTATCCATTCATCCATCGGTGGACACCCTAGCTGCCTCCCTCCACATCTTGGCCATTGTAAACAATGCTGCAATGAACATATGGAAGCACTGGTCCCCTTGAAGTAGCATTTTGGGTTTCTTTGGATAAATACCCAGAAGTGGATTACTGGGTCCCTTCTTTGTCTCTTGTTATAGCCTTGGTTTTAAAGTCTATTTTGTCTGGTATAAGTATTGCTACCCCAGATTTTTTTTTTGGTCTCTATTTTCATGAACTATCTCAAAAGGCATTTTTAAATAAAGAATCACAAACAGCTTTTGAGGTTTGCCAACACCACTGGAATAAGTGTAGCTTCTCTGAATAACTGCAGGGTAGACAAGACTTAAATTATATTACAAAGTCTGAGTTTGATTTTTAAAGAAAAGTACATTTATGTAGTTACATCTCACCTTGATCTGATGGCTAATCCATTCCTGATGGAGATCAAGTAGTATTATTTGGCTGAATAAAAAAAGTCAGACTTCTCCATATATGTTTTAGCTTAACTTGCGTTGGTCCAGTGTTTTTATTTTGTCTGGTCACTCTATATAAACTTTCTCAGAGATGAGACCATGTAAATTTATCATTAAAGCCCAAAATAATGCCGTCCCTTGAAGAAAAATACATGGATTTGTCATAATAGCAACTCACATTGCCTATAAAACTGAAGCATCACATGGTTAGAGAAGCATGGACTCTCATTAGTCCAGTGTATAAATCCACTTAGGTATTCACCCTACAGTCATTCACCCCTGTTCTTCAGAGCAGCTTCTGGGAGAAGACATTTGCGCCTAGAGAGTGTAAAAGCTTTGACCCTGACAAAGTGTACTGTGGCTGCCACGTGAAAACAGGCCCTGGGTACTGGTCTCTAATTTAGATGTAGATACCAGAACAATAGGGTAAACCCCGCAGGTAGCTACACACAGTGGAAGATATTTTTTAAAAAGGCAAAAAAAGAATATTAATGCTCAGCCAAAATAATGAATTGGGTTTTAGTAGTGAAAACATACAGATCTGGGTACAATCTGTGAAGGGATGATGATGGCCTTTAGAGATTTCTCTAAAGTTAGCAAAGACTTCTGAAATAAGAACCAGTAAATATAGATTCTCCATGAACTGAGACAGATACTAACCAGCCCTCAGTCACAGTAAATATGTCAACTGTCTTCATTTTTCTTTTTAACACTTTGTTATGGAAAATTTTAAACTTATACAAAAGTAGAATAGTATAATGAGCTCTATATACCCAATACCCAGCTTCAACTATTGTCAACTTTTGCCAATTGTTTTTCACCAGTCCCCCAGCCCACTCCCCTCTCTTCTATATTATATAAAAGTAAATATTATCTTATCTATAAATATTTTCACCATAAAGGGCATTTTAAACAAACGTAACCACAATAACATTATAACATCCAAAACCCCACAAAATTTACAGTTCCTTAATATCAAGTACTCAGGCAGTGTTCAAATTTCCAATTGTCTCATGAATAGCAGAATGTTTTGTTTTATTTTATTATAATTCATTTGAGTCAGGACTCCAATAAGTTCCTCACATTACAATTGCTTGATATGTCTCTTAATCAAAACAGATTTCCCATCTCTCTTTTTCTTCCTTGAAGTGTATTTATTCAAAAACTTTACTTTAAAAGGTTACTCTTCCTTTCTCCCCCTACCCGACTGTCGGTCATGCACTGCTCGGCACCATATCTATCGTCTGTTATTTTCATTGAATATAGAGAATTGAAGTTGAAATTTAAACTGGATCACCTTGTTACTTGATAGAAATTCTGGTAGAAGATTTTTGGGGCATAAGGCTGTAGTCATAAGAGAAAAGTAAGGTTTTAGGGGACTTTGTGTTGTCTATATTTTAATGGATGAGACACTGCTTCACTTCTACTTGAGGGCCTTTGAGTCAATCTGTCTTTGACCATCTTTTGTCCCTCTCAGGCCACGTGGTTTTGATACATTGTCAAATAGTATGATTATATATATTTATGATTCAGTCCTGTCTTTTTTTTTTTTTAAGTAGGGCACAGCTCAGAGTGGCCCATGTGGGGATCAAACCGGCAACCTTGGTGTTATTAGCACCATGCTCTAATCAACTGAGCTAACCAGTCACCCCTCAGTCCTATCTTAGAGCAAAAGATTTGTTGTTAAAAGTTTTCAAATGGGTATTACATGTATTTTAAAAATAGATTTCAATAAAATTTGTTTTGTTCCAGGAGATTCATAGATTCTGTTGACACTGAGCAGAGTAAAATGAGCTAGTTTAAGCTTCTTAGAATAGTCTAATGTCTCGAATCTGGCTCCATACTTACACTATGTTTACTGTTTAGCTTCTTTTATTCTTTATTCTTTTATTCTTTTATTCTAAAGATCAGTATTATGTTTTGAAGACTCTTAGGAATGCAGGGATTGGAATATTCTGATATAAGAAGTCATAGCCCAGGTGTTCTGAATGAGTCGCCATCACATAGAGTGAAGAACAGATTTTCTCAGAGAGGGGACGTAGACCAGGACCACTGAAACACTCGCTTTCTGACAGTTCTTTCAGAGGAAAAGCAATTTCCACTGGAAACACAGCAGTCAGCATATCTTTCTAACACCAGTTCTATGTCATACACGCCTAGATAATCTATGGCGCCGACTCCTTCGGGACAGCCAAGCCAGGCCTGCTGATGTGGGGTTGAGTTTTCCCGTGAATGCCAACTTGGCCAAAACTTGGCAACAAACATGAATTTGCTGAGAACAAAGCCTGTGAAAGCATACACTGGGTTGCAAAGGGCTTTAGAGTTACTATATAGTAATAACAATTATTTTCCCAACAACTCAATGAGATATGAGGCTGTGTCTGCATCTGTTACACAGAGGAGATGCCAGGTCACCTCAGCAATAAATTTAGTTTAATGAAAGATTTGTTACATACCGTGTTTCCCCGAAAATAAGACCTAACTGGACCATCAGCTCTAATGCATCTTTTGGAGCAAATATAGACCCGGTCTTATATTAATTTTTGCTCCAAAAGATGCATTAGAGCTGATGGTGCGCTAGGTCTTATTTTCTGGGAAACAGGGCATATAGGCAAAACACCCCAATGCCTAACATCATATTTGACCAACACGGAGACCCAGAAAGTGATGGCATGCCCTCAACTGGTACTTTTCCCAGGCTTCGTTTGGTCTGCAATGCCAGGAACTCTATGGCCTATAGTCTCTCCTCCATCAGTAAACCTTGATTTGGGGGGAGTAAATCCTTGGGATGTTAAATTAAAAGTTAAAACATTTATGGAGAAAATCAGGACCACTGCATCCTGATTCGTAATTAAAAAAATAAATACAGCAGGGGAGTTCATCCTGGAAATCAAATAAGATATCAGAAAGACTACTAGTTTCATGACATTGTTTTTGTGCTTTTTTTAAATTTAAAAGCATTATGCTTTAGAAACATCTCAGTTTGTGGGACACCATTAATGCTAAACATTTATATAGGGTGAGTCAACCTGGCCTTCATTTTCTCTATTTTTGGGCAGCCCTATTAGATAGACCATTGGAATGGAGTCCCTATCCCAGTGGTCTAGTAGAACAGGCCTTTGCTTTGAAGATAGCTGGTTTGCCTTGATGCTTGCCTGTTACTCACCTCTCTAGGTCATCCTCGATTTTTCAACCAGCTCTCCACTGGACTGGATATCATTGGTTTAGCCGGAGAATGGCTGACATCAACTGCCAATACCAATATGTAAGTCCCACATATTATTTTCATATCAGCAACCATGGTATATGATTATGGGTTGTTACCTTTAAAGTCCAATTCCAATTGTTCTATAATAATTTTATTACAGTTGCCCTAGTCATCTTTTCTCTTAAAATCTTTTAGATTTATCAGTTCTAACTTAATAGTAGATAATCAATAAACTATTTTAATTGAATAATGCTAATTATAAATAATTAAATCTAATTATTTAATTTAATTAGAGCATGGTGATGAGAAATAATAACTCTAGCCTTCAATTTAGTGTGAATTTTATGTTAAAAGACTCCATATTTCTTAATGATATATCTAAGCAGGTCATGTTTTGGAGTATGATCTTGGTCCATCCAAGATATATCAATGTCTATCGAAACACATTGGTCCTTATTATTTAGGTCATACTTCCTTTATATATACAGCTTCCATAAAGCCACAAACTAATTTTGTCAACCTATTGCTTAAGTAAAAATTCCAAAACACAATTACAAGTTGATGGAGGGTCAGCATAGCCTACTAAGTACTTTCCTCCCAACACTATGAATATGTTTTACCACTCTCTAGGCACCCAGACAATGGCACCACATTCTATTACAGTATCAAAGGGGAAATAATGAAACACATTTCTGACAATAATTTTAAAATAATTACAGAAGAATTGTATGGGTTTTAGCCACTGTGGAAATATTTAGAAAAATAATCATTTACTTTTTAAGTTCATGGTAAAGTAGATTTGTACAATGAATTTAGGTAAAAGGGTAGTATTAGTTAAAATGAGAAATTCCATTTGACATCAAGATAGAATGTAAATTATTAAAATTCAAGTTATTCTATTTTTCTTAAGCTACTTCCAGAGACGAAACCTGATGGGGCACTTGAAAATTAATTTTGATTCGTGTGTTTTCCAAAGCTGTTTAATGCTATGACTCAAAATACTTAACTACATTCAGAAAAGTTTCTATTAATTAAGGATTCTTGCTTTGTTTGCTAATTTAAAACAACGACAGACTTTCAAAACAGATGTGACAAGTAAGCCTTTAGTGCTAAAAGGCGTAAAAGAATAAATTGATTGAAATTGGGAATGGTTTTCATGCTCTCTGCTTGCAAGTCATGGTTAACTTTGTGGAGTGTCCTTATTGGACCACTGAGGCTGCGAAGGGCAGAAAGGAATTCAGATCAAAGATACAATTGCTTGTATGGTGTCCTCAGACAAAAAACTCACCTTCGCAATTTTTACTATAGTATGATTTGTGAGAGAAAAATATATCAGCAACCAAAGACATCATAATATACTAATTATAACTTGAAAAGACACTAATGCTTAATTGGAGCATCCCATTAAGGAACAATTTTAATTAGGAAGTACAGCTTTTTAAAAAATTTAACTATTTGGGAAATAAGTTAGAAAAATTGAGTAAAAACCTCGTCTCCATTAAGGGCCAAATACCCATATTAATATAGGCACTGAATTCACCCAACACCTTTAAGTGTGTATTCTGTAGGACTCTCGACTATAATTACCTAATATACGTAACCTAATATCAAGGTAAATAAAAGGAACCCATCCCTTTGAATCATTTATGACCAGATATTCTCCTAAAAGGCTTTTCTTCAACCAGAAAGAGCTCACAAATTCTCATTTTTTTGTTTGTGTTCATAAAATCAAAGTCCCCTACTCTTCCCTTACCTCAGCTCAACCATGAGACACTAAAATACATCCCAGCCATGTGAGGTCAAGGCCAATCCAACTAAATGGCACATAGTAATTGCAGCTGGACTGAACAATGGATATTTATAAAATATTATCCGATTCCAACCAGATCAATAGAGAAGGTTATTTAAAATAGTGAAATAGTTTCTGTCAGTTCTGGAGACAAGGCATTGTCTGAAGATGTAATAACTATTATCTAGAAATTGTTCTAAGCCAGTTCTCCTGGAAGATCATGAAATGTGGCAGCGCTGTCAGGAGCTCATGCAGAAATTTGCTCCCTTGTGACAGTTTCTTCTCCAACTGGGAAGAGTGTTCAAAATAAGTCTGGGGGAAAAAATGAGAAAAGGCTCTTTCTTTGGCAGAGTAGAATTTAATTAGTGATATACTCTTTTTTTTTTTTTTTGACCTGCACTATCATTGAGTTTGGGTGGTATTGGTAATGGAAAATAATAACTATATTCCTCAGTAAAGTCTTTTTAGAAGAACTATCCAAAATCCTAATTCAAATAGCAAAGTGTTAGGTATCTGACAGAGTAAAAAGAACATTTATGTTCACCATCTATACTTGCCTATGCATATATCTTTGAGATGTATTCTTCCAAGCAAGGACCCAGTGAAGATCCAAAGAAAATTTCACAAATGTGTAGCTGTCCATGGCGTCTGTAGCTCTTTTCTTCCAAAGCAGCCACCAAGCACAACTGTGCAGGTTGAGTGGTGCCCACGTGTGAAAAACAGCCTGCCCCATGAGCGCCTTTGTACAATACATAATCTTTATGATAAGATCTATCACAGCCCTCTGTTATAAGGTTATGATTTCAACTATCTAGTGCTTGATTTTTGTAGAAATTACACAGGAGAAATTTTCTAGGGCATTGTCAGTCATTTCATACCACTAGGCAGGTTGCTAGAGGAGCCTGCAGTAAGCAGTTCTCCTTTGTCATAGAAAAGCAGCTGTGATGCAAAGGACTTGGTATTCTGGCTCTGAAACATACTAACAGATCACAAAAGATCACTGATTTTCTCTGAACCTCAGTTTCTTCTTCAGAAAGATGGAGGATAATCTTATCCATCCTACAGAGTTGTTCTGAAGACTACAAAAGGCACCAGTCTTAAGTACTCAGTGTACCCAAGGTGCCTTGCACACGCCTAGGAAAGGCAGCCACCCCTCACATCACTGTTGCCATTCCAGAACCCCTTCCTTCAGCCTCTCAGCTCTTTTGTTTCTGTCTCTTATCATCTCTGGACATCAGAGGGGCTCACTAAGCTCCCCTGGGGTGCGTTAGCTTTTAAGGTGAAGATAGGCCACCTGCCACATCTGTAAGGAGGGGAAATCTAAGAGGAATGTCAAGATAGGGAGTCAACATAGAAAATTCTTTCTTTCTCTCATGAAAGAAGTTTTCAGTTTAGCGGTCACCAGGGACAAATTGCTTGTGCCTTTCTGATGCACGTTATAGCAGGCAGCTCTCACCCTCTGTCTCCTGATGGGGCAGGCTGGCTGCTGGAGCTCTAGCATCGCTTCTGTGTGTCAGAGCTCCGGATGGAGGGAGAGAGAGGGAGAGCTAGAGGAAGGAAGGGCAAAAGGGGAATATACTTTTTCCTTCTCAGAAACTTTAGAAGCTCCACACAACATTTCCCATAGCATCTCTTTAGCCTCTACTAAGTGTCATGGCCACACCTAGGGATGCTGGAAGATGTAGTCTTTGATCTGGGTGGATTGCCACTCCTAATAAAATTGAATGAAGCAAGAAAAGATTGATACCGTTTAGCAACCAGCAGACTCTGCCACAGAGAAATACAACTATTTAACAATTTGCCTTGGTTCTGAGTGAGAATCCCACTGGGAAGGTGAGTTGAGTCACTGAAAAAGGGCTAACTCACTACCCTACTCAGAATATACAAAGGCTCAGAAGTCTCCTTTAGTGTCACTTCATGAATGTCACCAATGGAGTGTTTTAAATCCTTATTTCCAATCCCATGTTCTTATGCTTCAACCCAGACCTTTTTGCAGGTTTAGTTTCTTCTAGTCTGATGTTGAAATATAATCTTGTACTCTAACTTTAGCATCTAACCAGCTTCTTCTGCATCCATATTTGACCTTTGATCTTTTGACTATCTGCTTTCATCTGTCATTTAGGGAGGGGGCACCTAACCTGGAGTCCAGGTTGCAAAAGGAGAGTCTCCTTCAATTGTGTACCAAATGATGTGCACGTCCTCACTTTCTTCCTGGAGAGAGGGACCATAGCTTTCTTAGGAATCCCAAAGGGGCCTGTGACCCCAGTTAAGCTAAGAACCATTGCTGTCGGGTGAGCTTCAAGGCCTTCTATAAGTCTTTGGGTGCAGGCAGACTACCAGTTGTAAACATGGCCCAGGATAGGAAGTCAGGGTCACAGAAATGTCAGATGCAGGGAGCACCATATTAGCCCATGTGTCAGGCCTGGCTGGGGATGAACAGCCATAGAGCAGTCTGTCTGCTGCTAGGACAGGATGTCAGGATTGAGGTCATGAATCAAGATAAGCTTGGCCTTAGCTGTGGAATAACTGGCCCTTGAGGCCCAGGCAGGGACGGTCAAACAGGATTCAGCTGAAGCCAAGAACCGGATGCTGGATTCATCCTCTTAAAAGCTTCTTCCTCAAGGTTGGGAATGGTGTCATTATATCTTTGTCTCTTCAGGACGTAAGAGGCCACCTGGCAGAGAATAGTCATCTAATAAGTATTTGTTGAACAGAACTGAAAGGAAGGTTTAGGAATTGGGTACCTGGACAAATAAGGTACCTAAACAACATGAGATCAGATAGTCTCATTACTAAAAGTTCTAGATCTTTCTCCTAATCTTGAGCGTAATGGCCATGCTCTTTCCTGGTCCTTAAGGGGGAAGACTAATTCTAAGACTAAACCTGGGGCCTAAATTGATTCAAATCATGAAGTGGACCAAGCTCCTAGCCTTCAGTCCCATCCCTTCTCCCTCCTCCCTTTCTCATGTGGTTCCTGCCTGGCCATCTAACACTGACTTGACTCCAACTCAGTTTTCATCCCATCCTTGATAAGGTTCTGATATTATGGTGTGTGATTCCATTTGTCCCATGCCTCATCCCAGAGAGCCTTCTCATTTGGTATTCTGAGATTTTAGCATACACACTGCCACCAGTACCTATTCACCATGCGAACATTTTTGCCATTTCAACATCTCCAAAAATCAATGGCACTGTTAACACATTTGTTCGAGAATGGTTAGAAGCACATCATGAGTTTGCCTCTTGGAACACTCAGCAGCACAGGCTAAACCAGGAATCCTTTCTTCTTCTTCCTTCATCAGGCCATCAGACATGAGGGAGTGTTGGTTGCTACGGTGATGGGGCTCAGAGCAGAACCAAAGCATGATTGTGACCTCCAGAGGTGATGGTAACTGAACACATGATTTCCGAGGGTCTTCCTCCTAAATTTCAAGGGTTCTTCTGAGGAAATGGACATGCTCATTTTGGAAACAAAATTCTACCAACAGACATATCCTGAGCATCTTCCAGGATCTCTTTGTCCTCTTTTACCACTGTGGGATTAATTTGATTGCTTTTTTTCTCCATGATTAAAACTTAGCTTCACATGTGTCTTATGTACAATTGTCATTTCATCCTTTCGAACAGCTCTTCTAAATCATTAAGCCAGCAAGAATTCCCATTAGTCTTCAGCATTGGAAGTCAGCCCAAACACCCTAACCAATGATAAAGTCTTCCCCTATCACTTGGCTGAGTCAATCCAGGCATTTCTCTTTAGCGAGCATGGTCTGAACCGAGCCCGTAAACTCTACTGCTTAAGAAGATCAAGCAAAAAGAAGACATACAAAGAACCTCAGAGTCAGTAAATATCTTTGTTTTCTGGTTCAGTTTTCTGTGGATGGACTTTCTTTGATTTCTCTTAAGCCCTATGATTGACACCATGGTCTTGTTTCAGTGACTAGACTAGTCTACCAGAATGTCTTCTGTTTTGAATTGCTTTGAGAAGAGCATGACTTGCTACTTTTAAATCAGTTTGTTAGAAGACAAAGCTAACCTACCAGGCTATGTGATGCCCACAGTTTTCTGTGTATGCCAGTTGACCATCTGCTTATATTTATAATTGATAATTAGAAAATCATCACTTATAATTATTCTTGACACATATTGACTTCAGAGAATTATAGAAACATAGCTGTCCTTGGGGATTATAAGTAGAAAAACCATGTAGATAATTATGCTGAGATCTTTAAAACCTGGGTCAATATTTCCAATTATCTTTGCAGTTAGCTTCCAGATGTTTACAATTGTTTTTTAAAGATAGACTTTGGCTCTGGGTTTTATAGATTCTACAAGTGTGAAAATGGCAGGTTTTTTTTTTTACAAATATTGCAAACCAATTGTGTATAGAACTTATAATACATTTTTCTCAATTAACATTTGTATTATCCTATAATCTTAGAGGTGAAAGAGACACAGAAAAGTCATTTTCTTTCTTTCTATTTCTCTGGGTTGACTACAGATAGCTAAGATATTCTATTTCAATAAAAATCTATTTTGTTGGTGAAGAAAACCAACAGAGCAGGCACTTCCACCACCTCTTTCAGTATCCCGGGCTGGTTTCTGACATCTTATGATTGGTGATTTAATGCGTTTCTAGGAAATGAATTGTTTTAGTGGTTTTGAACCTCTTTTTTTAGAACCCGAGTACAAATACTAAACCAATCATCTATGTTCCCAAAAGTGGTTGACTTCTTTTATTTTCATTCATTTTTATCACTTTTCCAGGTTTACATATGAAATTGCTCCAGTGTTTGTCCTCATGGAGCAAATTACGCTTAAGAAGATGAGAGAGATAGTTGGATGGTCAAATAAAGATGGTGATGGGATATTTTCTCCTGGTAAGTTTCTGTTCTCTTTCCCTGATTCTCGTCAAGGTTTGTGGTATGGAGCCTTAGGACTCTTTTGAGAATACTAAATACAAAGTGAGTTTGTGGAAGAATGACCTTAAAAAATATTTTTTTCAATACTCTGGCTTCCTATCTTTGTCAGGGTGAAGGCAAGCAAGAATGCTACATTCTATGTGTACTAACTAACAAAGGGTGTGCCTAACCCCATACAAACTGACAAAGGCTGTGTCTAAATCATGCTAAGCAACTCCAGTTTGTCAACAGCAGTTTGATTAAGCTGGGGATCAGTGTCTCAAGAGTATCAATTAACTAATCGATTTTGGCCAAAATAGTATATCTACTTTGAATCTCTGGTTTGATGTAGATACAATAAAAATCTTTAAAACAAGGACAGATGTTCTTGGAGGGAGGAAGGAGTTTGGCATGGTGTCAGAGACACTGTGATTGTCTATGGGGTAAGAAAAGAAATAAGAATTGCAATTGTCCAGGCAATTCGAACTGACTGCAAATTTGCCTATTTAATTGTCAGGTAATTGGTGCACAAGTGATTAGTTTGTGTTGGCCAAACATGCCTAGTTACCTCAATTATAGTTGCATCTTTATTTCACAAGTTTGAAATACACAAGTTTGAAAACACAAGTTTGGTTTTCTTTTAATAAACTTAGAGCTCTCCTAAATGACTCAATAACTCAGTTGGGCTATTCTTTGAGGAGAGTATGCAGGCAATGTCACTGTTTCCTTTGGTAAGCTCCATTATCCTCTCTTTCTCTGTCTTTCTGACTCAGAGAACAAATTCATCTTTGTTCCATAAATAGATTGAGCAGAAAGTGGAAGCAGGAAGGTTGTAACTCACCTATCTCTTTGCAGCCACTGCCACCTCATATTTCTGTCTAGACTTCAGGTGGGATGGGCACTGAAGTATGTGAATCACCTCCAGCCAAATTACCTAGATGGCTTTGTTAATGAGTGTGACTACTGTATTCCCAGGGAAAGAGGTCCAGAGGAAAGCCCTGGCAACAGGAAATCCAGCAAGACCTATCAGGATATTGTCCTTCCCTTTTCTGACCTCCCTTGTCTCTTGAGACACCCTCTCAGCCTTTGCTGTTAGAAACAATAATGAAGGTTCTCCAACACCTCCCAATGTGTCTGCTTGCTAATAGGGGGAGCCATATCCAACATGTACAGCATCATGGCTGCTCGCTACAAGTACTTCCCAGAAGTTAAGACAAAGGGCATGGCGGCTGTGCCCAAACTGGTCCTCTTCACCTCAGAACATGTGAGTTGGGTGCTCTTGCTCATGGATTGTAGTATTTTCCAAGGGACTATCTAACATCTAACCTCAAGCCTCTGTTTGTTACAGAGTCACTATTCCATAAAGAAGGCTGGGGCTGCACTTGGCTTTGGAACTGACAATGTGATTTTGCTAAAGTGCAATGAAAGGTAGGCAGGGGAGAGGGAATATTAGGTTCTTGATGTATTAAATGTGTTCATCTGTTAAATTTGTTTTATTGTGCTTAAGGACTGACTCAGTACAGTGTGCCAAGCTGCTAATGGTCTGTTGAAAATATCTGATTAAATTACTTTTTGCTGCAGCTGAAGTTTTTTTCGTGTGCAGTCACATTGATTCTTCATTTGAGTTTCTCTCCTTTTATAATAATTACAGGGGGAAGATAATTCCTGCTGATTTAGAGGCAAAAATTCTTGAAGCCAAGCAAAAGGTATGTACTCTATGATAGCTCTAAACTCTGGTGAATACAAATTTTTAAAAATACCTTCCTTCTGACCTAGACAGTAAAAGTCTTGGACAATATAAGAGATCATTTTATTGTGTTTTTAAAATTCTATTCTCAAGTGTTTGCTTATTTTCAACTTGGGAGGTGATTTGGCTTTAAAATTGTATCTATACGATATCAATTTTTTAAATGAAAAATCAGTCATTAAACCACTTATCCAATCTTCTTTGTGCCAAATGACTACTTTGATGAACGTCAATAAATCCACCACCCAAGCACCATGAAGATACAGCCTAATTGAAGTTTTCAGTTGCTACTTGTTAGGTATAACCTCATTTTAACAAATATCATTTTAGCTTAGGATTCTGTTTAGCAAAGTGCTTCTATTCTAAGACAGATGGCCCATAACACTCGGTGAATCAGCCTCAATAAATTCTATTAAACAAAAGAATCTCATAGAACAAATGTATCCACAAGGCACTACCAGGTAGCAGTCAGGCCATTTACCAACTCCCTGTTATGGGGTTACATTCTTATACCTCCTTCTCTAACTGTAGTTGTTTGCTGGGGTCTCACTAGGGGAGATGGATGGAAATATCACTAGGACTAAGCAAGGAATAGTGATGGAACTGAGCTTCAATAAAAACCTAAGACTCACAGATTTCCCCAAGCCTGTCTGACTCAATTTCCTCATTTATTTCTTGTTCACATCAAAATTTTACTGTATCCACTATTAGTTGAAGCAATGTGTAGACCAGTTTTAAATAACCAAGCAATGCTTCAGTATTATTACCTCAGTATACTTAGAACATCGCAACTTCTGAACAACTGTACGATGTCCAGATGAGATTTAGAGCTACCTGCCTATCACTCCAAACACTTACTATTACTCTTTCCTGCTTTATTGTTTGCCATGGAACTTGTCACTATAAACGTACTGTGTATTCAGCTTATTTAATTTTGTTTGTTGTCTGTCACTGCCCACTAGAATATGAACTCCACAGGGACAGAATTCTTTGTCTCTTTTGCTCACTGCTTTATTCCCAGCGTCTACAATAGGGCCTGGCACATAAATATCATGCAGAGAATATTTGTTGAATAAATGAATGAATGAATGAACGAATGAACCAACAAAAAGTACTCCCCGATATGGTATCTGATACCACACCAGCTTGGCTGATCTCTGTTAGAAATAAATGTTACTGCAGTTCTTCTACTTCCTGTGGAAAGGAGAAAGGTTAAAAAGACTAATCAGCCTGTTTCTCTTACCTTATAGGGATATGTTCCTCTTTATGTCAATGCAACTGCTGGCACCACCGTTTATGGAGCCTTTGATCCCATACAGGAGATTGCAGATATATGTGAGAAATATAACCTTTGGCTGCATGTTGATGTAAGTGCTATAACTCGCAGAGTGGCCCGGTCCATTTCAGGGGTGGAAGCAGCTCTGCTCTATGATTTGCCTCAAGCTCCTCCCAATGCCCAGCTGGCTCTCTCTCCACCCACATTAGTTCCACTCTTCTCTGCCCCCCAGCTGGCCATTCACGACTAGACATACCACAGGACCACATATCCTTTGGGACTCATCTAGTTCCTTATGGCCAGTTGCTGTCTTCTGTGGTTCATTTTGGAATTTGGTCTCCATCACCTTTTCATGTAGCTTTTGTCTGGACAAATAGCTACAGAAAGAAATATAACTGATTTCAGAGGGGAAAATATATAAGAGACAATGTATAGAAAGTGGCCATGAATCTGGACGCTCAGCTATCTGCCTTCACTCAGTCATCTATGATACTTTTCTAAAAAAAAAAAAAAAATCCGTACCTGATATCTGTAGGAAAAAACATCTTATATGAAGATGTTATCAACTAAGTGATTTAGTACCAGATTTTCCCAGGAACACAAAAGATGCATTTTCACATGTGTGACTGAGTGTATTTTTTCTTTTTTTCTCACTCCATTCTCACAACTGGACGATTGGGTAACCTGCCCTACTATTGAACAAATGACTAACGAAGGCTATGCTTGTGTTATGTGGTGTCCCCAGCGATTCAGTAAACATGCACAAGGGTACCCACAAAAATGTCTGGCTGCTGCAGGAGCTGTGGTGGGACTTCCAAGCCCTGGAGCGCTGCAGCTTTCTGAGTTTTCAGGGGCCCTTAGAATTCTACCCTTGAGAAAATCAGATGGCAGGCTCCGGTCCTTTGTGTCACTTCCAGAGCCAACCTGGGGGACTCATTGAGCATCTCTGGCCTTCCAGAGTACTCTGGGCCTTTGGGTCTTGGCACCACAGGCTCAGACCTGATTTACCTGTATCACTTGTAGCTACTCTTCTTTAACTTGGAGGAACTTTTGAAGAAGTGACAAACAATGAATATTTATAACTGCCATTGGTTGAACAATCAGTATGGGTTCCTTTTGTTGCAGAAACTTATGTTTTTCACCATTTAGTTTCTCTCTTATGTTTTACTAGAGGCGTGGAGTGACTGGTTCTTAAATGTCGCTACTCCCCTCCCTCTCCTTTCTCTGTCCTCACAGGCTGCCTGGGGTGGTGGGCTGCTCATGTCCAGGAAGCACCGCCATAAACTCAGTGGTGTAGAAAGGTAAGGGCCAGAGTTCGGGGCCTCCTTCCATTCAGGCCTTCGAGCATGCCATGCTGCGGAGTCCACTGATATCCCCAGCACCTTGTTTCAATCTGACCAAGCTCACTTTTGCTCAGTAGGCACTTATTGAGCACATATATGCTCGGCACTGGGAAATCAATCATTTGATTTTCCAGTCAAATGGGTCTTCCCCTCAATGAGTTCACGATTGAGAGCGAGAAAGACAAGTAAACAAATAGTTACAACACGATGTGATAAGTGCAACAACGGATGTGATCGCAAGGTTCCCAGGCAAGAAAGAAGAGAAACTAAGCAGTGTGGGGATTTGGAGGCTAAATGGGAGTTTGCCAAAGGTACAGGAAGGGCCACCGATTCATTTCATTCTTCTTTCTTATTAAGCTTACTGCTGGGAAAGGGGCAGGGCACTCAGCTCTTCCAACTTACTTGTTTTCTTGTTCACCATCCAAGTTCAGTGGATGTGCTAAGTAAGCCAAATATGATTTTGACCTGACTCCTATGGATTGATCCTAAATGAACTCACATGGACTCATTTATTCATTTAGCAAATATTTACTGAGCACCTCTCATGAGCCAGGCAGGCAAGGATGTGAAGATTTGGTTACCTGCCTTCAATCCAGCCATCTGTGGCACTTTTCTGAAAAATGTGTACCTGGTACATGTAGGAAAAAGAAGGCCGTATATATGGAAGGTGTTAATGACTAAGAGATTAACCCTCCTGAGGCTGACATTCCAGTGGGCTGAATGTTTATAACAAAGAGACACTTAATCTGTCTCACAGTAAAGAAAAATAAAACAGGGTTAAAGAACAATGAGTGACAAGGCATGCTGTTTGAGACAGGGTAATCAGAACGTTTCTGAGGTGACATTTCAGCAGATACTGGGAAAAAGGGAGACAGGAAGCAAGGATACAGGGAAGAATATTCTAGGTAGTGGGAAGGGCAGGTGCAAAGGCCCTGAGGCAGGGCTGTTATTGGTGAATTGGAGGACCATCAGAGACCAGTGTGATTGGAGCAAAGTGAGAGAGGTGAGAGCAGACCAGGTTGGAGAGTGGACAGGGAGCAGACATCAGGAAAAGCACGCCAGTGGCTTCTCTCACAGAAAGGGCTCTGGCGTGAGGTTTTGTTACTTCTGCTGTGCCTCTTTCCTTCTGGCTCAGTTTTAAAAGGTCAGCATCGAGGTGAGTGGGACTGACTATAAAGCATAATTATATGACTCTATAATTTGGAGGATAATGTATTTAATATAGATGAGCCAGTTCAACTGTACTTTAGATTTCTCAGGCAATTTTCATTTTCCATCTTTGAGTGTAGAAAAACTTGAAACATTTAGCACGAGACTTTTTCTTATCTAATATTTTAAAGCACATATGTCTTCTGAAGGAAATTGAATCTGTATCATGTCTTATTACTTTCCATTTGTAGCAGCAGCAAAGAATCATTTACTCGAGACCTTTAGGACATTAAAAAAAACCCTCTTAATCTAAAAACGATTATGAGACCTAAATATAATTTTTAATGACTCAGTGGTGATAGCTATGAGAAATTGATTAAATCTACTGCTTTTTAAATATGGCCTGACACACTGATGCATTTTAATGAGATAAGCATTTGGTCAACTTTTCTGAGAACTTTTCATAGGTCTCTTTCATAAAGATTTTCTTTATTATGTACTTCGGGGGAAAACACTTCAGGCCTTTCTTATCCTTAAAACACAGTGCACACCCTATTATCGTCACATATATACTAAATGATTTTCCCTCTAAAGGACCTAGGCAAGATGATGAGGTTAAAAATTTACAGCAAGGATTTAGCTGTAGGGAGAACAGACGCAGTATACCTAATTCCAAGCAAATTGCTCTGTCTGGGGAAAACATCCTTCACAGGTATTAAAGCTCAGAGCCCAGCTGTGGGCTAGGCTATTGGGATGGAGTCTGTAAACCACTGAAGCAAGTTACCCCAGTTTTAATCATCATACATTATACTTAGTAGTTTGTGTAATGTCCTAGCTGGTGTGCTGCTTAACCATTTAATTGTGTCTGACAGAGTGATGCGGTTGCTAGGACACCATGCTTGTTAAGCAATCATTGCAGCCTAAGCTGGCAATGTCATGTTTATTTAGCATTTGAACAACACTGCTAAGTCGTCAAAGCCAAGAATTGTCCAATTGATCCTTGCTTTTAGGTGTCACTCTTCATGCTACTTCATCAGTAGGTAGGTCAGCGTCACCAGCCCATTTTATAAATAACAGGAAGGCCGAAAGAAGCCAGAGTCTGTTGCCTAGAGGGTGGCAGGCTAATGGAGGGGTTATGAGCACTGGCTCTGCAATTCAACTCTCTGGACTTGAATCTTGGCTCCAATACTTCCTAGTTTTGCGACTTTGGGTGATGTATTTAACCCTTCTGTGCCATAGTTTCTCCATCTGAAATAGATAATAGTTCCTACATCATAGAGTTGTGAGAATTAAGTAGTCTGGGCACAGTTATTATCATTATGTACTTATTAACTCATTTTCTCCTTTATTCAGTTCTATGAAGAACACTCCCCATTTTATAGATGGGAAAACTGAGGCACAGAAGAGCTATGTAACTTGCCCAACTTAGTGATTCTCGGAGCCAGGATTCAGATTCAGACGATCTGGTTCGAAAGCCGGAGTTGCTAAATCATGACACCATACTGACATAATGCCTGTAAAACTCTCAGAAATACAGGGTACATAAGTTCTTCATAAATGTGAGCTATTATTAATAGCAGTTATTTAAAAGAGGCAGTCTGCATGTTAGTACCCTGAGACTGCCTGCCAAACAGTTATTTACTACTTGATAAGTCAATTTCGGGGATCAGGCACCAAAAATGTGTACTGACTGGCGTTCCAACGGGTGGTGTTTCCCTCAAGATGACAGTCACCTCTTGCTGACTCCTGCACCTTCTCCTCAGAGTATCATGTGCTTCTTTCAGGGCCAACTCAGTCACCTGGAACCCTCACAAGATGATGGGCGTGCTGTTGCAGTGCTCTGCCATTCTTGTCAAGGAAAAGGTCTGTTCCCCCTAGAGACGAGCTGGTGGCCTGCACATCCCTTAGGAGACACAAGGAGAGAAAAGCATGGGGTCTTTTTACGGTACTTGGTGACAAGCTCACCAGATTGACTGCCCCGTTCGGACCACCGTTGCTGTTCTTTCCTGCCCTTAATTGTTAGCCTTCACCTAACCTCATGCCTCCTCTGGCTCTTGCTTTCTGCTGCCCTTCTTCCTTGTTCAGCAGTTCAGGGCCCTGTCGGTAACAGGAACTATACAGGCATATTTCATTTCAAATTCCTTCTTGTTTGTACAAACAGAAGTGAGAGCAATTGGATGAAGTACCAACTTTCACGTCAGTGACAGTGAGGACAAAAAGTGGCCACTGGAACATCCTGTCAGTTCTTAGCATGAATTTGTGGTCCCAAGAGCTGAAATAAATTAGGTCGACTTTACATATTACAAATGTCAATTCAGAGCAACAAGGAATGGTGACCAAAAGGCTCCTGTAAATGAGTTGGGAGTTTATTCCCTTCTTTAAGGATCTAATAATAGGACCCTGCCCTTGAAAGCACTGTTGCTCCAGTGACATGTTTGCACACTGACGCATTCCAAAAAGTCTGTCACCGACCTGTAAGAGCCGGAACCTGCACAAGCTCTTTACTCCACTCCTGAGTAGACTGCCTGTTAACTTCATAGGAGATCCTAGAAAAGATTGGAAGGCTTTTTAGGGGATGCTTTTGGGGAGGAAAATTCTTCACAACATGAAACCGTCCCACCCACTGCAGGAAGTTTTTATCCCCTGCCCACTAATGCCATAGCACTTCCTAGACTTTGGAACAGCCCCAAACACCCACACACACATTTCCAAATGCCCCTCAGAGGAACAATGGGACCCTTGCTGGCATCTGAGACAAGAGATCATTTTCTAATCAAAGTAACAGAGGGAAAGGGACAAAGGTTTGTCCAAGGGTGGGTTTAGAGAGAATATCAGAACAAGTGCAAGACCTCATAAGGCGTGAGAAGAAAGGTTGCATATGACCCTAAGTCCCGCCAGCCCTGTTTCCCAGCCGTCCACGTCTCTGACCTGTGAATACAGATGCATGTCCATCTTGACTTCCACGACAGGGGATACTCCAAGGATGCAACCAGATGTGTGCAGGGTACCTCTTCCAGCCAGACAAGCAATATGACGTCTCCTATGACACCGGCGATAAGGCAATTCAGTGCGGTCGCCATGTGGACATTTTCAAATTCTGGCTGATGTGGAAAGCAAAGGTATGGAAAAGAGAATCCAGGCACTCGAGCAGGAATGTAATTTGCAAAAGGCTAGCTGGCAAAGATATATCACCAATAATTCACTGTGTTCAATCAATATCTGGATAATTGAGCTATTCTCTTTGTTTGCGAATGAAATCACTTTATCCTTCATGTCAAATTCTCCCTCCTTCCATTCCATCTCCTCAATTTGAATTAGCATAAAGTTTCCTTATAGCTTTCTCTTATAACAGCTGAAAATGATGCCAAGATAGAGATTTCCACAACTGTCCTTAGGGAAGCTGAGATTATTCAGTGCAGATTAAGAGATAAAGATAAAATGACTACATGATTCTGTGGAGAACCTTCAATTCCTGTATGAGGCCTCAAACCATGGGGTATCTATGACAGTTTTAAATTATATATAAATAATGGCTTTCCCATTATTTGTACTTTACACACTATTCTGGAATTCTGGAAAATACATACTTTATTCTGAGAAATCCTCCTGCTTAGACTGAAGCATGATGTGTATGTATTCATCAGCCTTTCCGATTACTGTGTCTAGAAAAAAAAAGCAAACTATTAGAATTTTCCCCAAAATATGGGTGAAGGAGAGGATTTCCATTTCACTATTTGCTTCAAAGCATTTTTATGCAACCAAGTAAAGGCAACGTTTATTTCACAGCTTTATATAGCATCTATTGTTTTTATTTACCTACTATAAATTAATTTTACTGGTTTCCATATTTAAGATTGGGTCTACCTAATCCAAAAGCAACGTTTTCCAGTAAAATATCTAGCCACATATTTCTTCTGTAGGAAGAATTTGATGGATTATTAGTTTTCTTCCTCATTTAGCACTTTGTCTTAATATAGAAATAGTCTGACTGTGATTTCTGCCGCAAAGTAATTATAGGTATTTTAGGCATATAAATAGCTATAAATTACAAGAGAAAGTGCTATCATTTAGAAATATAATAACCACAAGGCCTGTCTCAGTAATTTATGTCTTTGTTTTACCTAAAAACAATCTTTTGAACCATCTGCCAGAAGTTTGGCTCATGGTGAATTGGTTGCTGAGGTGGGACCCTGGTGTGGGCTTCCTTCCCAAGTGGAGAGTGGACCAGCCAGGTTTACGCTTAGCAGTGACTGCTGCTTTGCCAGCGTTCGACTTCACCCAGGCCCATTAGCAATCCACAAACCAGCCTAGTGCATCTGCTCTCCTTGTGAACAACGACCCAACAAACAATCCCCATGCTGCTGTTATTAATCAGCCATGCTGTCTTTTGAAACTCATGCTCAGCCAGTTTGTCAATAGTTGGAGCTATTGCAATCTCAGGGCATGTACTGAGACCAAAGGCTTTCCCATCTGCCTGCCTGTCACCACAAAGGGATAATTCTGTAATTCTGTGCCACGTGGAAGGTAGTCTGCCTGGGAGTGTGGGGGACACGTTTGACCCGGACTTACTCCTGAGGAAGGGTGGGTTCTAAAGTAGTATTTCTCAAACTATCTGTGGTAAAGAACCAGTTGGGTTTTTTCAACCTATTATAGACCAATATAACAGATGAATTGCTAGAAAAACAAAATAAAAATGATACAAAGTATAAGCACCAATTTTAAAAATTAGATTCCATAGACATAAAATTACTCCATCAAATTGC
The DNA here is from genome assembly GCF_964194185.1 of Rhinolophus hipposideros. NCBI lineage: Eukaryota > Metazoa > Chordata > Mammalia > Chiroptera > Rhinolophidae > Rhinolophus > Rhinolophus hipposideros. Next base: position 47,601,709 of record NC_138052.1, read on the forward strand.
TATTAAAATTTCTTATTGCTTCATCTCAATTTCTGTACTCATCTTATTATGGACCAGTTACTGAACTGAGTAGCACTGCCCTAAAGCAAACCAGAAAATAGCATTCAGGTCCAGGCTATGAATAACTAGCAGGAAGCTAAAAGCCCTGTTGAAAATCACTGCCCAGAGACTACAGTGCCTTCCAAAGAAAGCAGGCACATTTCATTTTATTGCATGCAGTGCTGTGAAAAACCTATACACATTTAGTTAGATGGTTCTTCCTAACCATCTCCAAGAATACTCTTACGTCTATTTCCAATAGACAAGGACAGCATGGCCTTCTCAAATGCCCATCACTGGGAAATGCAACCTCTTACCAACAAACTTGACTTTTCTTTTTTTAAAACAGGGTACAGTGGGATTTGAAAATCAGATCAACAAATGCTTGGAACTGGCTGAATACCTCTACGCCAAGATTAAAAACAGAGAAGAATTTGAGATGGTCTTCAATGGTGAGGTAAGTTGTCATCATAGACTAGATATATAGCATTTTCAGAAAATCTATTGAGGGAGGCTCCTGGAGCCATATTTTCCCACAATGCCAAACACTGCTTCTGAAGTTTTATTCTTATGCACTCTTCATTCAGTTCCCTTTGTGTCCATGAACTTTTCTCCGGTAGCACGGGGATGACATTTCCCTTCACCTCTTTGCAGACAAGAGGTCTTTCCTTGGAAGGTCTGAATCTTTTATCATTTGGGGGTGTGTCTTATCATTGCGTTGAACCTCCACACTAAAGTATTTCTCAGTTCCAAGAAATGTATGGGATGAGTATATTCTTGTCTCCCAAGACTGGTTCTAAAATGATGTTCTGCTTTACAGAGTCATTACGAGCAGAGCAACATAAAATTGTCTCCGTCCTGAGTCCATATCCACATTTACACACTAAAGTACTCGTCATATCAGTAGTGACTGTGCACCAGGCTCCAGGCCAGAAGCTGGGTTACATAGTAGTGACCAAAACAGACAGTTTCTGCCCTAATGGAGCTCGCAGTTGGGTAAAGAAAGTTTCCATCGCTGAATAGGAGGCAGTATTGAATAAAAGAAAATCAGTTCATAACCCAGTAGAATATAACACCACCTACCTACAACTTAGTCCATTTATCAGGCAACCTGAAAACACTGGCGAATCACTGAATGAGGAAGAAAGAACCCTGAGCATTTCAAATCAATGATACGGTGCTCCTGCATTTCACTTCTGATCATTTACACTATTTTAAACATTCTACTCGTAGATTAAAGGTAAACATGATGTCTCATGCCAGTGAGAGGCAGGCACATTGATGGCAAACAGCGACTAGGAAGAAAACTGGAAAACTATAGCAAGAATACAGAAGAACTCAAAAACATAGGAGTGTTTAGGGCAAGGACACTAACATTTCTAGGCATCTCAGTTAGTCCAGTCTTATGGTTTAGAACCAGTATTAATGTTCTGTATGATAATTCTGAGTCATCAAGAAAAAGATTCAGTATCAACATAATAAACTCAATACAATATTCAGTATCAATGAAATAAACTGTGTTTTGAGCATCTTTTAGCAATAAGGCACTACAAAATGGCAAGAAAGATACTACCCCTTTTAAAATTACCCATATATAATTATTTTTTAACATTTCAATGTTTAAAGGTGGTAACTTTAGAAAATTGGTCGTGGGAAACAACTCTTGCCAGATATGATTGGACAAACTAGGCACTGTTCTCCCTCGTACAGAATTAACATTGACTTCAAAATGGACATGAAACCGTTTTTTCGTGGTTTTTTTTTTAAGTCTGAGAGACTTTTGCTAGGGGTACATAGGACTTTGGGAACAGCCTTCTTTCAAATTCTCATAATTTTCTGTTTTGTTTGTATGTTGCTTGTTTGTGAAAACCTCTGCAGCCTGAGCATACAAACGTCTGTTTCTGGTATATTCCACAAAGCCTCAGGGGCATGCCGGATAGCCCAGAGCGCCGGGAAAAACTACACAGGGTATGGAATCTCTTTGTCTCTACTAACCCTTTGCAATTTCTCTGGCTGGCCAGAACGTCCTTGCTCTAACATGTCTTTCTAATGGGGGAGAATGGAAACTAAAGACATGGGGTGCTGGGGAGGCATCTTGCTTTATTCTTCTTGGACCTGGATTGTCCCTGCTGTGGTTAAGATACAATGGGAACCTCTAAAGGACGCGGCCCTGGTCTTTATTAAATGGGCTGTATACAGGGCAACTGAATTTTCATATTCCTAGCAACTTCCATATTAAACTATGTCTGTTAAACTCTTTTTTTCTCTTTTTAAATTTTTTTTTTATATTAGTTTTCAGGTGTACAAAGCAACATAATGATTAGACATTTATACTCCTCACAGTGACAATCTCTACAATCTACTACCATGCTGGCGTCGTATATAGCTGTTACTATACCATTGACTGTATTCCCTATGCTGTACTTTACATCCCATGACCACATATCTATTTTATACATTTTATATATATTTTATACACACACACACACACACACAGATATAATTGTAGTCGACATCCAGTGTTATTCTACTCCAGCGTCAGGTGTACAGCACGGTGGTCAGGCATCTACAGTCTATGAAGTGATACCCTGATAAGTCCAGTACCCATCTGGCACCTTACATCATCCATACAACATTATTGATTATATTCCCCATACTGTGTTTCACCTCCTCATGACTGTATTGTGACTACCAATTTGTACTTTCTAATCCCTTCACTTCTCCCCCATCCCTCATCTCCCAAATCCCCTCCCATGTGGAATCTAAAGAACAGAATAAACAAGGAAACAAAACAGAAATAGACTTAGAGTTACAGAGAAAATATCTTTTACTAAGTTCACGTCTACTTTAATGCTGATTCATTCGGGTTGTTGATTTCTATATCTAGTTTATATATTATTTATACCTGCTGGTATTCTATTTCATTTATATAATATAATGTTATATAATGTTTCATTCATCCAACCATTTAACAAATAGCTATTGAGCACAGTCTCTGTGCCAATTTCTGTGCTAGGCAGTATCCTGGGCTCTGGGTTATACAGGAGCCTTAATTTGTGTAGTTGCCCATAAGAGTTTGTGTTTTTTATTTTCTCATCATTGTTCTATGATCGACTTTCAAAATTCAACTGCCCAGTATTTTCTGAGGGAATTTATGACTGGATAGACTTAAATAGTCCTTAGATCTTAGCCACTGCAGAAACCTAGATATAAAAGATGTCTTTGCCTTTATGTCAGCATAAGCACAAATGGTAAAAAGCAAACTGCTCTTCTTTCCAACCAAGAAACGTGTTGTATGGTTAAACAGAGTGGTGTGAATATCAACCTTGAGTTTTGTTTTATGTGTCCATCACCAGGTGGCTCCGAAAATCAAAGCCCTGATGATGGAGTCTGGCACGACCATGGTTGGCTACCAGCCTCAGGGCGACAAGGCCAACTTCTTCCGGATGGTCATCTCAAACCCGGCCGCCACGCAGTCTGACATCGACTTCCTCATTGAAGAGATAGAAAGATTGGGCCAGGATCTGTAATGGCCCTTCTTTGAACAGGAATTTGTGGGGATTCCCTTTCCCCTCTGGCTCTCTAGAACAACCTCTGTAAGTTGCTGAAACAATAGGCCATTTCATTGGGAAAATAGAATATCTTGAAGAATACTGTTAAACCCTTACTTAAGCTTGTTATAGTTAGCAGGAAATAATGTTCTTTTTAAAAAGTTGCACATTAGGAACACACTATATATGTACAGTTATATATACCTCTCTCTATATATATATGTATGTATAGTGAGTGTGGCTTAGTAATAAACCTCAGCATGTTCCCGTTCCAGGACAATTACCTTTACCTTCAGCAGTTACTGAGGGGTCAAACATGCTGCAAACCAGCTCGCCCAACAATTCCAGGAAAGATGTTTCTCAAAATGTCATGTCGTAGGGACCAAGGGAAATTCTGTTGGCAGGAGTTGACCTTATTGTCAGTGTTTCTCTCACCTAAAGAAGTGACAAATGAGAAAAAGCACACTTGATGACATGAGTCACACCCTCCCCATTAGTATCCTGTTAGGGAAAAATAGTAGTAGAGTCATTGTTACAGGTGTGCTATTGCTGTATTTTTAGAGATTAATTTTATGTAGATTGTGCATATCTCTGTTGTCTGACCTTGCCGGGTAGGGGAGGGAAAAACACATGTAATGATTTAAATGACTGTTTAATTGTAGGTAAATGAAATATTTGCTTATTTATATTCAGAGATTTACCATGTTAAAGAGGTGTCTTGTATTTTCTTCCATTTGTAATGTATCTTATTTATATATTAATGCAGTAAGTTCTGAAAACTGTTTATGGTATTTTTGTGCATTTGTGAGCCAAAGAGAAAAGATTAAAACTAGTGAGACTTGTATTTATATTGGAGTGCCCTTAAAATGATTTCAGCATAAGTTTACTGTCTGTAAGAGAATTCTGATACTGTACATAGAGTCATATATATATATAGAAAGTTCATTACTTAAACGGCATCTGCTCTTCTATTATCCTCTCTGTCTGGCTGTATGTCTGGTGTTCTCAATGCTTTTCTAGTAACTGTTGGATAATAACTAGATCTCCTGTCATTTTGTAGTAGTTCATGACCAATCTCTGTGATTCGCTTAGCTCAAACCTAAGGCAATGTTTCTGAAGAACTTCTGAAGATTTCAGATAAATTGACCAGGCTCACCACTGTTTTTGAGGAAAGGAAATTCACACTGTGTGTTTTAGAGTATGCAAGAAGAATATAAATAAATAAAAACATTCTCCATGGAGAATTTAAACAAAATTTTTTTCCAGTTTGTGTTTCATGTAGAAAGACAGATTTCCAATTATAGTTACTTGGATCACCACGCCCCATTCACTGTCCACTAGCTGACTTTAGGCAGTGCTCAGTACCCGTATTAAGGACTCAACCCACTGTCATAGGTTCCCGAGCCCCTCACCGATAAAATCATTATAAATGTAATTAAATATAATTAGCAATTCAAGCCTGGAGAAAGAAAAGCCAACTCTGTTTCTCTTTTTCCTGTTTGCATCTTGGAATTCCATTCATTCAGTCACTCAACAAATGTTTTCTTCCTTTGTGGCAGGCACTGTTCTAGGCTCTGAGATTACTGTGCTGTGCATGGCAGACGCGTTTTCCTTTTAGCGGGATCTTACATCATTTAGTGTCTGTGATATCTGAATATTTCTAAGATCATAGGATTGCACCTTCCTGCTGCTTATACTTGTACAGTGGTCCCAAATTCACTTCCTCAGGAACTATGTTTTAGTGCTGGATCATTAGGAAATAAGGCCCATTTTCTATGATATTCTATTAAGCTATAAGAAGACTATCTCACTTGTTTGGAATACAAGGAGATCCCTATTTAGCACATGTAATAATTAGATAAAAGTCATTTGTAATTAGCATACTGATTGCATGGGTAACCATTGTATTAAACGAGGCTCCATAGGGAGGTGATCATAAAGTCACATTTTTTTCTCTCACTGTTCCTTCAAACGCCTCTAATTTGGGCTAATTCTTTTCATGCCCCTATTTGAATTCAGGCCAATCTATATAGCTTTTTTGGCTTCTCAGTCACAAGAGCAGTTTCATTTTAGCAACTAAATGTCCAGTTCAATATAATAAGCAAGTCTTTGTATTTTTATACAATATAGAGTTTTTCTCCTCTCTGCATCTGGTTCTGTTTCAGGCTGCAACCCTACAGTGGCAGGGAGAGCAAGGGTGGTAGTAGTGCGAAGTCCATTTCGTTTTTTACTTTTCATCTCACCTCTACTTCCTAACTACTGTTATTTCCTTATCCAGGGCCAGGCCTGGGGGAGAAAGCGTTAAAGTGACAAAGGTCCAATTTGAGGTAGCTGTTCAATTTTTATCTGGCATCTGGGCCCATGATCCATGAGATTATTTTTCTCATAGGACAATTTTTGGAGGGAATGGAGATTTTTTTTTTAATTAAGGTAAAATTAAGATACAGTAAAATGTACTCATTATAGTGTATTGTATATATACTCACAGTGTTCTGTGAGTTTTGACAAACCCATTCAGTCATGTAACTGCCACTACAATCATGATCTAGAATACCTCCATCGCACCAACAAATTCCTCCATATCCCTTTGTTCCTAACGCCTCTCCCGATCCCCAGTTCCTGACAATCTCTGATTTGTTTTCTGTCCCTAGAGTTTTTCCTTTCGCATCATCTAAATGGAATCACATAATATGTAGCCGTTTGAGTCTGACTTCTTTCGCTTAACATGATGCATTTGAAATTCATCCATATTGTTCTCTGTATCAGTTGTTTGTTCCTTGTATATACCGCAGAGTGTTCCATTTGTATAGGTATACCACAGTTTGCTTAGCCCTTCTCTCGTAGAAGGAAATTCGGGTTATTTGCAGTTCTTGGCAAGTAAAATGAAGTCACTATAAACGTTAGTGTGCATATTTTTGTGTGGACATATGTTTTCATTTAACTTGGGTAAATACCTAGGTATAGGATTGCTAGATCATATAGTAAGAGTATGTTTAATTTTATAAGAAACTATTTTCCAAAGTGGCCGTACCATTTTGCATTCTCAGTAGCAACGTACAGATTTTCCAGTTGCTCTGTATTCTTGGTAACACTTGTATTGCCATTTTAAAAAATTTTAGCCATTATTGTTTTTCACTAGTTTCATTGAGATATAATTCACATAACATATACTATAATTCACCCACTTAAAGTATTCAAATCCCCGACGTGTAGTACATTCACAGAGCTGTGCATCCATTACTGCAACCAATTGCAAGACATTTTCACCACCCGCAAAAGAAACCTCGTACCCATTAGCAATCATCCTTTATTCCCACATACACATCTCCTCCAGCCTCCGGAAACCACTAATCTACTTTCTGTCTATAGATTTATCTTTTCTAGACACTCTGTATAAATGAAATCACACAATACATAGTCTTTTGTGGCTGGCATCTTCCACTTAGCACATTTTCAAGGTTCATCCATGCTGTAGCACATATCAGAACTTCATTCCCTTGATGAATTCCCTTGATTGATGAGTAATATTCCATTGTGTGGATATACCATATTTTATTTATCCATTCATCAGTTAGTGGACATTGGGGTTGTTTACACTTTTTGGCTGTTGTAGATAATACTACTATGAACATTTGTGTGCAAGTTTTTGTATAGACGTATGTTTTCATTCTAATAGTGGTATCTTGCTGTAGTTTTAATTTGCTTTTCTATGAGGCACTTTTGAAGGATTCTACTGGGATCTTCCCACCTCATTGTACATGAAGCTGTCAAGGTCTCTCCTGCTGGGACCACTTAGGACTCAGACCCTCAGCCCCCCTGGCAATCTACCCTGTCTAAACTACACTGGGATCCCTTCTCCTCCAGGCAGTCCTCTTGGTTCCTTTCTATTTAAAAATCAATGATGTGGATTATATAAGGAGGGTTTTTTTTTAAACATACATGTATAAGATAAAGAATAACAGTAACATAATACTTGAGTACCCACTACTCAGCCAAAGAAACATTATCAGTATCTTAGAGCTTTCCAATCCATCATGAACTCTTCCTAACTGGATGCTCCCCTCTCCCTAAGAAATGATCATTATTCTGAATTTTGTGTTAGTCGCTCTTTCTTTTTTTCCCTATGTTATAGTTTTATCTCATATATATGAATCATTATTGTTTAGTTTTACCTTGTTTTGTACTTCATATAAATGGAATAATACAGGGTATACATACTTCCATAACTTGTCTTTCTAGTCAACATTATGATTTTATAAGGCCAGAACTAACCCACAGGGAGCCTTTGTGCAGAAAAAAACACACACAAAAAAACATCCTTTCCTTTAGGGACAGGCATCCCTGTGCCAGTGTGTACAGTGTGGCGTGTGGAGCAGGCAGTAGATGTTAGTACCTGCTAAGCCCACTTGCCACAAATTGAAAGCACAGCTTTATGTGGTAACATCATGTTTTTGAGATTTCCTCTTTGATGATGGTTCCAGCTGTAATTCATTCATTTTTATAGCTATAGTGTTATTTCTTGTATGAATGTACTTCAGTTAGTTTGCCCATTCTATTGGGGGTTTATACGTGAGTTTTTCCCAGTTTTTGCCTTGCTATGAGTGTTCTTGTACTTGTGTCATGGTGCACGCATGCAAAGTTTTTCCTAAGGTTTATAACTAGAAGTGAAATTGCTGGGTCACAGAGTACTCGTTCAGCTTTACAGAGTAAAGCAGAGTGGTCATACCAAGTTGCACTTCAACCAGCAGTGCACATTGTCCTATAACTTCACCGTCACTTGGCCTAAAATTTTTGCTAGTCTGGTGAGTATGAAACAGTATTTTCATGTCTTAGCCCGATTACAAATTAAGCATCTTTTCACATTTTTATGAATCATTTGTGTTCTCTCTTCTATGAAATGCCTAAATCATGCCCTTTGTCCAATTTTCCCGTTGTCCAATTTTCAATTGACCTGTTTGTTTCTTGTTTTTTCTTCTAACATTTTATTGGGGAAGGGGAATAGTGTATATTTCCAGGACTTTATTGGGGAACAGTGTCTTTTTCCCAGGACCCATCAACTCCAAGTCAAGTCGTTGTCCTTCAATCTTGGTTATAGAGGGCACAGCTCAGCTCCAAGTCTAGTCACCATTTTCAATCTAGTTGCAGGGGCACAGCCCACCATCCCATGTGGGAGTCGAACCAGCAACCCTGCTGCTCAGAGCTCGAGCTCTAACCAACTGAGCCATCATGCCTCCGTGCTCTTTGTTTCTTATGATACTTAGAAGTTCTTTATGTATTCCAAATACTAATTCTTCTTGATTACATGTTTGGCAAATATCTTCTCCTAATTTGGGGCTAGTGACAGAGTCATTGACATTGATGGCTGACACCTTCAGGATCCCGTTGGCTATCATCTTCTGTAGGATATGGACCCCTGTCACGGTCTCCGTGGGGATGCCTCAGGTGCCCCACAAGAGCTGCAGGTACTTGGTGTGAAGGTTGGTGAGGTCACCACTGTCATCCAGAATCATGTTGAGAGGCCCATCCTTAAAGTACAGTGTCTGCTCGTCTGCTCACAGGGACTCCTCATCTGTTTCACCATTCCAGGCATCAACTGGGAAGCTGGCCTTGGCAATGGCAGCCGCTGCATAGTCTTGGGTGGAGAAGATGTTGCGGCTGGACCACTGTACCTCAGTATCCAGGGCGACATGGATCTCAATAAGGACAGCTGTCTCAAGAGTCAGGTGTAGGTAGGTGGCAAGGTGCCCTTAGTGGTTTGGAGGCTGAGTACATCTCCCACAGGTGTATCAGACACGGCATCATCTAGTTTTCCACGATGTCTAAGACCTTGCATCCCTGGGAGGCCAGCCTGATGTCAGTGGACTTTATGGGGAAGTTTGTCTGACATGTTGGTGGCACTTCCACATGGAGTGGTTGACACAGGCAAAAGGAGCCGGGCCTCAGACTGGGGACAGGAACAGGGCAGGCAGTGCTGGAAAGGGGATGTATCTTCTTTAACAAAGTCTTCCGTATCCCAAAGTCATAAGGATATTTATCTATTTATCTATCTATCTATCTATATCTATCTATCTATCTATCTATCTATCTATCCATCTATCATCTATCTACTTTCAGCAGTCACCATTTAGTTTTATGTTTCCTTTAGGATTTTTTATAGATGTCCTTTTTTGGGTTGAAGAAGTGTCTTTTTAGTCCTAGTTTGCTAAAAGTTCCTAAAATAAATGTAAATGTTTAATGTGGTATTACTCATAAACTATTTAAGTTTTCCATGCCTTCTTGAGTTGGTCTTTACAAGTTACATTTTTTCCAGGAATTTATATATATTTTTAAATTTTCAGATTTATTGGCCTAAAGTTGCCTATAATGTGCTCTAATTTTTTTAAAAGTCTGTTGCATTTGTAGTTTTATTCTCCATGTTTTGCCTAATAGTGATTGTGTCTTCTTTCTTTTTTATTGATTAATCTTAGCAGAGGTTTATCAGTTTCATTGAGCTATTCAAAACATATTTAGCTTAGTCAATACTCTTAATTGTATGATTGCTTTTTCCCTCATTAATTTCTGCTTCTATATTTATTATTTCCTCTCTCCTGTTTGTTTTCAGTCTTATTTGTTGTTTTTCTAACTTTTCAAGTTCTATGCCGAGGTCATTAATTTTGAGATTTTTTTCTTGTTTTCTAGTGGAAGCATCTAATGATATATATTTCCCTACAAGCATCCTTTTGGCTATATACTACAAGTTGATACACAACATTTTGTTATTATTCAATTCTAAATATCGTGGATTTGTTAATTTTTCCCTTGTAGTTTAATTTTTGCTTTGTTATTAGGTATAAATAAGTTTATAATTACCATATTTTTCTAGTGATTTAAAACTTTTATTATTATGTAGTGACTTACTTTTTTGCCTTCTTGTCTATTTTGTCTGATATTAATATAGTTGTGTCACATTTCTTTTGTTTTTGCGTAGTATATATTTTCTCCTCTTTGAATTATAATATTTTAGAATCCTTATATTTTAGGCATGTCTCATATAAATAGCTGAATTTTAGCATCTTTTCTGTCTGGCCATCTTTGTCTTTTAACTAAAGGATTGCATTTATTGTGATTACTGATCTATTTGGATTTAATTCTGCATCTTATTTTGTGCTCTTTGTTCCACCGTTTTTTTCTTCCTTTCTTGTAAATGGTTTGGTTTAATTGAGATTTGTTTTTTGTTTCTGTTGTTCTTCAGTGTTCATTTCTGAAAGTCTAACTGCTCATAAGTTACATCCTCTCTGTCTGTTTTTCATAGCTTACTCTAAATATATTAGCATGAATATTTTACCATTTTTAAAACTAATCATTTTACTCTCCTCATACATTACATAAGAACTGCAGAATACTTTTACTCTGATCATCCTCCTCCCAAAATATTTGCCATTGTTGTTCAGTGTGTTTGGTCTCTCTTTTTTAACCCTATAATTTGTACGTTGTTAATAGTTTTATTGAAAGGATTTTTGCTTAACTATACCTATATATTTGCTACTTCCTTGTGCATAATTCCTTCTTACATCTCAGGCCTTTCATTTGGGTAATTTTCTTTTCCCTTGATCTTCCTGCATTTGAAATTTTCTTTGTTACGGCTTATTAATAGCCGCTCTCTGAGCACTGGCTCTCTAAGTTTGTCTGCTTCCTAAGTAGACTGCTTCTCTAAGTTTGTCTGCTTCATCATTTATGAAGCTGCTTTGAAAGCACAGTGAGCTGGGTGATTTGCTGCCTTGAAGCTAGGAAAGCTAACTATTAGATAAGGCAGACTGTTAAATAGGAAGTGCTCCAGTCACATCAAGGGGCCCTGCTCCTAAGCATTATGGGAATTCTGTTATCTCTCACAGATAAAGGAAACCAGATACGTGCATTGAATTTACCTGCAAGATCTTAAAATCCTTTAATCTGACCGAATAATATAAAGCAATTTAATAAAGGGGATCTCATTATATTTTGCACTGAAGAATGGAATTTTTTATAATACAAGGTTGTTTTACTATTCCAATAAAACCACTTCAAAACTCTTCCTCCTGATTCCCTCTATCTCCATAATGGACATCAGTGTTTAATGCATACCTGAGATCTATTCTCTCTTCTTCTGATCACATTACTCTAATTATCCTTGAAGAGAATATCCTTTCTTCATTCTTGCCTAATGTAATCTGGAGAGATGAGCCTACCCTCTGATTTCTGAGATGGTCATCTGACTCAGGTATGGGCAATCAGGATATTTCATCCCCTGGGCCACAGGGGTGGACTCTTGACCCTGGATAAGCTGATGAGATTCCTGAGGTAAGGTGATGAAGCCATAGACAGTGAGGATTCCATGAGTAAAGCAACATGTGCGAAGTCTAAGCAACCTGGGCATTGACGCAACAGGTAGAACAGGGGCCCCATCTTGAAAGCCTAGACTGTTTTCACCCCAACATTCTTTAATAATGGCTGAGGTTGTCTGCAGTGCTGTATTAGTTTCCTATTGCTACTGTAACAGCACAAATTGAGGGACTTAAAACTACATAGATTTATTTTCTTATAGTTCTGGAGATAGAGATGCATTTCTTCTGGAGGCTTGGGGAAATTCTTTTTCCTTGCCCTTTCCAATTTCTAGAGGCCGTCTGAATTCCTTGGCTCATGGCTCCACTTCACATCTCCATCTTTGACTCACCTGCCTCCCTTTTTCCATTATTATTTTTTTATTAGTTTCAGGTATACAAAACAATGTAATACTTAGACACTTACACCCCTCACAAAGTGATAACCCCCTCCCCCAATCTAGTACCACTCTGACATCGTATATAGCTGTTACATTTCCTTTGACTCTATGCTGTACTCCACATCTTGTGACTATACATATATTAAGTTATAGTTGACATTCATTATTGTTCAGCTTCAGCTTCAGGTGTACAGCACAGTGGTCAGGCATCTACATCATCTATGAAGTGGTCTCCCTAATAAGACAAGTGCCCATCTGACACCCTACAAAATCTTTACGATGTTATTGATTGTATTCCCCAAACTATCTTTCATATCCCCGTGGCAATACTGTAGTTACCAATTTGTGCTGTCTAATCCCTTCCCCTCTCCCTCATCCCCACCCCCCTGCCCATCTAGCAAACATCAGTTTTTTCTCTGTATCTCTGAGATTCTTTCTGTTTGTACGGACCCTTATGATTACATTGGGCCCACCTAAATAATACAGAATAATCTCCCCATGTCAAGATCCATAACTTAATCATATCTACAAACTCCCTATTACCATGTAACATAGTCATAGGTTCCACAGATAAGGAGGTGGACATCTTGGCGGGTGGTCGGGGGTGGCTTTAGGTAGGATTCACCATTAGTTAAATGTGCGTAGGGACCAATGTATCCTGAAAAAAAAAACACCTAATCTGAGGAAAAGAGATGGTTGATGGTCCAAGGACAATGAGTTGGTGTGAACAGAAATCTGTTAAGTTCAGCAGGGAATGTCTTATTGAAATTAGTTTTTGAAGACCTTAGGTTATTCCTAAGAACTAGTACCAGAAGTCTGTGAAGAAAATATATGGTGATGGAAAAAGAACTGACTCTGAGTAGTGAATACACAATGGGATTTATAAAGGATGTAATACAGAATTGTACACCTGAAATTTATGTAACTTTACTAACAATTGTCACCCCAATGAACTTTAATTAAAAAAAAAGTCTGTGAAGAGAGGGTGGTACGAAGAGAAGTCATTTCACTACAAACTGTGAGAAATTTAGAGTACAAGCTGACATGACTTTTAGCCACCTACCAGAGTGGAATCCACATGGGGTGTTTGGAGAATAGAGTCCAATGGCTCTGTGGAAACGGCCATGCCTTCTGCCTGGATCTCAAGTTATTGGTTTAAGTTTGTCTGGAACAAAAACTCCAATGATGATGGCTTCAAAGTGGTTAACTTCTGAGGGTATTTTTCCTACCCATAAGTACATTTCAAAGCCTCAAGGGAAGTGAAAAATGTGAAAAGGACAAAGCTATCCTGCTGCCAGGGCTACAGATGCTTCTGCTCCAATGCAGGATGAACAACAGGTGGAACACATGGCAAGAGAATGGGGCGCAGCGAGCTTTTTTAGGGTCTGCCTGTGCTTCTGGTTCTCCAAGCATGTGTAGGGGGTGGGAGGAAAGGGAAGTGGGCATGAGGGATGGTTTTGTATCCTGTTGCAGGTTACTGAGTGGGGATTTTCTGTTTGAGCCAAAATTGGTGCTGAAGGTCCAATTATAAAGACAAAAAGTGTTAAGTACCTCACATTCTAAAGAGAACTGACAACATTGGGTTGCTCACCTTGCTCACAGTTTACTCAGTGGTGGTAGAACAGGCATTTCTAACACCAGCCTCAAGCTGGCCCTCCAACGCCACCACCCTCAACAACAAGAAAGGATTTGTCAGGGGTGTAAGTAGGGGCTCAACACCCTGGAGCAGCTGGAGCCTGGAAGTTGAAGGGAAGGTGGCATCCCAGAGGAGATACAAGTCCCCTCCACTCTGAGCTGAGTGTGAGAGGAAAAGAACAAGCAGTTCATAGCCCTGTCCCTCTCGCTTAGGTCTCTTGAATCACAAGCCTGTCGAGATGGGGAAATAGCTTTGAAAAGCTGGACTTGTCCTTTAATTATCAAAAGTGAAAAGGAAGTTATGGAATCTAAGCTGTTACTGAGGGGTCTCCTACATAGTGAGAGAGAGTGGTTCAACAATTGGGACCAGAGACTGGAAGACAAAACACGTTTATGTTTTACCCCACTGAGTTAGAGTTGTTCAAAATTGTTTACAGTGAATTTACAATAATGGCAGAATAAGCACCCAGGATCTTATTTTCTCCTGACAGTAGGCAAACTGCCCTACCCTTTTCTAGAAAACACCTAGAGTGGTAAAGGGAAGGGAGGGGAAGGGAAGGGAGAAGAGGGGAGGGGAGGGATGAAAAGAGAATGACACCTGTGGCTACACTTGGTTGTGGACCTTAGAGAAAATCAGCTGAAAGGAAGGAATGGAATGAGGTAAGGGTTACTGGTGCTCCGTGGGCTCCAATTACAACCTAATACAATGGCAACTGAAACTGGTTGGGCAATCATTTCAGACTTAAGATAAAAGAACAGCCTTCTTGCCTTACTCTAGTTGGGGAAGTCTGAGAGAAGACAGAATCCTCCCGGGAGGGAGAAATAGAAAGGTGCCTTGTTTTACTATTATTTTCAGGGTTGGAGGTGGTAGGGGCGGTGATGGTGACGGGTGGAATAAATAGAAAGGAAAAAGAAAAGCAAAAGAACACTTCCTTTGTGCTTTTTCAACAGGAAAGCTTTTATTCTCTCCTCATGCTCAATAGACGCCACCTAGCGGGCAAACAACCGGTTCACATTCAGCCAGTGACTGGCCAGCCCAGATTTGACATTTCATATTTACCTTGCTTCACCTGCTAAATGAGGGATGTAAACGGTGTTTTAGCCCCTCAAAGGCTGCTCATCACATTGGGGTAGAGGCAGGAGCTGATCCGGACGGGTGGAAAGTGGCCCAAGAGAGCCAGGGAGTCTCGAGGGCTGGCATAGACAAAGGGGACACAGAGGTTGACAGACTCAGAGCAGGAGTCTGGAACCAGAGATACAGAAGACTGGCAGGGACTACAACTACTATCAGCAAAACGCCAAGTGGATGGAAACTGGGGCACCTGATGAGGCAGGTTGGAACTCATTGGTCCTCCAGACAGAGGTCTGACATTTAGAAGGTCATTATTATTCATAACAGTGGTACCAGCCAGCAGAAATACAATGGTGAGATTCATTCTAGGCAGGGACCACCTGTCCTTTGACCCATTCTGTACTTTACAGCACTGTGTGTGCATTCTGGGCGTGGAGAAGTCTTCTGGGGGCCACAGGAGTCTGGGTATAAGAAATATTTCAGCCCGTCTGAATTGAGTTTTTTTAATTGAGGTATAATTAATATAGAACATTATAATAGTTTCAGATGTACAACATAATCACTCCAAGATATTTGTATATATTGGAAAATGATCACAATAAGTTCAGCTGTATCAGTTCTTTATATATTTTGGATATTAACCCCTTATATATATGATTTGCAAATATATTCTGTCATTTGCCTTTGTTGATGGTGTCCTTGGCTGTGCAGAAGCTTTTTAGTTTGATGTAGTCCCACTTGTTTACTTTTGCTTCTGTTGCCTCTGCTTTTGGTGTCAGATCCAAAAAATCCTCCCCAACATGGATGTCAGGGAGCTTACCCTATATATTTTCTCCTAGGAGTTTGATGGTTTCAGGACTTACATTCAAGTTAACATTGTCACCTTACATAGTTATAATTTTTTGTGTGTGATGAGAACTTTTAAGACATACTCTCTTAGCAACTTTAAACTATGCGATACAGTACTGTTAACTATAGTCACCATGCTGTACATTACATTGCCATGACTTATTATTCTATAACCGGAAGTTTGTACCTTTTGACTCACTTCACAAACTTGGCTCACCCCACCCCTCAACTCTGGCAACCACCCATCTGTTCTCCACATCTATGAATTTGGGTTTTTTGTTTTGTTTTGTTTTTGCTTTTAGATTACATATATAAGCGAGATCATACAGTATTTGTCTTTCCTGGTTGATTTATTTCACCTAGTATAAAGCCCTTAAGGTCCATTCATGTTGTTGCAAATGGCAAGATTTCCTTCTGTTTTATGACTGAATAATATTCCATTGTGTGTGTTTGTGTGTATCATATATCTGTATCATACACACACACACACTCACAAACACACATATATATATCACATTTTCTTTACCCATTTATCCACCAAGGGACACTTAGGTAGCTTCCATGCCTTGGTTATTGTAAATAATGCTGCAATGAACACAGGGGTACATAAGTCTTTTCAAGTTAGTGTTTTCATTTTCTTTGGATAACTACCTAGAAGTGGAATTGTTGGATCATATGGTAGTTCCGTTTTTAGTTTGTTGAGGAAACACCATACTACTTTTTATAGTGGCTGCACCAATTTACATTCCTACTAATAGTGCGCAGAGTTACCTTTTCTCCACATCCTCACCAACACTTGTAATTTCTTGTCTTTTTGATGATAGCCATTCTAACAGGTGTGAGGTGATATCTCATTGTGGCCTTTCCCTGGTGATTAATGATGTTGAACATCTTTTCATGTACTTGTTGGCAATATGTATGTTTTCTCTGGAAAAATATCTATTCAGATCTTCTGCCCATTTTTCAATTGGACTGTTTGGTTTTTTAGTGTTGAGTTGTGTGAGTTCTTTATATATTTTGGATATTAACCCCTTGTTATATATATGATTTGCAAATATTTTCTCTCTTTGGCCTTTTCATTTTGTTGATGGTGTCCTTGGCTGTGCAGAAGCTTTTTAGTTTGATGTAGTCCCACTTGTTTACTTTTGCTTCTGTTGCCTCTGCTTTTGGTGTCAGATCCAAAAAATCCTCCCCAACATGGATGTCAAGAAGCTTACCCTGTATATTTTCTCCTAGGAGTTTGATGGTTTCAGGTCTTACATTCAAGTCTTGATTTTTGAGTTAATTTTGAGTTAATTTTTCTACATCGTGTAAGATAATGATCCAGTTTCATTTCACTTGAGTTTATGACACTTACAATCAAAAGAATCCTAAATAATACAGCTGCTCAGTCTTGTTGCAAAAGTCTATGGAGAGTGTCAGTGGTCAGAAATAAAGTAACAGTAAGGCAGTAAATAAACATGATCACTCTGCTTACCTGCCCATAGCCTCTTCTAAGAGACTGTCCTTCCTAGAATATTTTGATAAAGGTTTGGGTCTGAGCATGTTACTCCAACCTACCAGTTGACCAGGAGCAGGTTCTTGACCCCAAGACTGTCAGGATAAATTAGGTTGTGCTGCCTTAACAAATACCACCCACGATATTAGTGACTTCAAAGAACGTAAGAGGGAATACAGAGCATAGGTTTATCTCCTGATCACATTCCACGTCCATAATATGTCAGCTGGGAGTTCCTCTCCAAATTGTCCTCAATCCAGGACAAATTGAGGGGCAGCCACCTGCTGGAGCATTGCTGGTCACTACAGCAGAAGAAAAAAGAAAATGGCTGAGATACTACAAAGGTTTGAACTGTCAAACAAACTCACAGGGATTATAGATCTTACCCAATACCAAAATGTTTTGTTGTTTTTTTCCATTAAAGTTTATTGGGGTGACAATTGTTAGTAAAGTTACATAGATTTCAGATGTACAATTCTGTATTACATCATCTTTCTATCACGTTGTGTGTTCACCACAAAATGTATTAATAATTCAAGGGATATAGGCAGTCCCAAAAAATAAGTGAAACAGGAGAAATTTGGGACTATCGAACTGTCCCAATTTTCCCTTTCTTTCTGAATTAGGACACATTCTCGTTCGGATTTAAAATACAGTGGTACCTCGGTTTTCAAAAGTCTCCGTTGACGAACATTTTGGTTTATGAACGCCGTAAACCCAGAAGTAAATGCTTCATTTTTCGAACACGACTCAGAAGTCGAACATGTCGCATGGTATCCACTGAGTGCAAGATCCCGAGGCCTAGCTGTCAGCTGTTTTCCACCGTTTCAGAACTCGTGGATTACGTTCGAAAACCAAGGTACCACTGTAGTAGGTTTTAAGGATGGGTTCACTTAGAAAAAGGGAGTCTTTCAGTTATGAAATATCTCCAGTTTATACCCTAATCATTACATATCTATTGACAGTTTTCCAGTGGACCATGTTCCATAAGTACATAAATTCCAGATTTGTGTACCATAAGCAACCTAGACAGACCAAGTACTTCTTGCTACAACCATTCCATAGGTGAAGACTCTCCATTATCGTCAGAAGGTGTGCTTAGCACATTTACAAGGAATAATTCCTTTTTTTCTAAATCCCCCTTACCACCCGTTTGCATCCCCAGGAGAAGGAGAATGGTTGTAGGCCAGTTTCTAATGATGAATCATGCTTTGGCTGTTAAAGGCGTCTATCTGCAAGTTAAGCATATCATTTCTACTCACATTTCATTAACCAAAGCAAATCATATGGAATCAAGGGGATGGGGAAGTATAATCCTTCCTCAGGGAGGGGAACCAGATATTGTGAACAGTTATAAAGTTTACCAGAGGTAGCCAATCCACAGTCAGGAAGGTGGACTCTGATATACAGATTTGCATTGTACTAAGGTAATGCTAACTGCTGTAACAGATAAACCTCTAGATTTCAGGTGCTTAACACAAAGAATGTTTATTTCTCTTTCACGTTGCAATTCAATGTGATATTTGTCAGGCAGCTTTCTACGTGGTGACTCAGGATCCCAATCTCCTTCCATAAAATTACTCCACCATCCCCCATGGCTTCAGCATTCTCTTCCAAACGGCTAACAGAGAGAGAAAGGATGGAAAAGTGAGAACTGATGCTTCTTAAGAGCTTTGGTTCATAAGTGACACACACAGTTTCACCTATATTCAAGGTAGGCTAG
Organism: Rhinolophus hipposideros; assembly: GCF_964194185.1. Lineage (NCBI taxonomy): Eukaryota > Metazoa > Chordata > Mammalia > Chiroptera > Rhinolophidae > Rhinolophus > Rhinolophus hipposideros. The sequence goes on from NC_138052.1 coordinate 47,620,813, forward strand.
GAAATATAGCCCCAGCTACTTCCTAACCATAATTCCACACAGAAAGGGAACAAAATCTCTAATGGCAGCCAGCCATTTGTGCTGCAGGCATTAAAAGATGGGACTTGACAGATTTATCTTTCTCTTAGAAATTTCAACTAGCAAACGCTAAAGGAAATTTCCAATTTACACATATGATGGAGCTGTAGCTAAAGGAATATATCAGTAAGGATTGAGTTGAGTTGTTGGGGGTAGGGGTGGGGGTGAACAGCAACTTTAAAAAGAAGTTTGTTTCTTATATATAAAAGTCCAAATATAAGCAGCCCAGGACTTGTACTGTGGCTCTGCTCCCCAAAGTCTTCAGCAATCCAGGCTCCTTCTGTCTTGTTTTAAGAGGCATGAATGGTTTCCTCCTGGACCCCATGGCAATCCCATGCCCAGCCATCTGTCTATAATCTAACCAACAAGAAGAAAGACAGAAAAAAGAAGAGGATAAAGGGCTCATACCTTCTGTCATTTTTCTTGAAAGGTTCCTGGAAGCCATGACAAAACACTTCTGTTTATATTCCACCGGCCAGAACGTACATGGTCATATGACCAAATCTCGGTGTTAGACAGCCAGGAAATATGGTCTTTATTCTAATAGGCCAAGAAATTGACTGGGGGTGAAAGAACTTTCTTTTAGAAAAACAGCCTAATGGATTAGATTGGTTATGAACGACTAGGTTCTTTGTGGATTAACCTAGATGGGAACAAGTTAAAGAGAATTCAGTTGCTTTTCATAATAAAATGACAGAAAACTGGACTCTTCTTTTATTGTGCGAAAGATCAAGAGTGTTGGAATACAGAAGAGAAAGAGAAAGGCCTTGGTGGAAGGGGGATCTGGGTATAATGGTGTATAGGTTTCCTAGGAATGCTATAACAAAGTCCCACAGACTGGGTGGCTTCAACAACAGAAATTTATTGTTTCACAGTTCTAAAGGCTAGGAGTCCAAAATCAAGGTATTGGCAGGGTTGGTTCTTCCTGAGAGTTCTGAGGAAAGGCCTCTCTTCTTAGCTTGTAGATGGCCATCTTCTGCCTGTATCTCTTCTTATCATTTTCCCTCTATGCGTGTCTGTCTGTGTCCAAATGTCCCACTTCTTATAAAGACACAGTCATATTGGATTAGAGCCCACACTAGTGACCTCATTTTAACTTGACTTCCTCTGTAAAGACATTATCTCCAAATAAGGTTACATTCTGAGGTACTAGGGATTAAGACTCCAACATGTCTTTTTTTTAGGGGGACGCAATTCAACCTATAACAAGCAGTAAGGGAAAGAATGGCTGGTGAGAAATTCTCTAGGGAGGGATAGCAAAGAACTTTAAGAACAGCAATGTTTAATATTCCGTTTAAATGTTCTGTTCATTTAGCTATAAATCCCCTCTATGACCCCAAACCTTCAGTAAAAAGTCTGCCACATATGAGCAACATTCAGGTTAGGAGTGCTTTGGAGAATTGACATTCTGTCTGAGGAAGCACTCTCAGCCTGCTTGTCCTATTCTGCCCACTCTGAAAGCAAGCCTGGAGAGTTAGTGCCTGCAAGCATCCCCCAGCCATTCTAGATAAAGAAGTAGTGGGTAAATATCCCGACTTCCATGCCTTGGACAAGTCTGAGGTTCTTTCCTCATCATCTCCAGATCCCCCAGTGGCACTGACCTCCAGTTGCCCACAGTGATAATCCTGATTTAGTCACTTCCTTCCCCTCCTGAGCTCATGTCCTCACTGGTGTTTTCTGGGATCACCTCCCCAGAAAACTACTTGTAATCAAACTCTAGTTTGAGGGTTTGCTACTGGATGATCCTAAATTTAAACAAAGATGAAAAATCTGAAATCTTAAATCGGATTCCGAGAGCTTTCTTAGCTTACTATGTTCAAGGAAAAAAATCCTAATGCTGCTCATTAATGTCTGTTAATGTCTCTGATAATCCCCTGCCCTGGAAAACAATACTGTATCAAAGTTTCTTGTTGATTCATGGGCTTTCAACATTAGATTTGAAAAGGTGGAAAACAACAAATAGTTGTATTTTCAAAGTTTATTTTTATTTTACTTCCTGCTAGCACCTTGAAACAGATGGTATCCATTCAAATGAAAATGGGGTATAAAGTAATTTTTATTAAATTAACATTCAAGTTTTGTTTTATTATGCATACCACAAATAATTAACTATGTGAGTTCCCTATAAATAGGTTGTATATGTAAAATAATTCATAGTTATTTGTGCTCTACCAATTACATTGAAATTACGACTGGAGTTACCACAGAACCTCAATAATCATCACTATATAATTTGCAGTTTTCCAGATTGGGGAGCTCTTTGGAAGCAGCAAATAACTAGCCTATTGTTTTTAGGGAGTACAGTAATGACTGTTATTACCGAGGAGTTGAATGAAGCTCCTTTTTATGCCCTGAAGATTACTTGATAATTACACGTGATGCTATCCTTAAAAAAAAAAGTACCAACAGATAAACAGAAGCAAACTAACTATATAATAACAGTCCAATAAGGTGGGCCAATATTGGTGGCTGTGAAAATTAACACAATCTTCCATTGATTTTTATTTCTCTGATGGGAACACCTGCCTATACAAGTACACTTAATTAGATGGATTGCCTTGCCTTGTGAATGGCATTAGAAGAACAATCAGTGAAGTTAAAGGGACGATTTCTAAGATTTTGTTTACTATGCGAAAGTACAATAGGTCACAAAGAAGACTCAAACTAAGTCAACTTCCCTCACCTCACCTGAAACAAACCCAGCTCTATCCTCCCTTCAGAGCTTCTTGAATACGGTGGCCAGCTCCATCACCAGCATTGCCTTTCAGTAACCTGACCCTGGACTAGAACGTACTGCTACAGCCACTTCTCAGAAAACCTTTATTTTCTATAGGTGAAGCCCATTAAAAGATTTCTTACATTTAAGTACTTGAAAACAATATTTCTCCTCTTTTTTCCCCCCTCTTAAACTAGGCCACCTTAGACCTTCCCCAGACATTTTTTGGTTCAGGGAAACTTACTTCTCCTTCAGAATTGACTCCAGGCTAAAGTGTTAGGGATTCAAAGTTTGCTTTCAGTCCCATTAACCTCTTTTCCTGCCTTCTTACCCCTCTCATCTTTAGAGGTTCAGTGCAAGTCTGAACAAAGCTTGCTTTTAAGATAGTATCTTCTACCAGCCCCTTTGTTACCTTTCCAGTGATAATTGCTCTGTAAAATCACCTCTAGAGAGTGAATAAAAGATTTTTCTCCCCATGTTAAAGTACCTCAGCCAAGGGGAGGTCAAGTGGCTTCTGAAATCTGATGCCACAGGCAGCACCTTGTCAAGTTACATTCCTGAGACTGTGGGTATAGTCATGAAACTGCCCACCATCCTGACTTCCCTGCTGGAAGAATGGAAGGCCCTGCCTGAAAATGGCCACAATGACAGCATGGAAACTTAGCTTTTAATGCCCTCATTTTCTTCAGCTATTGCAAAATAAAAGCTCCTGCCTTTCACTGGTCAGTTGCCCTGGAAACCACTTTAATAAGTCTGTTAAGATCTTTGTTTATACTCTGTCTCATTGCTAGTATTAGCTCCTATTTCTAATTTTAATAAGACTTTCACAGGCCAGCTCATTGAAACAGCCCTCTTATATTTTTATTCAATTGATTAACTCCAACTGTTTATGACTAAACCATTTTATTTAATAGTCTCCAAAAGCACCCCATAAAATTCTTCATGCGTCTTGGGGCCATTTTCATGAGCAAGCCCTATTATACTTTCAAAATCCTGTGATCAAAGTCTCACCTATTTTTCGAAGATTTCAATTGATGGAAACACCACCTATAAAAAAATCTACTGCCTGTGTGGGATGAAATGTCAGACTGACAAGATGGATACAAAGGCTGAAGTAGACACATTTGGGACGCTGCCCAGCTCTCCCTTTCTCAGGAAACTTCTTCATTCCTTTTGGGCCACTAGTGGCCAAGTTTATACTTACAAGTTGCCACTGCCTTGGCCATAACTGAGTGGACCTGAAGGGAATGTCTAACCAAAGCTGGACCCAGGAATTTGGAATTGAGACTGAGAACTTAGCTGGTCATGTATGTTTTGCAATCGCAGTGGCAGGAGGGTGGAGTGGGAGGTAATCATTACCTGTGTACAGGAAAAGCAAGAAAGCCAAATTGAAGAGAAAAGAGAATGAAATCAACGGAATGAGAGGACCAGATATAAAAGTGAAGTGTTCTGACAGCACTCCAAGCCCAGTCCTGGCTGAGGTTCAGGTTCATTTCTTCCTGCTCTAGGGTTCCACAAACCCTCCACAAACTTACAACAAAGCCCTCGGTTCTGCTTCAAGTGGCCTCTTATCATGGCCTTGGTGGTGCTTTAAAAATAGATCCACAAAAAAAAAAAAAAAAAAATAGATCCACAAATTCTTTGACACTCCTCCCTTCACAGAGCGAAGGCTGATTTCCCTCCCCTGAAATGTGAGCCAGACTTAGTAGCTCACTTCTAACAAAGAGAATGGGGTGGAACTGACAGTGTGTGACTTCTGAAACCAAGTCATAAGGCGCACTGCCACCCCACCTTGTTCTCTTACACCTTGCCTACTCTGGGGGATTTCAACAGCCACGTCTTGGGGATGCTCAAGCAGCCTGTGGAGAGGCTCAAGTTGAAAGGTGTTGAGGCCTCCCACGATCAACCAGGTCTTTTTGGCAGACATGGGAGCAAGCCACCTGGGAAGCAGCTCTTCCAGCCCCCGTCAAGCCCAGGCCAACATTTTAACTAAAACCTCTGAGATTCCTAGGCAGAACCATCTAGCAAAGCTGCTTCCAAATTCTTGACCCATAGAAACCGTGGGGATAATGAGTATTTATGGTTTTAAGCCACTAAGTGTTGGGGTAACTTGTTACACAGCAGTCTTCAAGGCCTCACATGATCTGGACCCCCTCTCAGTCCTCATTTCTGCCCCTGCTCTCCTTGCTCATTATGCTCAAACCATATATTTTCCTCCTTACAACCTTTACTCATAGTATTCCCATTACCTGAAATCCTCTTCCCCCAGATAATATATTCTCGTCTTTTGGGTCTCAGCTCACATGCCCGTGCTTCAAAGAGACCTTACCCAAGTGCCCAATCTAAAGCCTGTCCTTCTGCACCATCTCCACTATTCCCTCGCAATACCCTGTACTTACTCTTCATAGATGTTACTATGACTTATAATTATATATTTATTTGATTTGGAGTTTTCTTGTGGTATCCGCTTTTCAATTTAAGTCCAGGGCCAAGCACACAGTAGACTCTCAAGAATACTTGTGGAATAAATATTGTAAATGAAGTGGGTTCCACTAGCTATGACCAAGGAGTCCTAACTAATAGCTGAACACATTAACACTGGGCCGGGGAACCTAGACTCTATTTCTGGGTTTTACAGTAAGCTGATTGCCCTTTGCAGGATGTTTTTAGCTCCTCAAAGAAATCTTTAGGATAGGTAGATACCTAATGAAATGGGGCCCTGAGTTCAGGTGGTTAGGCTGTCAGAGGCCAAACAGTTAAAGAACTGTGAATGAGCTAGCTGGCCAATGACTGAGAATCACAGGTACTGGCTCTCACAAGCCACCCTGCTGGCTCTCTCTACCCTCGCATGGAATCCTTGCTTTCCAGCCCTTTTCAGAACAGCAGGACTTAACCTAATCCCAGAATGCTGGAAAGATCTCATTGTCACTGCATGTGGTATAGAATTCCCAATGTCTTTTCTACCCATGCTAGATGCTCTTGACTCTCTCGGTCTCCTCTCTGATGCCACAGAAGGGAGTTCTCTCTTCCCTCTGATTTCAACCCTACCCTGCCCAGGTCACAGCTCCCCTCCTCCGCGAGGGCCTCATTCTCCACTACCGCCTCAGACTCAGGCTGATGCCAACAGCACTGTCCGTCCCCGCCACCCCACCAACTCCCATCTCATGTCTTTAATTTACCTTTCAAGATATCTATCACACTATCATTATAGTTTGAACTAATGGATCCAACTATGTCCGGTCATCCCCAATGCTAGGGTCACCTACAGGAAGTTGACTTTTCCTCACAACTAGCCAAGATAGAAAGCAGAGCGAGCCTGGGAAGGACACAGATAAGCTCCAGGAGACCAACCATTTCATGGGCAGAGCCCATGACTTATTTGGCCAAATAGCCACAACTATCACTTGTGCTTCTTTCTCTCTCTCTCTCTCTCTCTCTCTCTCTCTCTCTCTCTCTCTCTCTCTCTCTCCCTCCCTCCCTCTCTCTCTCTCTCTCTCTCTCTCCCTCTCCCTCTCCCTCTCTCCCTCTCTCCTAAGACCACTGGCCTCAGCCTGTGTCTTTGTTCCTATCTCTGCATCTGCTCTATTTTTTTTTTGGTCTCAATCAACTTCCTCTGCTTACTTATCTTTTTACCTTACACCCTGTACTTTATTTCTACAGAACTGAACACCACAGCACCCACAAGTCACTGGGATTTCCCTCTGTATCTTTTAGTTCCAATTCCCAAGATAGCTTGTGAGAAATTCAAATCATCTTTTCAGGCCAAACTATGCCAGTCAGAGGGTAGTAGCGTACTTCTTCATGGAGTCTCCTGTCGTCTGGGGCCAGTCGTCTGGGGCTGTAAGGGGCTGGGAACAGGGTCCTCAGCAAACTGGGCAAGCACTCTTCCAGAAGGGTGCAAGGAGGCCACTCTTCCACCAAGACCTGCCTCGTAGGACCGTTAAATGTGATTTGAGGATTACTCAACAACCTAAGTATCTATTCCATCAATCCTTGGAGTTCAGTAAATTTTCTCCAGAAAAATTCTGGTACTGGACAATATGTTACATGCAATCATAGCTTGGAATCTTACAAAATGGGACTTTAGAGGTTCTCTAGTTCAGGAATAGCAAACTTGACTATTTCCTGCCAACTCTGACTGCTTACAGCATTGTATTGAAAAGAATTGTGCCCTGATCATTCTGTAAAGTTTAGGTGTGAGGATTTGCTGAGTATTTGCTTGAACATGTTGAGACACTCAGCATCATACTTCAGGGGAACCTTTCCTAGTCAGTGTGTAGACTGGAGCCGCCTTTATAGTCTCCCATTCCTTCCGTCCTCAGTGGTAAGCACATCATCCAGGCTGAATCAATGATAGTACACCATCCCTCTGGCCTCAGTGATTGGTACACAGGTGGAAATGTTATCCCACAGGACCATTTAGAGTCTTTTCTATGATAACTACTTCTTGTTAAAGTAGCAAGCCTCGAGACTGCCAGGTGCCCTGTTCCCCAGGACATGACAAAGTCTGCAGGCAACCTGAAGACAGGGGAAGTCCTTCTGAACAAGAAGAAGGAAAGGGAGGGGAAATGGAGAGAGGGAGAGGAGCAGAGGGGGGAAAGAAAGGAAGGGGGAGGAGAGGGGGAAGCGATAAGGAACTGGGACCTTAACAATATAGTTTGAACTACTGGATCCAACTATGCCCAAAGAAGACAATACATTTCTTTGTCTCTTAAACTAGTTTGAGTTTTCTGTCACATGCAACTAACAGAATTCAAAGTAATAACCCCATTCATTTTACAGATGAGGAGACTGGGAGTCCACATTCTTTGCCTATGAATCTAGTTAGTTATATGGCCAATTGGAAAGCAGGTTCTAAAAGAATGTGACACGGAGCCATCTATTCTTGCTGAACCAGAGAAAAAGGCCCTATTGAAAGCTATTTGGATGCTGATTGTGTCATTAGCTCTCTCTTCCAGTTCAATGTCCTCTGAAAATTTTATAAGTATCCCATAAATGTCTAAGCCACTATTAATATTCTTAAACACAACAAAACCAGATCCCAACCACAGAAACCTCCCCCCAGGATGACAGTGACCCATTGATCAATCTTCTTTTGATATAGCTATTCAATTGCTTACTAACCACCTACCTGTACTTTTATGCAGTCTACACCCTTGCTACTCCAAGTGTGTCCTGTGGAACTTGTGCAGCACCTTGGAGCTTTTTACCCTGCCTCCAGCCCCCTTCCCATCTGGCAACCACCAGTTTGTTCTCTGTATCTATGAATTCGTTTCTGTTTTGTTTGTTTATTTATTTTGTTTTTTAGATTCTACATATAAGTGAGATCATATGGTATTTGTCTTTCTCTGTCTGACTTATTTCACTCAGCATAATACCCTCTAGGTCCATCAATGTTGTCACAAATGGTAAGATTTTATTCTTTTTTATGGCGGAATAATACTCTATTGTATATACAAGAGGTGTCAAAATATATATATATACAAGTGGACACTTTGAGCAACGTTGCTCAAGCAGTAGTTCATCATAGTCAGAAGTGTCTGGACCCTGATGTAACCACTTTGGGCACCTCTTGTAATTGCAAAAGTCAAATGTGACTTATATTCGTCTTTTGTTATCAGTATATATTGAGTATTACTATTTTAAAACAGTTTTTTCCTTTCTTAAAATGTGTATGCATTTTTTTGGCACCCTCCGTACGAATACATACCATATCTTCTCTACCCACTCGTCTTTTTTTTTTTTTTTTGCATAAATTTTGTTGGGGAATATTGGGGAACAGTGTGTTTCTCCAGGGCCCATCAGCTCCAAGTCATTGTCCTTCAATCCAGTTGTGGAGGGCACAGCTCACTGGCCCATGTGGGAATTCATCTGGCAACCCTGTTGTTCAGAGTTGTGCTCTTACCAACTGAGCCATCTGGCCTCCCTATCCACTAGTGTTTGATGAACACTTAAGTTGTTTCCATATCTTGGCTATTGTAAATAGTGCCGCAGTGAAAATAGGGATGCATGTGTCTTTTTAAATTAGTGTTTGGGGTTTCTTTGGATAAATACCCAGAAGTAGAATTGCTGGGTTATAGGTAGTCTTATTTTTAATTTTTTGAGGAAACTCCATACTGTTTTTCATAGTGGCTGCACCAATTTGCAATACTACCAACAGTGTATGAGGTTTCCCTTTTCTTCATATCCTCACCGACACGTGTCATTTGTTGATTTATTGATGATAGCCATTCTGATCAGAGTGAGGTTGTATTTCACTGTGGTTTGTATTTGCATTTCTCTAATGATTAGTGAGATTGAGCATTTTTTCATGTGTCTGTTGGCCATCTGTATATCCTCTTTAGAGAAACGTCTCTTCATGTCTTCTGCCCATTTTTTTACTAGGGTTGTTTGTTGTTGTGTTTTTTTTTATATTGAGTTGTATGAGTTTTTTTTTATAAATTTTGGATATTAACGCCTTATCAAAGTTATCACTGGCAAATATCTTCTCCCACTTGGTAGGATGACTTTTTGTTTTTTGATGGTTTTCTTTGCTGTGAAAAAACTTTTTAGTTTGATGTAGTCCCACATGTTTATTTTTTTTCTTTTGCTTCCCTTGATATATTCCCTGAGGAGATATATCAGTAAAAATATTACAGGGTAATGTCTGTAAATTTACTCCCTGTATTTTCTTCTAGGAGTTTTATGGTTTCAGGTCTTACATTTAAGTCTTTAATCCATTTTGAATTTATTCTGGTATATGGCATAAGAGTGTGGGCCAGTTTCATTTTTTTTTTTGCATGTATCTGTCCAGTTTTCTCAGCATCATTTATGAAATAGACTGTCTTTACCTCAATGTAAATTCTTGCTCCCATTGTCATAGATTAAATGACCATATAGGCATGGATTTATTTCTGGGCTCTCTATTCTGTTCCACTGATCTGTGTCTGTGTTTATGCTAATACCATGCTGTTTTGATTACTGTAGCCTTGTAGTATGATTTGATGTCAAGTATTATGATACCTCCCACTTTGTTCTTATTTCTCAAGATTGCCATGGCTATTCAGGGTCTTTTATGGTTCCAGGTAAATTTTAGGATTATTTGTTCAAGTCTGTAAAAAATATCATTGGTAATTTGATAGGGATTAGGCTGAATATATATTGCCTTAGATAGTATGGACATTTTCACTATATTAACTCTTCCTATCCGTGAGCATGTTATATGTTTCCATTTATTTATGTTTTCTTTAATTTCTCTCTTCAGTGTCTTATAATTTTCTGAGTACAGGTCTTTTACTTCCTTGGTTAAATTTATTCCTAAGTATTTTATTGTTTTTGAGACTATTATAAATGGGATTGTTTTCTTAATTTCTCCTTCTAATAGTTTATTATTGATGTATACAAAGGCACAAATACTGAATATTAATATTTAATTTCTGCTAGTTTACAAAATTCATTTATCAGTTCTAACAGTTCTTTGGTGGGATCTTTGGGATTCTCTACAAGTAGTATCATGTCATCTGTGTATAATGACAATTTTACTTTCTCCTTTCCAATTTGGATGACTTTTATTTCTTTTTCTTGCCTGATGGCTGTGGCTAGAACTTACAGCACCATATTGAATAAAAGTGATGAAAGTGGGCATCCTTATCTTGTTCCTGGTCTTAAGGGGAATGATTTTAGCATTTCCCCACTGAGAATGATGTTAGCTGTGGGTTTATCATATATGGCCTTTATTATGTTGAGATGTTATCCCTCTATTCCCACTTTGCTAAGAGTTTTTATCATAAAAGGATGTTGGATTTTGTCAAATGCTTTTTCTGCATCTATTAATATGACCACATGACTTTTATTTTTCATTTTGTTAATGTGGTGTATCATGTTAATTGATTTATGAATATTGAACCAACCTTGCATACCAGGAATGAATCCCACTTGATCATGGTGTATGATCTTTTTAATGTACTACTGAATTCGATTTGCTAATATTGAGTAGAGGTTTTTCTGTTTTATTTTGCTTTTTTTTTTAATCTACTGCTTAGGCCCTACAGAATCAGAATCTCTGTGGCTTAGGCTCAAGCATCAATAGTTTTAAGCCCGCCAGATGATACTCAGGTGCAGCCAGGATGGAGAATCACTGACGAGAAACTGTTCTCAATTTAAGCAAGATATTATGCTTTCTTCTGTTACATGCAGCCCAACGTGATCCAAACTAATGCAAATAGGGTTCACTGTGTAAGTTGCCCAGACATACTTGAACCCTCCTAGCTCAGGGCCCCCTGGAAAGCAATGAGAAAAGATTAATTCAAGGGAAAAGTACAAAAGACTACTTCAGGAAAAGTATACAGCTGTCGGATCAACTCAGTAACTGAAGGTGTTACTGTTCCTGAACTGAAAATATTCCTCTACCCAGTGCAACAATGTTGATATGGCCCTTTGCCTGACCAGAAGAAAATGATTTTAAGTCGTACTGGATTTTGGTCCAAGTCCCTAGAGGAAGCCTGTGGGAGGTTTGGAGTAATCAGGAAACTGGAAGGGTGAGGGCAGGGTGCACTAAGAGCTCCACCACATGTAGGCTAACTGTCCCCAGTATAGATATAAAGATGCAGAAACCAATCCAGAATGTCGCCTAGATCCCAAAGCTGAGTTAGTGAAGCCTCCCGATGTCACCTCGAGAACTAACCTCATGGCAAGGGTAGCACGCATGAGTAAGAATCTTTTATTACTTTTTTTCTTTTATTGATCTCAGCTGATCTATTCATTTGGTCCAGCCTACCCTGAATGGAGGCTGGTCCATTTAGTCTCCTCCTGGCTATAGGGCTTGCTTAATTATTCTTGGCATCTAGTTTATCACCTTAGATGCCATTCTTCATAAAAGATGTCATTGACACCTCGGAGAAGGAAGTTCTTTATAACATAGCATTTTTCTGGAGAGGATTTCACCTGCCAAATGGGAAAATATGACTTGTCAGGCAGACTTGTACAGCATTTTTCATGCTCTGAGCATTTTCTTTCAGCTGTTTAGCAGGCTGTGGTCTGGGCCATTTTCAAGATTATGGAGAGTCAGTGAATGGCTGTGCCCACAGACTGGGCTGCATAAAACATACAGCCCTCTTGGCAACACTTCTGTTTAGGCCCCTTGTAGAAGTACCGTGTCACTTTAGAAAGAGCAATGCCCTGCTGCTCTGGGTTCAGATTCTGACTCTGCCCATGTGATACTGTGATTTCTAATAAGAAATATATATAGGTCTCTGCCCCCCGGTTCCTGACACAGAGCTCCTGAAACTTTGTAATTTCCTGCATGATAGGAGTGTCTTTTGTTCTAATAAGGTGACTCTGAGTGGGCTCCTGGATGGCTCCTGAATGAGGGCTGGTCACTGGAAAGACCGAGCCATGATTAGAAGCTTGGAATTTTCAGCCCCACCCCCCATTCTCTTGAGAAGGCAGGAGGGCTGAAAATGAAGTCAATGATCAGTCACGCCTATGTAATGAAGCCCTCCATAAAGTCCCCAACTATGTGGTTCAGAGAGCTTCCAGGCTAATGAACAACATCCATGCTGAGAAGGTAATGCACCCCAACTTTACAGAAGCAGAAGCTCCTGCTCTTGGGACCCTTCCAGACCTCGCCCTCTGTATCTCATCATCTGGTTGTTCATCTGTATCCTTTATCATATCCTTTGATAAACTGGTAAATGGAAGTAAGTGTTTCCCTGAGTTCCGTAAGCTATACTAGCAAATTGCATAACTGAAGCTAATGAGGGGACCTTGGGAACCTCCGATTTGTAGCTGAATTGGACAGAAGTTGTGGGTAGTCTGAGACCTGCTCCTTGGTGATCTGAACATCTGAAGTGGAACAGTCTCGTGGGACTGAGACCTTAACCTGTAGGATCTCACATTATCTCTGAGTAGATAGTGTCAGAATTGAGTTCAACTGTAGGACACCGAACTGGTGTTGCAGAGAATTGCTTGGTGTGGGGAAAAATCTCCACACAGTTGGTGATCAGAAGTGTTCTGTGTTGAAGTAAAGAAAGACACAAGAGCAGGAGAGAACTGGAGGGAAAAATTGTGTATATAGGTGTTTCTTTTCCAGCCCCTCACTCTAATGTGGCCTGGAGTGACAACTTTGGGCAAGTCACTTAAATTCCCAGGGCCTCAGTCCACTTATTTGTAAGATAAGGGGTTAACGTATTCTTTAAGAAAGCGTTCAGCTTTAAAATACTATAATTTTGTGAGTTTTCTTATTAGGAATAGCTAAGGAAAATTTACCTATATTTTTTTCACTGCATATGTGCAATTATTTTTTATTACTCAAATGCACATGTACTTTGCCAGAAAGTATAAATACATATTAGCAGAAAGATTAAAATGTAAATCTTTCATACTCTCACCACCATAAACATTTCGTATATATCCTTCCAGGCTTTTGTCTTAGCATAAATATGCTAGAAATCTTTTTGTAAAAAGTATGATCCCGTCCAATCAACTGTTCCGTTGGTCTGCTTTTTCACTGAACACAATATTCAAAAAACCTTTTTATGTCATACACACACACACAGACACACACACACACACACATAAATATGTGGGCATGTATATCATGTTAATGATCACATACTATTCTATTGTAAGAATACAGCAAAATTTATTTACCCAAGCTCCCATTTTTTGCTATTATAAACATTGCTGTATTGAACATCGAGGTATATATATACATATGTTCTGTTATTTTTCCTTAGGGAAAATTCCTAGACATGAAATTCCTGAATTTAACAGTATCCTTCTTTTAAGGATTTTATACATATTCCAAATTGTCCTCCAAACAATAGGAATGTTTTTTTTCCCATCCTCTCCCTCAGTCCTCCGTTTGTCTTTCTAATATGTATATCCTGTTACTTTTAATTTTTCATTCTTTGACAACCAGTGGGATTTGTTCTTTTGTATATTTTCTTGGAGATTTGTGTATTTTCCCTAGAAAACTATCTGTCCATGTCCTATCTCCATTTTTCTGTTTGGACTATCTCTGGGCTCTCTTTTATAGGCATAGCTGCTGCCACCTTAAAGGTGACAGATGGAGAAGAAGTGACAGGTGAAAGGATGAAGAGAGAGGGAGTCCCCAAGAAAGGTCTATAAGCGTTCCTGGACCTAGAGGATAAGCCCTTATGCTCCCCACTTCCTGCACCTTCAGTCCCTGGGTAACCCACTCCAGAACACAGAAAGGAGAAGGATGTGGAACCCATGCTCCTAAGGCTGTCGGGGGAACTGAAGTGGCTCTCCAGGTGACTACCTGGACTTTGGCTGTCATAGCAGGGTCGGAGCACAGGAAGATCCAGAGCGGTCCAGAAGCCATCATTTAGAAAAAAAATAACTAGACAACAATGAGTGATGTATGGGGTTGGGGCTGTCTCCAAAATGTCTAGCTGCATTACTGATATCCACCACACATTTACGCTTTAGTTAGTTGATAAATATTTATTGAGTATCTACTATGAGGGACTGCCCTTACCAAAATAAATAAATGGACCACAGTAATATTGTTACTTATATAACTATTTGGTTTTTGTTTCTTCAAAAAGATTCCATTTTCAGCATTCAGAAGATTAGGAATATTTCATTTGAAGTAGTTAGAATGCAGTCAGAACACTAAATGGGATAGAATCTGACTGGACAAAATGGAGTACTTCTCCCAATGATATATTTATATAGAACCATGTGATTAGATAGGACCTGGAGGTGATGCAAGAATTTGCAGCAGTCCTCTAAATAGTTTCCTTGGGGCCGGAAGAAGTAATATAAACCTATTCCCAGCCAACTCACCATGTGGGAATATGTTTTTACAAAAGGCAAACTGATCAAGAGTTTGTACTGAGTAGTGGTAGAAATAGTAACACTAGCAATGGTAGTGGACCATGTATCAGTTTTTACAGTGAGGTATAACATTTTTAATGGGAAAACCTCAAAGATTATTGACATGAGAGAAATGGAAACTTTTGAATATGACCTGTGGCAGCTGTTCAGTAATTCACTATAGCTGACTCAGAGAAGATTTCAAAATCAGTAGAGTTCATCCCCTCTTCCTTGCCTGCCCCCAAATACCACTTTCTGGTACAATCAAAAATCAATAATTCAGTCATGTGGATTATCTCAAAGGTATGATGTGGTATAATAAATAAGTCACTCCTTCCTTATTACTTGCTCATCTTATGTGTGTCTCTGTATTTGTGAGGCAGCTTTCACATTTCACCCTGGGCATATCACTTGCCAGGCCAGCTTTGCCTTTCTGTGAGTTTTGTTTCATAGGACCAGAGGTTAAATATAATACCACAGCTTGCACCTTCATGCAAGGGGTGAATGGTGGAGGGGCAGATTTTGTAGTATCTCTAGCAATCTTCCACATAAATTAGAGCCATTCAGGAACATAGACCTTTGTTTCTGCAGTTCAGGAGAATTCATTCTTAGTAAAGAAAATTCATTTGCTAGTGACAGTGATTCAAGCTGCTAAGCTCACGAAGCATATTGCTGGAGCCCAATTCTTTCTCAGTTATGGAGGTCAGAGGTGAGGCAACTGTGCTTACAGGGCAAAGCTCTTTTTGTGGATTCCCTTGGCTTTCTACCTTTTCCTTTACAGCTGATTAATACCCAATAACCATTTCTTTAAAAAAGAAAAACTCACTTCCTCTCTGTTTAATTAACTTACCGAGTGCAGCCTGCTGAATCCAGACAATGACTTGAGACTGGAGACAAGGGGCTTTGTGGTCAAAACAAGGCCTGGGCTTAACCTTGTGCTGGCGGGCACATGTGAGGACTCCTGCGTGCTGTGTAGTGTATGCATTGTAGGTGACTTTTGCCGAGGTCTCATCCCTTAGGATCAGCCTTCCAGCCCTCTTCAGTGCATGCGCCGACAGCATGGGTTTTAGTATTGAGAATTTGAACATACTGTGGAGTACTTCTTTCTGCTTCATTCTTTGGACAATTAAGAAATGTTTATTGAGGATCCAGAGAGCATGGTTTATTTTATACATAAGTATCTATAGATAACCATATGCATTTTTATTCTTTTAGTGCAGCTTTTCAGTGTTATGTGGTAGAGGCAATAAAGTATAATAGTGAAGTGAATGCTAAGCCTGATTGCCTCAGTTCAAATCTAGCTCTGACATTTCTCAGTTATCTTGATCATGACAAGTTAAGGGACTTTCTCTGTGCCTCAGTTTCCTCACAGGTAAAATCAAAATAAGAGCAGTATGTACCTTGGGGTCTTTAAGTAGTAAATTAGTAAACAAATGGAAAGCAGTTAGAACAGACCATGGGCTCAGGGTAAGTCCTCATAATACTTACCCACAGTGAGCATGAATAAAGGACATCGTTGCTGAAAGAGCATTCTTCCATTGAGGAGTGAGATTGCACATTTTCTACAACTAATTGTCCTGACAACTATCATTCATCTATTACCTGTTTTGTGCAAAGCATGATTTGGAGGATAGAGCCACAAGGTGAATCCTACATAAACTCTCTTCTGGAGTTCGTTGGGAATTTTGCACGTACATCACAATTGTGTGATGAGTTGCTGCAGGAAGTCAGCCAGCTGTACCAGCCTAGCTAGGTCTGAGTCAGGACCTCATACATCACAGGGTAATACGAAGTGTCACAGTGCTCTGATACCCAACTCATTATTTCCTTATTTCCTTTAAGGCTTTCTAAATTACCTCACCTCTGTCAGTGATCTTCTGCTTCTCAAAAAAACCTGGGACACAAGAAAGGAAACAATCCCCACTGATCTTTAAAAAGAACCTTAAAGGAGGTGTTACTGTATGTCACTGACTCTGAGGGGCACATTTTTTTCACCTTTTTGACTCCTCCGAAATCAGATGCAGTGAGAAAGCGTTGCCATTGCCTACGCAGGCATAACGTGGTCATAGCCACTCAGCCGTCACTGCAGCTGAGTTATGTGCACTGTCGGTATCACAGGGCTTAAAATTTATGGTCATTAAAATGTCTTCAAAAAGATTACAGTGTGATTTAGATTGAAATGAAAAGTTATTGTACATACAGGAAGGCACAGAAAAAGAGCACTGTAATATATGGTTAAAAAATTATGCTTAGTAAGTATAAAAGAGAGCTTTCATTAAACATAAAACAAAATTCTAAGTGCTAGGAAAGCATGGGTCATAGTTGAGTATTGGCAGTATTTTCTTGTTTCTTTGCGGTGGATAAAATAATAGTTCATTTTACAATTAAAAGCTTCTTAGATTTGATGAACTATAGTACATTTAAAGCTCGAGAAATCATTAGAAGATTCTAAAAACAGTTACCTTGAAAATTTCCCCAGCATTCCAAATTTTCAATTTTGGGGCAGAACCAAATTCTACCTCCATTCATATTTTTTTGTTTGTTTCTTTTGTTTTTTTGTTGTTTTTTGTTTTTGTTTTTTAATTAAAGTTTATTGGGGTGACAATTGTTAGTAAAGTTACATAGATTTCAGGTGTACAATTCTGTATTACATCATCTATAAATCCCATTGTGTGTTCACCACCCAGAGTCAGTTCTCCTTCCATCACCATATATTTGATCCCCCTTACCCTCATCTACCACCGCCCTCCCCCCTTACCCTCTGGTAATCACTAAACTATTGTCTGTGTCTATGAGTTTTTGTTTCTCATTTGTTTGTCTTGTTCTTTTGTTGTTTTTGGTTTATGTACCACATATCAGTGAAATCGTATGATTCTCTGCTTTTTCTGTCTGACTTATTTTGCTTAGCATTATACTCTCAAGATCCATCCATGTTGTCACAAATGTTCCTATATCATCTTTTCTTACCGCTGAATAGAATTCCATTGTGTATATATACCACAACTTCTTTATCCATTCATCTATCGAAGGACATTTTGGTTGTTTCCATGTCTTGGCCACTGTAAATAAAGCTGCAATGAACATTGGAGCACACGTGACTTTATGGATAAATGTTTTCAGAATTTTTAGGGTAGATATCCAGGAGAGAGATTGCTGGGTCATATAGTAATTCTATTCGTAATTTTTTCAGGAATCTCCACACTGCCTTCCATAATGGCTGCACCAGTCTGCATTCTCACTAACAGTGTACGAGGGTTCTTTTTTCTCCACAGCCTCTCCAACACTTGTTACTATTTGTCTTGTTGATGATAACCATTCTAACTGGGGTGAGGTGATATCTCATTATGGTTTTTATTTGCATTTCTCTGATGATTAGTGATGTTGAGCATTTTTTCATATGTCTATTTGCCATTTGTATGTCCTCTTTGGAGAAATGTTTCTTCAGGTCCTCTGCCCATTTTTCAGTTGGGTTGTTTGTTTTTTTGTTGTTGAGTTGCATGAGTTCCTTGTATATTTTAGATATTAGCCCCTTATCAGAGGCACTGTTTGCAAAAATCTTCTCCCATTCCTCTTTATTTTGTCGATGGTTTCTTTTGCTGTGCAGAAGCTTTTAAGTTTGATATAGTACCATTCATTTATTTTAGCTTTTACTTCCCTTGCCTTTGGAGTCAAATTCATAAAATGCTCTTTGAACCCAAGTTTAGTACCTATGTTTTCTTCTATGCAGTTTATTGTTTCAGGTCTTATGCTTAAGTCTTTGATCCATTTTGAATTAATTTTGGTACATGGTGACAGATAGCGTCCAGTTTCATTCTTTCGCACGTAGCTTTCCAATTCTCCCAGCACCATTTATTGAAGAGGCTGTCTTTTCTCCATTGTATGTTTTTTGCTTCTTTGTCAAAAATTATCAGTCCATATTTATGTGGTTTTATTTCTGAGTTCTCAGTTCTATTCCATTGATCTATGTGTCTGTTTTTCTGCCAATACCATGCTTTTTAAAAATTATTATTGCCCTGTAGTACAAGCTAAAGTCAGGGAGTATGATACCTCCAGGATTGCTCTTTTTTCTTAAGATTGCTTTGACTATTCAGGGTCTTTTGTGGTTCCAAACAAATCTGATGATTTTTTGTTCTATTTCTTTAAAAAATGTCATTGGGATTTTGATGGGGATTGCAAAATCTGTATATTGCTTTGGGTAATATGGCCATTTTAACTATGTTGATTCTTCTAATCCATGAATACAGAATGTCTTTCCATTTCTTTGGGTCTTCTTCAATTTCTTTCAAAAATGTCTTATAGTTTTCAGCATATAAGTCTTTCACATCCTTGGTTAAGTTTATTCCTAGGTATTTTATTCTTTTTGCTGCAATTGCAAAAGGAATTTTTGTTTTCTTTTTGTGAGGTTTCATTGTTAGTACATAGGAATGCAATGGACTTTTGTACGTTGATTTTGTAGCTGGCAACTTTACTGTATTTGTTGATTGTTTCTAATAGCTTTTTGATGGAGTCTTTAGGGTTTTCTATATATAGCATCATGTCATCAGCAAAGAGTGACAATTTAACTTCTTCATTCCCAATTGGGATGCCTTTTATTTCTTTCCCTTGCCTGATTGCTCTGGAGAGGACTTCCAACACTGTGTTGAAAAGCAGAGGTGATAGGGGACAGCCCTGTCGTGTTCCTGAACATAGAGCAAAGGGCTTCAGTTTTTCACCATTAATTATGAGACTAACTGAGGGTTTGTCATATATGGCCTTTATTATGTTAAGGTATTTTCCTTCTATAACTATTTTATTAACTGTTTTAATCATAAATGGATGTTGTATCTTGTCAAATGCTTTTTCTGCATCAATTGATATAATCATATGATTTTTGTCCTTTATTTTGTTTATGTGATGTATCACATTGATGGATTTGCATATGTTGAACCATCCTTGTGCCCTTGGGATGAACCCCACTTGGTCTTGATGAATAATCTTTTTAATGCATTGTTGCATTCGATTTGCTAGCAACGAATGGTTACCCTTAAGTTTATGTAAAAGAAAGTTTGATATTTGGAATATTCCATTTTCTTCAGCATGCCTACTTTCTCCATTCCCATATTCCGGTTCAGGCCTTTACTCTCCTCCTTTTCATGTTTTGGTTGCCACAAATTGTCCCTGTTGATGGTGGTCAAATAGCCTCCTTTAGTATTTCTTGTAGTGCAGGTCGTGTATTAGAAAATTCCCTCAGCTTCTGTATGTCTGGAAAGGTCTTTATTCCTCCTTCATATCTAAAGCATATCTTTGCTGGGTATATTATTCTTGGATCATAATTTCTCTCTTTCAGTAGTTTGAATATTTGGTTCCACTCCCTCCTGGCTTATAGAGTTTCTGCTGAGAAATCTGATGATAATCTAATGGGCTTTCCTTTGTAGGTTATCGTCTTCTTTTCCCTGGCTGCCTTGAGGATTCTTTCTTTGTCGTTGATTTTAGACAGCTTCAATATAATGTGCCTTGGAGAAGGCCTGTTGGGATTGAGGTAATTAGGTGTTCTATTTGCTTCTTGGATTCGAGGATCCAGTTCTTCCCACAAGCTTGGGGATTTCTATTAGTTTGAATATACTATTAGTTTGAATATACTCTCTGTTCCCTTCTCTCTTTCTTCTCCTGCTGGTATTTCCATTATTCTTATATTGCTCTTTCTGATGGAGTCAGAAAGTTCTTGTAGAGTTCTTTCATTTCTTTTAAGTCTCAAGTCTCTTTCTTCTTCCATCTGTGTAATTTTCATGTTTCTATCTTCGATGTCACTGATTCTTCCCTTCATCTGGTCAACTCTACTACCTAAGCTGGTTATTTCATTCTTAATTTCTTCTATTGAGTTCTTAATCTCCAGAAATTATATTTGGTTCTTTTTTAAAATTTCAATCTCTTTCATAAAATGCTCATGTTGTTCTTTGATTGTGTTTCTGAGTTCATTAAACTGCCTTTCTGTGTTTTCTTGCATCTCATTGAGTTTTTTCAGAACTGCAATTCTCTGTCATTTAAGTCACATATTTCCATATCTTTCAGTTCTTTTTCTGGAGACTTTTCACTTTCTTTCTGAGCTGTCTTGGTGCCTTGGTTATTCATGACAATTAATGATTTATTATTTCTCTTCCTAGATATCTACAGGAGTGGGTTCTGTAACAGGTTGATAGGGAGAGGTCTTTCTTTTGTTTTCCAGTACATGTTTGTAGAATGTTTTATTTTCTCTCCGACTTCAGCCTTTTTTTCTCTCTCACACTATAGTGTTATGTTTTCTCTGTACTATTCCAGCTTCTCACACAATGGGGGGGATTCCCTGGAAAGTGGGCTTCTCCTCTGTTAACAGTTTGCCTGGGTCATAGGGCACCGTGTCCCTGTGGGGATGCGGAGAGCTTTTTAAGTTCCAAAGCTCTTCCTGCACCAGATTCAGAGCTCGTGTGTTTCAGCAGTTCTGTTTACTCTTGCAGAGATTTGCCCAGATAGGTGGCAAGAGAGGCGGGGTGGGTTGTGAGAATTGGCCCAGAGCAATGGCGGCAACCACTACCACAGCCAGTCCTGCTTCCACAGCTCCCTCCCCTTTGCAGGAACTAGTTGCGCTACAAATCTGTGTCTGCGGACCACAGTTCTCAGAACTGCAAATATTCTGTTCTTTTGCTCTGATACTGCTACTGTTCCGCTTGTAGCACTGGGCAGGTGGGCGCATGGCGAGCTCTGGGAGAGTAGGGAGGGGGTAGCTAGTCTCAGTGCCTAAGGCTTTCGTTCTCTGCTGGGCAGTGAGGGCTTAAATCACTGTTTTCAGCCTCTGCCCCTCAGTCTTTGCTCCGAGGTCTCTGCCGTGAGCGTTGAGTTCAGCCGTGTTATATGCTGTCCCCTCAGCCCTGTGGGCCATAAATGGAGCCCTAGCAGTCCGAATTCTTCCCTCTCCCACAGCTGCAGTAGTTCCGGGATGCAGCGAGCTCGGAGCACTGAGCTAGGTCTGCGTCCTGCGCCTGCGCAGCTCCATCTCCGCGCTTCTCTCTTCCCTCCTCCCCTGCTCACACAATTTGCCCACCATTAGGTGAATTCAGTAATAAGACTCTTCATCTTGCCTGTCTGCTGTGCAGGGAGTCCTTTGTGGAGTTATAGTTGTTCAGTTTGTTGTAAATTCCAAGGGAGATTTCCAGAGGCTCACCTCACGCCGCCATTTTGATGGCATCTCTCCTCCATTCATATTTAATTAATTTTTAAACTCATCTCATTTTTTAAACCTAATTATATTATTTTGAAAGTATATTATTCTTATAAATATAGAATGAAGGCTTTGATGTGCTAGAGAGATGATTTAAATATGAATGACAATAAACTGATTTAGATGAGGTTCCACATGCTCAGATCAGTCACTTCCTCCCAACCACTGAGCCATTCAACCATTTCCAGACTCTAGATTTGCATTTGCTTTCAAGAAATCAACACAGAAAAATCTTGCCCAAACTGAACTCACAGAGAACTGCCACCGATGTAGTGTTCAACTCGTACCCAAGAGTTACTAAGGGATGGAAAGTTTTATGCCCTACTTTGGCTGGATGACTGACCCTCAGAGGTTGCCAGAGACTTTGCCATGAATTCTCACCAACATTTTGACGTGATCATTTTGGAACTTTGGGGTTTTAGCCTAAGGAAATCATGCTCACTATTGGTACTTGTCCTTCAATTTAGTTTCAGTTTGTAAACCCAGTCATACCTCTTCTTTGACTCCATGGAGCATCACTTTCATATGCCACCAGGATTCTTGTATCAACAAGATGAGGCAATTCTGTTTATCAGCAAGTTACACTTTTCACACATTGTACTTCCTACTAATTATGGCTGTTAAGTTTTCAAGGTCTTATCACAAAGAACAGCTCATTAACTTTAATTATTTTTGAAATTCATTTGCTCTGATACAGAGTGAAGCTGGCAGGTGCCAGAGGGTTAGAGTTGAAGAAAGTAATTAACAAAGAATAGAAACTCGAATTAGATGATACTTTTGCTGTCTTTCTTTTTCTCATTTAACCAGTTCAGAGTGAGTTTGAGACCCTTAAAACTGGAGGCAGGGGAAAGGTAAGAGCTGAATGTTCAAGACAAGAAGTTCATGGCTTAGGCCAGGAGACGAGAACTTGGCTCATTTTCCATCATTTCCAACTGCACCACCATTGAGTCTGGAATTAGAAAATCTACAGATCAGTTGGTTGCCAAATCACCTCCAACTGGTGTCTATGTTTATTTGATTCCAGATAAAAGTTGGCACTTAAAAGTTTGACTGGAGTCCTTCTGCATGGCAACCTGTTAAAATGAAAGACCTCTGCTCTGTGAAAATGTGGCACTTTTACTGATATTTTTAAAACATCAAACCAGTTGGAATCTGTTGTTTTAGATTCCACTATTAGTAAGTCCATGTCTGTTCTAATTTCTCTTTTTAGAAGTGACTTCCTGATGTGGAAAAGTAGTACTCTACAACTCTTTTCTTTCTTCCTTCCTTTCTTCCTTCCTTTCCTTCCTTCCTTCCTTCCTTCCTTCCTCCCTCCCTCCCTCCCTTCTTTCCTTCCTTTCTTCTCTCTCTTTCTTTTTACACAATCTTTCTTAAAAACAAAGTAGCCATAGGCATAAGATGTCATCAAATGTACATACAATTTGACCAAGATTTCCACAAGTATTTTGTCCAAGGAAATAATAAGAAATGTCGGAAGGGAGATGAGGGTAAGGGGAATCAAATATATGGTGATGGAAGGAGAACTGACTCTGGGTGGTGAACACACAATGGGATTTATAGATGATCTAATACATAAGTGTACACCTGAAATCTATGTAATTTCACTAACAATTGTCACCCCAATAAATTAAAAATAATAATAAAATTAAATTAAAAATAAAAAAGAAATGTGAGCAAAGATTTATCAATAAGGAAGTTTATTGCCACATTAATTATAGTAGTGAAATATTAGAAAAACCTAAATATCCCAAATACTTAACTATTATACAACTAGCAAACATGATATCATAGAATACTTGACATAGGCAAATACTTACCTTATATTGTGCAAAGAACCATGTCACAGAACTACATAATACTATTCTAATTTTTAATGTGTGTATACATTTATAGCAATTAAGAGGGGATAGAATTACAGTACATGTTTATTTTCATCCCTGTATGTTTCTGTATTTTTCAGAATTTATACATTGAATAACTACCACTTTTATAATCAGAGAAGGAACATTAGCTTTAAAAAAGAAAGAAAAGAAAGCAGCTCCTTGAGGCAGAGCACATTGTTGAAATTAAAAGTTTGTCAGAATCAAGCCCTTATTCTTCCTGAAAGTTCAGGAAGAAGGAAACTATCTATGATTTGTTGAGGCCTTGCCAAGCACTAGGCACTATGCTTGGGCCTTTTACATGTATTTTCCCACTTAATAATCACAATAGTCCTGAAAGGTAAATACTATTAGTCTTATCCTTATGAGTGAAGATGCAAAGACTAAGAGAACTTATGTAGCTTAACTTATCTCAGTTCAAATAACTATAAATGACAGAGTCAGAATGCAGAGTCGGGTCTCATTCATTTGTTCATTCACTGATTTATTCATACACACACACACACACACACACACACACACACGTAATTTTGAGGATGGCTAACCAGTTCTGGCATATGAAAAACAAGAGAATAACATAACATACAAAGAATAACATTTAAAAAAATCCATATATTCACGTTCCAGCTGTAGAAATTAAATATTTCAAATACACAGGATACTGTCTGTGTATTTATCCCCAATTCTATCTGTTCTCTTCTATCCAGAGGTATCCATTAATTTTAATATGGAATTTAGTGTTTCCATGCAAGTTATTGTTTCTTTGCTACATATGTTTGTATCTGTAAACTATACTAAATCAGTCACTATCTAGTCAGAAAAATAGAAACCATTTTATGTATTTCACACAAAGGGAGACTTAATACTGAGAACTAGTTACAAAGGCATATGAAGGGCTGATGGAACAAATGGGATAAGGGGGCTACATTCAGTTTCATTCATTTTCCTATACAGATCAATTCTCCACCTTTCTTTGTACTCAGAAAACTGAGTGGTACAGACTGCGCCACTGGACTCTCTTGACTTCTGACTTCTGGTTAGTTTGGGCCGTCATGAAGTGCTGGCAAGAGGTTGAGGAGAAGAAGAGAATGAGATCAGAGTATCTGCTCACTTCCTTCTTTTCTGTTTGGTTGTTACAGGTTGGCACTGCCACTGCTAACATAGCCACTATTAATACTATTGAAATGCTCGTTTCCAATCACCTTCTCCTACTGCTGCTGCCAGGAACAGAAAGGAAAATGGTCTCTCCGTTTCTTCTGTTTTCTAATCTCTTTGTCAGTGCAAGTCACTGGCAAAACCTAACCAGAAACCAGGTGACAAGGGAGCCTGTGACCTGTAGTTTGCATTTTTAAAGGTCTATATAGATAGTGGCATGCTAAACATACCCTTGCTTTTTTGTTTAACTTTAAACTTTGGAGACCTATCCATGTTAATTCATGTGTCTCTAGTTTATTAATTTTAAATGCAAGATTGTACTTAATAATAGTATCTCTGCGAGGGAACTGGTGAAGATAGAAGCATGGACGTTACTGGCATTGGAACAAAAGAGGTAGAAAGATAATATATGGCAAGCTACCAACAGTAGGTAAAATTAGATTACAGGAAATGTTTCTAAAAGCTGTTTATTCCTTCACTCACCGCAGATTCATTGAGTTCCTACCATGTTCTAGGCGTTGTTCTTAACACAAAGGACAGAAAGTCTAATATTATCTCATCCCTGCTCTCCGGTTGCTGACACATAGACATTTAGATATACAATTTTCATCAGGGTAATAAGTACTTGGTAGAGTTATAACTAGGGTGTTATAGAGGCACAGAGCTTGGTAAATAGAAAAAAGAAACAATAAGGCAATTTCAGTTATAGGCATAGATTTAAATTTCTAAATAAATAAAATACTGTATTTCAAATGGAATCCAGCAGTATAGTGAAAAATGATAATACTATGACTAAAAAAGGCTTATTTCAAGAATGCAAAATGCTTCAACATTCCTAAAAACCTATAAACATAGCAAGTTAAATGAGAAAAGTGGGAAATATGTCAAAAAGTCATTTGAAAAAAATTCAGCAGCTTCTCCTAATAAAAACTTAAAGTAGCCACTATTGCAGGATTCCATCTTAACATGATAAAGATTAGTTAGCAAAAACTAAAAATAAACATCATAATAAATAATAAATTGTTAAATACATTTCCACTTAAAGCAGGAGTAAGATACCACTAGTAATCATCTCGTTTTGGACATCTTAGATAATATAGCAAGCTTAATAAATAAATAAATAAATAAACAAGTAAATAAATAAAAGTAGGCATTGCAATAAATATCAAATTGTGAACTATAATATCGCTATTAAAGTAGAAGGATGTCCATGATACATTATTAAAAGAAAGGGGGAAGGGAAGCAAATTGCAGAGTCCTGTGTATAATGTATTTTTGTGTGGATGGGGAGGAAAAGAACACCCAATGTGTGTATACATAGGTGTGCAACAGGTTTGTAGTTGGCTAGGGAAAAAAGCAGAACTACACAATCCAAACTCTTTTAACAGTGGTTATCTCAACAGACTAGAGTTTGAGAATGAAAGTTAGTGGACTTTTTATTATTTTAATTATATTTCATTGTGCTATTTATAAATGAGCACGTGTCACTTTTGTCATCTAAAAATCTAATAAACGGAATTTTTATTCAGATGGAGGTAGTCACAGAAGGCTTCCTATAGCGATGCTTGAACTTACTTTGAAAGATGAACAGTAGTTCATTAAAGAAAGAACCAGTATGGCGTTTTCTCAGCAGGGAACAGTGAGAGCAAAGGCACTGAGGCATGAGATCAGATGAAGCTTTCTGGACATCACAAAAACCTGATGACAGCTCAGGCTAAGATGGTATGTGTAAATTGTCTCTATCATCACTGAATTCTGACATTTGTGGTTTTACAGGTGGGATGGTGGTCCTATGTGTCTGTACCACTTTGCATTCCCACCAGCAATGTTTGAGCATTTCATGTTACACTGCATCCTTGGGAGTACTTGGTATTATCAGCTTCTTTTATTTTAGCTACTCTCATAGTTGTGTAGTGGTATTTCATTGCAGCCTTAGTTTTCATTTCTCTAAAGCTAATATTAAGCATTATCTCATGTCCATATTTGCCATCTCTACATCTTTTTGCATTTGTGTGTGAAATATCTGTTTATTTAAGCCTGTTGTCTATTTTAAAAATTTGGCTGTTTTCTTATTACTGAATTATGAGAGTCCTTTATATATTGTACATATATTTATTAGATATATGTTTTACAAATATTTTCTTCAGGTATGTGGCTTTTCTTTTTCATAATAAGTATCTTTTAAAGAGCCAAAATTTTAAACTTTGATGAAGTGTTATGTACCAATTTTTTTTTTATGGTTTATATTTTTTGTGTTCTATATAAAAGAAAATCTTTACTTGTATTTTTTTCTAGAAGTTTAAAATTTATAAGTTTCACATTTAGATTGAGATTCTTTTTTCTATCTTTCTTTCATATATATATAATATACATATATTATATATATATATATAATATATATATATATGGATGTCCAATTATTCCAACACCATTTGATGAAAAGATTATCCTTTCTCCATTGAATTGTCTGAGCACCTTTGTCAAAAATCAATTAACCTTACCATATGATCTTACATATATGGAATCTAAAGAACAAAATAAATGAACAAACAAATCAGAAACAGACTCATAGATACAGAGAACAAACAGATAGTTGCCAGATGGGAGGGAGATTGGGGAGCTGGGTGAAAAAGGTGAAGGGATTAAGAATTACAAATTGATAGTTACATAATAGTCATGGAGATGTAAAGTACGGTACTGGGAATATAGTCAATAATATTGTAAAATTTATGTATAGTGTAAGGCACTAGACTTATTGGGGGGATCACTTCATAAATTATATAAATGTCTAACCACTATGCTATACACCTAATATAAAATATTATTGAATAAATAATTTTTTAAAATATAACTAATATCATTTGAAATACCATCTTTACCAAATACTAAATTGCTATGTGTATTTGATTCTACTTATGATCTTTCTATTTTGTGTCCCATTGTCTGTTCATCATCCAGTGCCACATTTCATAACTGAATAGTTTTACAATATATTTCAATAGCTGGTAGAACTAGTCACTTTTCAGTATTCTTTCTTTTCAGAATTTTCCTTCTGTTCTTGCTTGCTCATTTTTCTATATGAACCAGATTAAGGATAGCAAACTTTTTCTGTAGAAGGCCAGATAGCAAATATTTTGGGAAAAGTTGGATATTTCACTAAACAGTTTTAGAACAACTGGGTAACTATTGGGGAAATAATTAGGCTGGGTCTATACTTACTACTCACAACAAAATAAATTACATCAAATGATTCTAACAGGACACACCTTAGTTGCCTCCACGTTAGGAAACTACTTATCTCAGCCACAGTGGTGGGAGCGGGACTTGTTTCTCACTGTTCTTTCTTTCATATCTGTTGAATCTTGTTGCAAATGTATTACCTGTTCACAAATTAATAAATAAAAGTTACTTTTTAAAGTTATAAGATCAAAAAATATCACAAATGACTCAAGGGAAAACAAATAGTTAAAAGCTCAAAGCCCTCACAATTTTTTTATGTATCTCTAAAAAATAACTATTAACACACCTAAAAAAAATTCACAATAATTCTTTAATATCATCAAATATCTAGTCAGTGTTCAAATTTCTCTAATTCTTATAAGTGTCTTTATAGTTAGCTTGTTCAAATCAGAATCCAAAACAGAGCCATACATTGTTTTGTTTATATACCTGTCTTTTTTTATCTCTAAGTTTCCCCTCCCTCTTTTATTTCCCCTTTGCATTTTATTTGCTAAAGAAACCAGATTGTTTGTCCTGTAGTTTCCCACAATCTGGAGTTTGCTTGTTTCACATGTTCCTCAGTATTTATTGAAAATATGTAGTTTCTAGAGGCTTGATCAGATTGGAGAGTAGTTATTTTTTTCTCGCAATATCTTAGAAACACCAATGTAGCAATATTGCCATTAACATTTTCTAATGAAAACTAGATGTAGTCACTAAGCTTTTCTAAAATGTATACTGAAATCACAGAGCTTCTCCAGCCAGCTCTGAGATTTTAGGAATTCTAACGGTGAGGTCCCTAGTTTAACTTCCCTACCCTTCTCCACACAGGACTGTGAAAACATGACAAACCCTCCAAGCTGCCTCCATTGTTCTCTTGCATAACCCTGGGCTGGATTCTCCAGCTTGGCAAGAGAGGAGAGGGTGTAAATGCAGGTACAACCTGTTAGTTCCATTTACATTCCAGAGGGAGACAGGATGGTATAGCCAAAGGGCATGAACTTGGGAATCACTGGGCCTGGATTTGAACTCTGATTATGCCATTTACCAGCTGTAGAGTCTTGGACAAATCACTTACCTTCTCTGCATCTCAGTTTCCACAAAAATGTAGTTAATATCTACCTCGCGTTAACAAAGTTGTTTTGACATTTTATAGGCACTAAGGCAAGTTCAAAGTTTTCCTGTAATAATATCACTCTCACTTACTTAACATTTCAACATACTTTCTTAAGAAAGGACTTGAATCACAGTTATCAAATGGAGATTTTTGCATAATCCTAGATAGGTCCCAGGTGCGTGTCGTCCAAGTGAATATAATTGAAGTGTTCTAATTGGAATGTTTGTTCCCCCTCAAATTTATATGCTGAAATCCTAACCCTCAAAGATGATGGTATTAGGAGGTGGGTGGGGCCTTTGGGAGGAGCTTAAACCATGAGGGTGGCACACGCCTGCATGATATTAGTGTCATAAAAGAGGTTCCAGAGAGATCCTTGCCCTTCCCATCATGTGAGGACACAGCGAAAAGGTGCCGGCTATAAGCCAGGAAGAGAACCCTCACCAAAAGGCAACCAAGCTGGTCCCTTGGTCTTAGACTTCCACCCTCAAGAACTGGGAGAAATACATTTCCACTTTTCATATAAGCTACCCAGTCTCTGGTACTTTGCTATAGCAGTCAAAATGCACTAAGATTGAAAACTGATACCAACAAGTCGGGGTGTTGCTGTAACAAATACCTGAAAATGTGGAAGTAGCTTTGGAACTGGGTAATGGGCAGAGACTGGCAGAGTTATGAGGTGCATGCTAGTAAAAGCCTATGTTGCTCTGCACAGACCGTTAAAGAGGAGTCTCCTGAGGGCTCAGAAGGAGGAGTGCTATAGAGATAGTCTCATCTTAGAAAATACCTAAGTGGTCATGAATAGAATGCTGTTAAAAATACGGACAGCAAAGGCCATTCTGATGAGGTCTCAGAAGAAATGAGGAACATGGTATTGGAAATGGGAGGAAAGGCAATTCTTCATATAAAGTGGCAAAAAACTTGGCTGATTTTTGAATACCAGTGCCTGGCTCTTCTGCGACGCCCAGGTGCAGCTTGGAGGGCACAGGTGCTAAACCTTGGTGACCTGCATGTGGCATGCAGAGGGCACAAAGCATGGCTGTCTCTCTGTAGATTTTAAAGGGTGCCCAGGCAGAGGGTAGCCATGGGAGTGGAGTCACCACACGGAGCCCACACTAGGGCAATGCCCAGCTGAGCATTGGGGCTGGCCCCCCACCCCTGCCTGTGATTCCAACCCTTGAGAGCTGCAGAGAGGCCTGTGCCCGGTGCTTTAATAACATGCTTTACATTGTCCCATGGTACAGAGCAGGGGCAAAGAGAAATAGATTGCCTGGGATGGCACCCAGGACCCTATAGAAGCTCCACCAACTTCTTCCACATTCTGAGGAAGTATAATTTGATGCAGCTCATGAGTTTCCATGTCTCTACAATAACAAAGAAAAAAATCATGCAAGTAAAGCAGATATTAAGAGGTCAGTATTGTTCTTACTACATTTATTTTATTACTGCCCCTGCCAGCACCTTTCACCTTCAAAGGACTCACAGGTAATAATTAACCTAAGCACTCGTTTCCTAAGGTTAGACACCCACTAAGTTGCTAGGACTCAGCTGCTAGGAGATAGTTGAAAGAAGTAGACCTGGGAAAGCTGTCTAAGCAGGTTCTTTTATCTGCAAAAAACAGATAGGCAAGCTACCTTGAATAATAAAGGTTTTAGCTAAAAATACACGTGATAAAGGCGATAAAAATGTCAGAGAAATGCAAGAGCATTTAGTACATTTAGGGCCTTACTACAGTAGTCCCCCCTTATTTGCGGCTTCACTTTCCATGGTTTCAGTTATTTGCAATCAACTGTGGTCTGAAAATATTAAATGGAAAATGTCAGAAATAAACAATTCATAAGTTTTAAATTGCACACCATTCTGAGTAATGTGATGAAATCTTGCTCCATCCCACTCGGGATGGACATGCTGCCCATGAAACACCTATATAATTAACCTTTATCATAGGTATGTACACATAGAAAAAACATAGTATATATATGTATATATGTGTGTATATATATATACATATGTGAATATATGTGTGTATATATGTGTGTATACATATATATATATATATATATATATATATATATATATATGTTTTGGTGCTATCTGTGGCTTCAGGCATCCACTGGGATCTTGGAACATATCCCCAGTGGATAGGGTAGAGGCACTACTGTATAGAGTTTGTTTGCTGGGAAGATCGCACCCAGCTCTAGAGAGTCTCTTTGTCAAAGATGCAAAGACAAGGACAGTCTTTTCAACACGTGGTGCTGGGACAATTGGATGTCCATATGCAAAAGAAATGAGACTCAACATACACCTTACATCTTATACAAAAATTAACTGAAAATGGATCATAGACCTAAATGTAAAATGTGACATTATAAAACTTCTAGAAGAAAACATAGGAGAAAAATCTGTGTGACCTCGGATTTGGTGATAAGTTGTTAGATACAATACCAAAAGCACAATACATGAAAAAATTGATAAATTGGACTTTATAAAAATTTAAAAATGTTTACTCTGTGATTGACATGGTTAAGAGAACAAAAAGAGAAGCCAAACGCTGGGTGTACGTCTCATATTTGGTAAAGATTCATATCCAAGACATATAAAGAACACCTAAAACTCAACATGAAAATAAATAACACAATTTAAAAATGGACAAAATATCTGAATGGACACTTCACCAAGGAAGCTATATGGATGACAGATAAGCATATGAAAAGATATTTGACAGCATTTGTCATTGGAAAAATTCAAGTTAAACCACAGATACCACTATGTACCTAACAGAATGATTAAAATCCAGAAACTGACAACACCAAATGCGGATGAGAATGCAGAGCAACAGGAATGAACATGCATTGCTGGTGGGAATGAAACATAGTGCAGCCTCTTGGGAAGACAGTTTGGCACCTTCTTACAAAGTTAAACATAAACTTACCATACCACCCAACAAATCCACTCTTACGTATTTGCTCACGTGAATTAAAAATGTATGTTCACACAAAACCTATATATGAATATTTATAGCAGCTTTATTGATACTCACCGCAAACTGGAAGAAACCAAGATGTCTTCTAACAGGTAAATGGAAGAACAACCTATAGTGCATCCATGCAATGGAATACTGTTTAGTAATAAAAAGGAATGAGCTACTGGGCCATACGACACGCATGAATCTTAAATGCATTTTACTAAGTGAAAGAAACTAGACCCAAAAGTCTACCTATTGTGTAATTTCATTCAGATGACATTCTGGGAAACGCAAAACTATAAGGATGGAAAACAGATTAGTGGTTGCCAGGGGTGCAAAGAAGGGGAAATGGTTTATCCCAAAGGGGACACACAAGGGAACTTTTAGAGTGATGGAAATATTTTGTATGATAAGGTGGTGGATATATGCATTTGTAAAAACCCAAAGAACTGTATATCACAAAGAGTGAATTATAACGTGCAAATTAAAAGAAAATCAACCGGGATGTCAGGGATCCTAGGATGAAATGCAGACTGGCACTAATCTAACTGTATTGCACAGGTGAAGAGTACCATATATCTTCACATAACTGAAGAAGGTGTGGAGGAAAAAAAGGAGCCAACCCAAGGAACATTGGAAAATAGTGTTTTAACTCAAAACTGTAAGGCTAAATGTAAAATACTGTACATAAATATGGTGCTCCCATTGGTAAATTTGCTTCTCATGAGAGTACATGTTAACACTCCTGAAACTATTTTGTATATATACTAGGTTGAAAAAAATAAGGAAGGAAATGGTAGCTAATGGAACTAGGTTTCTCACTGTCAGAGAAAGAAGTGACATCTAATCAAAGGGAAAATGCTAGATGAATACTGTGGTACTCAATTAGAGTTGGAGACAGTATAAGCTCATATTTAGTTTAATGTATAGACAGACCGGGAGATACAAAAGTAATTATAGATATGTGTGTATACATAGATCAATATATATTCACATGTTTCCTAGTTCTGTCTGCTGAGAAGGCTTGAAAGCAATGCACTTCAGTAGCAATGAGTACACCCAGCACCCAGGTCTTGGTTTCTAAATACCATTCTCCAAATAAAGGAATCAGGGCTTCTGGGAGAATGGCTAATGCAGGGGCTGGTACAGGAAAAATACTGGAACATTTTGTAGTGCCAAAAAGTACAAAAATGCTCAAATAACAAAAAAATGATCGCACAACAATGTGAATGTACTTAATACCACTGAACTGTACACTTAAAAATGGCTATGATGGTAAATTTTAAGTTATGTGTTTTTACCATACATACACAAAAAAAGATGAGAGCCAATCAGAGAACACAGAAGTCAACCTGCAAGAGGTCCCAGTCAGCAAAACTGGAAAGATTTGACATTTTGCATTCCCACCAGCAATGAATAATGTAGTATTAGATTATAATTAAAGTACAAAGCAAATACACATGAGTCCATACCGATATAAATAAAATGATTAAAGAAATACGGAGGAAAGAAGAGGCAAAATTTCTCCTCCAGGAAGTGGAGCGTCAGGGTGAGCTTGACGTAGTGACTTGCTTCCAGGGGAAAGGGAAAAATAGTCACTTTACTGTTAAAGCAGACAGCACCTTAACAAAGTGACCGAGGTTAACATCACCAGTAAGGAGTCACGTTACTCGCATGTACTCCTGATATGATGTAATGAAAAGAGCACTTTACCTCGGTGGTCTTTCTCCCCAAAACTCACAAGCTCATTCTAATCATGAGAAAAATATTAGATCCACCCAAATGCAAGTGTATCCTGTAAAATACCTGACAGTGCTATTTGAAACCACCAAGGTCGTGAAAACCAGGAAATTCTGAGACACTGTCGCAAACCAGAGAAGACTAAGGCGATAGGACAACTAACTGCCATCTAGGATCCTGGATTGGATCCTCGAACAGAAAAAGGACATTAGTGGAAAACACTTGTGAAATTTGTATAAAGCTTAGAGTTTAGTTAACACCCATGTACAAATGTTGGTTTCTTGGTTTCAACAAATGTACCACGGTGAGGTGAGATAGTAAGAGAAACTGGGTGAAGGACATATGGGAATTCTTGGTGCTATCTGTAACTTTTCTGTAAATCTAAAATTATTCCAGAATAAACATTTTATTTAAAGGAAAACACTAAATAAAAGTTTGACAATAAAGGTGATGGGAACTTCACAGAAATGGTACCATGCTAAGGGTCCAGCTGCCTGCCTCTTGAAAAAATTAAAACTTAAGAGACAAGGTTTGTGGAAAGAAAAGCAGGTTTATTCAGAATGCGGGCATTCCGGGCGGATGGCAGACTCCTTGTCCAAAGGCCATCTCCCGGTTCCCTAGACTCGGCAGAAGGTGTTCTACATACACAAGAAGAACAAAGGAAAGGGGGAGCTGGTCTGGCAGGTCTGAGGGCTGACAGCTTCCTGGGGTCAGGTCTTTTAAGATAATCTTATCTCTGGACTTGGCCACTGCAGCCTGGGGCTTTATGCGTCACCAGTAAAAACTGCAAGGGAGTTGCAACATGGATTCCGGTGTCCAAGCATCTAAGGATTAAGAAATTGCTTTTTTCAGATTAGGATTCTGCTGATTAAATGGATTAACAAAGTATGTGTAGCCTTAAGGAAGGGAACAAAACAATTCTTAATCATTGAGGGAGAAACAAAAAACTGGGTAGATCAAACTGCAAACTAGTTAAGTCTAACTACATTATTGATTCCCCGAGTTTCACCCTTACAGAAACACCAGAACATCAGCACAAATTGAGCCTATGGCTGAGGGAGGATCCCTCTCAGCTCTAGAGCTTCTCATTGGTTACCTGATTGCCCACAAGTTGCAGGGCTTTACTGGGCATCGCTCCAGTGTGGTAGTTCTAAAATTTTGAGTGTTTCAGAATCACCTGGAAATTAATAAAGACTACTAGGAACCCTGGCTCATTGAAGTAAACTAGCACT
The DNA here is from genome assembly GCF_964194185.1 of Rhinolophus hipposideros. Classification (NCBI taxonomy): domain Eukaryota; kingdom Metazoa; phylum Chordata; class Mammalia; order Chiroptera; family Rhinolophidae; genus Rhinolophus; species Rhinolophus hipposideros. Next base: position 47,655,966 of record NC_138052.1, read on the forward strand.
TGGACTTCTGCATTTTCACAATGTTCCCTGATGATTCTGATACTTATCCAAGCTTGAGAACCACTGCTCTAGTGCTTTTCTATTAACATTATCATTCATTCAACAACCATTCATTAAACAACAATTCTATGCCAGCCCATTATCAGTACTACTAAGTATACAGTGGTGGACACACAGGCAGAGATATCATGGAGCTAACATTCCAATATGCAAATAAATATACACTACCTGAGTCTCTTGTATTTCCCAGTTCCATGTCCCCAAAGAGAAAATCTGATTGGTCTAGCTAGTCACCACCGTCTTGTTTGTCTTGGGGGACTCGGGGCAGAGCTCTTCTTAACAAGCCACTTAATATGTTATTCATTAGTGTAGGTATTGGTGGACAGAAGGTCAGGGGTTCCCCTCTACTCCAGTCTGCTGTGGCTGGTGTCCCATGGCACACTGACCCCTCCTGAGGTTTGCCCCCTAAGCAAAACAAGCTAGGTCAGGAAGAGACCCATGGATGTGGGAGGCGCTGCTGGCTGACTATGCAGAGTGGCTATCATGCAAAGGCAGCAGGAACCAAACTTTCCCAGGGCAGTCTGGAGGCAAAAATGTTAGGCTGCATTACCGTTTCCCCCCGAAAATAAGACCTAGTCGGACAATCAGTTCTACTGTGTCTTTTGGAGCAAAAATTAATATAAGACCCGGTCTTATATTATAGTAAAATAAGACCCTGATATTATGTTATAATATTTTATATTATTATATTATTATGTTATATTATATAAGACCCAGTCTTAAATTATAGTAAAACAAGACCCTGATATTATATTATGTTATGTTATGTTATGTTATGTTATGTTATGTTATGTTATGTTATATTGTGTTATATAAGACTCGGTCTTATTTTACTATAATGTTTGCTCCAAAGGACACATTAGAGCTGATTGTCCAGTTAGGTCTTATTTTCAGGGAAACATGGTAGCTGATGCAATACAAATGACTATATCATTTATACTCATTTATGGGAACTCAGAGTTCCCAGGACACAGAAAATTGTGTCTCAGATGCTTCTTCCAGAAAAGTAGATTTCTTCTGGTTTGATATTTTTAGTCTGTAGATATTTGCTCTTGCTGGGTTTTGCTTTCCTGCTGCCTGTGATGTTTCAAAATACCAACTTGCCTGCAGCAGATTCCTACTTGAATGGAGACTGACTTAGTAATCTCCCATGTCTTCTCCTCCATCCTGTTATATTTGTTTATGTTAGCTTTGACAACATTCTTGAGATTTTATTCTCTGCCCTCGAGCACATTCCCTAAAAGAGGAAAACTGGCACCATAAAAACTGAAGCAATGGTTATCACAGTTTTTCAGTCCCAAATCAGGTGAGCCTTGTACGTCACCTTCTACGAATTGCCACTAAAGAGATAACACAGGTTTTGACAAAGCACAAATAGGAGCAGCAGAAGTTACTTACTAACTGATCCTGAAAAGAAAAGGCTTTGAAGCTATTCATTACACACACTCAATTCAAATCGACAAACATTACTACGATGTTCCCAACCCTGAATCATGAACTGGGGATCTAAAGATGAAAAGATCCTCACCCGGAATGCGGGGACCAGAAAGAGTGCAAGATAGGCCTGTGTGGATGCTGATGTTACCAGAAAAGAACTATTTCAGGAACTCAGAATGAGGAGAGTCGTTCTGAATTTAGGGATACATAACTAATATTTGAGATGGGCATTAACGGATAGTTAAAATTTTTCTAAGAAAAATGTAGGAAAGCATTCCAGATGTATGGATTAGCATAAATAAAGTCAAGAAGGTAAGAAAGTAAATGGTATGTATGGGGAATAGCAGGTGGTCCAAACTCTAGGTTAACTAAACTCTAAACTTTATTCAAATTTCACAAGTTTTTCTTCCACTTGTGTGGCCAGGAAACAGTACAGTTCTAAGGAAGGGCAGGAGTTGCTCATGGACCGCCAAAGGCCTGCAACCCGGGTTCTGCAAACAAAAATTTTGACCACTGAACACAGCGACAGCTTATTACACTACTATGAAGAGAAGTATAATTGCCAAGCAGAACAAAACATTATCATCAAATCAAGTTCTTATATTTGTCCCTTTGCATTAAATTAATTTGTTGAATTAGTGGCCAGCTGCTCTGCTACGTAAGTATTAGAAACACAGAGTTGACTCCACTGCAGTCCCTGTCCTTGAGGAGTCTAATAACTGGAGATTTGATTCCTGTATTTATGCATTTGTTAGGCCTCCTAAAACCTGATACTGGCTTATTGACAGCACAGAAAGGTAAATACTTTTTTTATATTTAAATTTTAAATACTGTATTGTTATAGAAGCAGTCGATGAGCACTACAGAATATATAGCCAACAAAAACAAAAAATAAAACATCTCTGTCACTACCCAGAGATCACTACCGTAACCCGTGGTTCATGTCCTCCCACATCTTCCTATACATACATATGTATTAATATGTATTTTATTTATGAAAATGTTTTTATATTGTTTAGAGACGTTCGATCCTGTAAACTATTTTTTCAGTCAATAATTTCCACTTTTCCATGTCAATAAATGCTTTTCTTCCACTACTCAGTACATAGTCAAATTTCCCAAATTGAGCCAAAAAGGTCCTTTACAGCTAATTTCTCCAAATCAGCCCCCAACTCAAGACCTTACTTTGCATCTCGTGCTTCTGTCCTTTATCTATCTTTTCATTCAGTATCGCCCCTTTCTTATTATTCTAACTTGATGAAAAGAACTGGCCAGTTGCTCTGAAGGACAGTCTAACTCGTGTGTTTGCCTGGTTGCTTCCTTGCCTGTCCGTTTACTTGTTGCCCTGTCCTCTGTATTCCTGTAAACTGGGAGATCTAACTGAAGATGTGACCGAAACAAGTTAAACATGTTGGGCTAGAAAACTTCATGGGTGATAATATACACTTCATGTTGCTTCACATCAGAACATGCACGTTCTGATATCTGGTTCATCCACCATAGGTGATAGTCAAATTGACCCCTGGGCAATGGACATAATTGGGGGTTTTAGAGGGAATGGGGCAAAAGGAGGGAACAATGGAGTAGGAAAAATGTGAATACAACTTGGCTCCCTAAAGGAAATGGGGAATCCAGCAGCAGGCAGTGGAACGCCAAGGACATCCAACTGTACTGATCTTGTTCTGTTAGGGAAGGTAAAAAAACAAAAACAACACCCCCCTCCCCCGACCCCTCCGTGGGTCCTCCATGACTCTTTAGGGAAGCTGTTTTATAAAGAGAAATTCCACTTTATAAAACTGAGCTGAGCAGACGCGTCTCCAATCTACGGAGAGCCACTGTCACACTCCTCTGTATGACCTGGGACAAGACCCCGAGAATTGGGAGTAAGAGTGGAGGCGTCTGCCTCCACTCTTTTCAACAGCAGCTCTTTTCTGGCCTCTGGCCACCAGGGGGCGCTACAACCAAGCAACCGTTCTTTCGGGCGAGCGGGAACGAGTCTAGATGAATCTTGTCCAACCGAGGACCCCGTAGCAAGGTGCCGAAGCCGGAGGAACCGTATTTCCGCTCTCTCGCGAGCAAGAGTGGGCCCCTCCCCGCTATCCTCCTCCGCCCCTTCCACCCCACCCGCGCATGCTCAGGCCCCTCCTAGTGGCTCGCGGCAGGTGGCGCTGTCTGCGGCGTCGCAGCGGCCTTGGCAGCGACGGAGCCGATCTCCCGGCGGGCAGTGCGGCCCGGCTCTCCGGCGGCAGCGAGTGCCACGTCCCAAGTGCTACGCGGAGGAGCGGAGCGGGCGGCGCGCGGGGGGCGGGGAGCTGCGCGGGGCCCGGTTCGGCCGCACTGATCGCCCGCCGCCATGGGCTCTTCGCAGAGCGTCGAGATCCCAGGCGGGGGCACGGAAGGCTACCACGTCCTGCGGGTAAGAGCTCCGACGGCGACCCGAGAACGGCGGGCTGGAGGCGGGGCCTGGCCGCCGGGAGGCGGAGGCCCCGACGGGCCGGTTCCCGAGGCTGCCAGGCCTGCCCCCGCGAAGGAGCGGCCACCGTGGGCGCTGCTTTGGCCGAGGCCGGCTGCGGAGGCCGCTTGCATCCCCGCCCCCACGGTGGCCTCGGGGCGCGGGCCTCCCCGCTCTGCGAGGCCGGGCTGGAGCCGGGGGGCTGCCCAGGCAAGACGGGGACCGCCTTGGCCGCGTTTTCCCCTCGCGATGTCCTCCGCCCGGTTCCCCTTAATTCTTAGCTTCCAGAGTTAGGAAAGGTTTGGGGACAAAGTCTGCAAAGAAGTGGTGGTGAAGGTATCCTTAAAGGAGTTTTCCGAGAAGAGGAAGCCCGCAGCTGCAGACAAGGGGCCGGGGGGATGCGACGGCAGGTGTTCATCCACCTGGGCGCCGTCTGGGTGTCCGGAAAGGCCAATTAGGCAAACGGAACGGAACGGCCGTAACGTAGGTTTGGCGGACGTAACATGTCCCGGAATGGGACAGTGTTTGCTCTCGTGTGGCTCCTAACCTTTCAGATCCTCCTCGTCAACCTTTCCTGGTGGGGGGGGGACTTCCGTTCTGTTCTGCAAGTGTTCGGGCTGTGGTGGGGATTAAGGTCTAGGCCACAGTGACACAAAGAGGTAATGGGGAAGAATGTTTGAAAATATCCAGATAAATAAAGGGAAAAAACCTCAGGCATCAGGATGCAGAGAAACATGGCATCTCCAGAGGCCGTAGCTAAGTCCCTGCGTGTGGCCGGCCTGGGCGGAACGAAACATGCGGTCCTTTGCTCGTGGAACTAGGAGTCTCTGAAAGTAGCAGTGATGGTTGTGTGCTGTGACACCGACGTGTGTGGTAACCCGATTGGCTGCCAACAGAGTGGCCCCGATCGTGAGTGCCGTTTCAGAACCTGGTAGAGTGTCGCTAGATATTAGCTTCTCACGGGCAGGAGCATTTTCACTGAAAGGGAGAAAGTGCACTTCGTGGTGCTACGATCATTTTCTGCCTTAGGTCCCATGTTTTAGGTGATACAAGCTCTTAAACTAAATTGCCCAGATAGCTGTGCAGTAGAGCTGTGATTGATCGCCTTTTGGATCCTCAGGATTATCATGTCTAGTTGCCTCTCTACTAAAAATCCCTCTTGAAGCCACACTCTTGGCTGGAAAGGATGACTCTTGGGGAAAATAAAGGGAATCTATAAATCATATTACCTTCCTGTTTCCTTCAGCTAAGTCAGCCCCCAAGTACCACACTGATGGGGGAAATGGAAAAAGTGTCAGATCCTAGATGTGAAGTGAAAGTGGCAGTAATTTTCTATTACCGTGTTTCCCTGAAAATAAGACCTAGCCAGATAGTCAGCTCTAATGCGTCTTTTGGAGCAAAAATTAGTATAAGAGCCAGTATTATGTTATGTTATGTTATGTTTTATGTTATGTTATGTTGAGTTATGTTATATAAGACCCGGTCTTATATAAAATAAGACCGGGTCTTATGTTAATTTTTGCTCCAAAAGACTCATTGGAGCTGATTGTCTGGCTAGGTCTTATTTTCGGGGAAATATGGTATCTGGTTTGATTTTTGAGTTCTCTGCTCTGGAGTGTGTTACCCAGGATTACCAGTTGATTCTTAAAACAGTGACTGATTTTCCCCATAAATCCTTGGGGATTCATGATATTTTTGTAATACATGCACTCAGTAAAACAGTGTTAATGAGGTTAAGAAGTCTTCTAGAAAGCTGTACACATCAAAAGGATTCCAATTCAGTGACTTCTGTTAATGACATTTGCAGTAAGTAAACAAGCTAAAGTGTATTTTCTTTCCTCAGTAAATCAGCGCTTATATTAATACATAATCTAATTTTTAGAACCACTAGGGACAGCCTTATTTTCCAGTCTGCGTCTGGAGCATAAATATAGCAAAAGATGAAGTAATTCTTTTGTTTGACTTTTATTAGCTAGAGCTTTAAAATAGTAAGGTTCATCTAGTTTAGGAGAATTTGAGTTTCTAACCCACTCTGCCCCCGTTCTGTAATTGGTTTTGTCTTTGTTCTTAAAGAAGGAAGTACATACTAAATCTCAATAGATAAAATTATCTTGCTTTCATTTATTATTACCTAGATGTACAGCGGTGTCTTCTACTGCTGGCTTACTGAGTTTGTTGTAAACCAGAGTAAATATGACAGGATAACATTGGACTAAAAGCACTCACGTTTAACCATTCTAGAATGATTTCATTAGAAGTTTATTTTCTTTAATGATTTCCTGGCCATTTCCTTGTCAGTAATGAAAACTTGTATGACTGGGTTTTGAAATACCAAGTATAGTGACAACCATATTCACTGCTGTTTTATTATTGTTATTTCAAAGTCCCTACAATTCAGAGAGGTTGCACGCTACATTTTTTTCCATTTTTCCATATCCATTGTTAGAGTCTGCTTAAAAAAAAAAATCTTTAGGGACAACCTTGAAATGGTTCCAGATTTTCTATGAGCAGTGTGCTTTCCCCTTTACGTTTTATGTGTTTATATATTAATGCACATTTTTAATTTTGTGATCATTTTCTATACCCAATTCCCCACTCAGGAAATAACCACCAGATAGTTTCTTCTGTATCCTTTCAAAAATGTATTATGCATATAAAATAATCTACATCCCCCTTCACTGTCTTGTTTGTTTGTTTTCTTTTGTAACTATTGAGATCACATGATACATATTGTTACACACCTTGGTCTTCTTTGATAACCCATCTTGGCAGTCTTTCCATAGCAGCACATAGAGCTCTGCCTCTTGTTTCACTTTGCTTCCATAGTAGTCTGGCGTACCATAGTTTGGTTAAGCAGCACCTCCTGGCGTTGGACGTTTAATTTTTCTAATCTTGCTGTTACAAGTACATTTCTACAACCTTACATCCCACCTTTTGTTTTCATTTAAAATACACATTTTTCCCCAAATTATTGAATTTCAATTTTGTCTACTTATATAAATAGTGATCTTTAGTAAATTAATACATTGTTTTCTAATTATTAGCACGTGTTCATTAGAGATCATTTGGATAAATTCAAAAAGTATAACAAAGAATCAAAATTACCTGTAATCCTACCAAGTAAAGGTATTACTGTTGAAGTATTTTTCCTGGTGTTTTTCCTGTGCCTAACATCGCCCCTTAGCCATGTTTCACAAAGATTTTGAATGATATGACCTATTCAAGTACAGTATGGTCAAAAGTTATCATAAGATGTTAGCTTTATGACCTAAATATGTAGTAGCTGAGGAATTGTTAAATAAATCCGGGCCTAACTACAGATTCGAGTACTCTGCATTCAGTGAAAATTGTGTTTCAAAACACTCTGTGGACATAATTATGCCTCTCCGTGTATGTCCATGTATGTTTGAGTGCCCAGAAAAATAAAATGGAAAGGTAATAAGCCAGGATATTAGAAAGATTATTGGTGGCTGGTGGCATATTTATATTCCTTTTAAATTTGAATGTGTTTTCTAAGATTTCTACAGTGATCATGAAAATTGATGTATTTACAAAAATATAGTTATAAAAAGTTATTTCTAAAAAGTGGACTCCTAATGGAAGATTTTTTTAATTTGTTAAGTCTTTTTAAAATAACGTATTTTAGATTCCCTTTTGCAGTGGGTCCAAGTCCATGTTCATCATGAGTACCACTTTTATTCCCGTTCTGTAATTCTAACACAGACAGGCAAAATGTTATTCAAGGCTTCTAGTTTTGTTAGCAGCTACTGTGAGTTGCTACAATTCAAGTATGTCAAATACAGAATTCTTGCCTAGATTTTCCACTAATCATCAAGTGAATCCAACAGGGCCATTTTCAAAATTATATTTTTGGAGTTTCCTCATGGACGCCCACTATGAGATCTATTTTTAAGTTAAAGTATCCAAATTAATTCCATGTACACTTAATACTTTTTGAGATGGGGCTGTCTGAGGATATTCTGAAACCAGTGTTCATACCAATCTGGGGACATGGAAAATGTCATGTTCACTATTTCTCATAATTTCCTCCAACAGAGATTTTGAGGTGATAGATTTTTGTGGGAAAGTACATGGAGATGAAATGTGTCTCCAGTGTGATAACAGGCTTTTATCTCCTGAGCCATTTGCTGCAGACTGGGCAGTATTAGTTACTCTCCTTACAGGAGAAAATGACAGTAAGTGGAATTATTTCCATAGAAAACAGAATACCTAGACCATATCTCCTATTATGTATATCTGCTCTTTTTAAATGATGCTTCACTAATCTACATGAAATCCTGTAGGATTTCAACTTAGTATTTATTTTGAGAAAGTGAATTCCCAATATTTGATAGTCATATTTTTTATCCTACTAACATAGTGTTTCTCAAACTTTTAAAACTCATGCTTCCATTTGAAAAAACACAAAAATTTCACTACCACCCCCTTCTCTTCTCACTCATTTTGAAAACAATGGGTGAAAAGAAAAAGGGGTTTTTTATGTGTTTTTCCAAATAAAAATTATAATTGACAAAGCTTTATAAATACCACCTAAAGATTCTGACCTGCTCCCAAAATTAATCTCTTCTAATAAAAGGCTGTGGAGTTTAATAAACATCCTTGAAATTGCTTTTAAATGTAGGAGTCAGACTATTTCAGTTTTTTAACACCATAGAATACAAAGTATGGGAACCTTAGGACACTTTTAGGAATTGTAAGTACCATCAGAAATAAACGTTTCCCGATATGTTATAAATAGGCCTTGAACAAATACAAACTTTCATATTTTTGTGACGAAGTGTGTTTTACTGTATGGAGTGTCGTCTTCAGTCAGCCTCCTTATTTGGGGGGACCAGCTGTCGGTGTGGTTTCTGTCGCTGGTCCCCTACTAGTGTGCCAGCACTGGTGCGAGTGCCTCGTGGGTCAGATGGTGACAGGGTTTTAAAAATAATTCCCCGGAAATTTTCATAGGAATTGAACTTCAAATAACCACTAACATCAGTACATTCATTTTGCTGATTTTAATATTCTATTAAAAGGATTATATTATTTTCATTCACTAATAAAATATTAGTTAACCTAAACTGGAAAACACTTATTCATAAAGGTTTAATATGTCCTTGGAATCTGATTATAGATTGCTTTGGGAGGTGGGATTGATTATCAAGTAATACAGTTTTTTTTATTTCCCTCCCCCACCCCCGAACAGCATAGAACGCAGAACCAAAGTAGTTACTTTGAGAGACTGTATACATCCCTCTTGGCACTGCAAATAATTGATGGCAGCATGAAGAGAATGATGCTGGGGTTTTTTGTTTGTTTCTTTAAAGCACCAATGAGAGATCATTCAGGCATGTTCTCAGCAATAAGGAACTTTGCCAACTTGCAGGTATGAATATATTGAGAGACTATCAGACACCAGAGACCACTTTGGGATCACTGGATTCTAGTCTCAGCTCCATCCCTTCATTGTGTTTCCTTGGACAAACCCTTGAACTTCATTCTTTTTATCAAAAAAGGGATAATAATAGTGCCGCCTCCACCTTTTTTACTAAAACCCATATTAGATACTACATATCAAATATTTTGGAAAAAGTTGAGCACATTAACTTTCTTTATTGAAACTGCTGCCCACCTCATTGCTTATCCTGAGGAATAAATGAGATATTGCATGTAAAGCACTTAGCATAGGATCTGGAATGTGATAAAAATTCAATAAATATCATCTGATACCTTTATTATTAGTATTTGTATTACTGTGTCATCCATTAAAAACCACTATCATAGTGGCAATACTAGTTAAAATATACTTGCAAACATTTTAAGAGTATTTCCATTTAATCCATCATTCAGTAGCTACTTTTTGTCCATGTGCTTAACCCTGTACTTGGCTGCTGTTTAAAACATAAGTTTTGGATCAGCTGTGACCCATTCATTTTATAAATGTGCCTGCTAATTTTTAAGGATCCTCATTTTTAAGGAAATCTTATGTCTTTTTTAAAAAGTAAGTACTAGTGTTCTTTTTTTCATTGCTTTGCCACGGTGTGACTAAACATCTAAATTAAAATGACTAATAAAAGAGTCTATGTTATTAAAATGATCTTGTTGGGTTTGATCTACACCATAGAATCTATAGATAACTTAGCAACAGTTAGACTTATTTTCATGGTGAGTCATTAAATCTTAGGAACTATCTAGTCAGCCCCCTCACTTTACAGCTAACGAAAAGGAGCACAGAGATTATTGCCCAAGGTTACCCAGCAAGTTTTCTTTCCCTAAGAAACAAATACCTAAGTTGGTATTTGAAGAGTATAAACTGAGGTGACAGGTTGTCAAAGTCTTTGCTTCTTTTGGAACAGACTTCAGTTTCTTTCAACATTGATTTACTAATATTCAAATCTTTTTTCTAGGAAGCTACTATGTAATGATGGGTTTTTATTTCCTTTTAGTTACCATTAGAATTTTATTTCAAATGGCTTCATATGTTACAAGTTACATCATATGTTCAGTGTCAGGAGGACATGCTCTTTTGAGTTATTCTGGTAGAACATGTGAGGAGAATGTTTTAGCAGGTGAGGCTTGAATTCTTCTAGTCTACTGCATAATTATCAAATGTTTGGTCAAGTCCCAGATAGGAAACTAGACCGTTTTAGATGTAGAAGAGCTCCCCACTCCAAAAGTGCGTTTCTTATCTCTGAAGGATTTAGAATTTATTTTATTACATCACATTCCCAAATCTTTTCCCATTGTTTCAATCACCTAAACACACTCATATAACACTGAGGCTCTATGTGTATATTTAAAATGAGTCCTTTAGGTGTTACTTGTATTGAATTTTGTAGTCTTATTTAAGATCTCTACTGTTTTAAAAGCATTACAAAAGTGAGAGTGTTACTATTAAACTGAGAGCTAGAGGACGTGACGGTGTAGACAGAAAGTCAAAGGGACATTATCTGTCTTTTATGGGTGAAGAAGGAATTGGTGGTGCAGTAATAGAGAGGAGAGAATTCCATTGAGTCAATTTTATGGAAACATCTCCATGGTCAGAAAACTTAAGGAAGATAATTCACATACCAGCCAGAATCTTGGATAAGTTTATCTTTGTATATCACCTTATAAAATACCTAGTCTGGCCATATCCTGTGTTCTGAAAGAAAGCTTGTGGTCTCCTTTGTTGTTACTTTAAGGTAGCAGTTCTGGACTCCTCAGCTGGAAGTACACGAGTAAATGGACCAATGCAATTGGGGAAATGCCTTCTTCCCTGCCTCCCCCCACTTCACCTGAACTTCTTTCCTTCCGCCCTGCTGTCCCTCTCTCCCCTAAGTCAAGATATAAAAGAGAGAGAGTGGGGTTCATGGGAAATGACCCAAACCTAGTATAAAGTGCTACTATACTTTTAATCCCAGAAGAGGTGGATGCTTCACTGTTTCGAGAACAACCAATATAGAACTATTAAGTCTGTGCACAAAGAAAATTTCAGGCTAAATCTGGTAAAACTTTCTAATGATCCAGAATCAGGTGAGGGAAAAGTCAAGAGTTTAATTACTCTTATTACCTGGAGTTTGAATGGACTTAACAGTTACGGTATCTTATAGGGCATTTTTTTCAAAGTTTGTTACAGCTCAAAGTAAACATATATTTGCATTGCAGCTGGTATGTACTACTACAATTCATGAAAAATACTGACCCTTATTAAGACATGAGTTTTTTATATTTGTCTATTCTGATTTTTTTCTATTTTGACATTGGTCTATTCTATCATAATCCACTAAATTGATTATTTCAGAACCCACTGAAACTTCCCACAGTAGTTGAATGACTCCACTTTGGGGATTAATTTATGTTTAGTTAGTGATTCAAAAATCCAGCTTCTAATCATTGGTGCTAATTTCTTATGTAACGGGGGTGCATGCCCTTTCACTGTGCAGTTTCTATCATAAATTCATTTGATGCTTCTTGAGGAGTAAAAAATATCTAGCAAGTTTCATCTTGCTGTTTTTTCAAGAGTGCTTATGAAAGAATTGTTTCTTTCATGTTATGATTTTTATTTTGGTAAGATAACTTCAAAATGTAAAATTTGAACTCTTGTGTCAGTAACTGTTCAAAATTTCATCTACCTGCTCATGATTTAGTAACATTTCTTTTTGTAATTATCATTTCTTTTTGTAAGCATCATTGCTCTTAGTATTTTCCGCCGTTTCATTATGTTTCTTAATTGTTCAAAGTCTTAAAACGTTTTACATTAAAATGCACATAAGTGTACAACTTAATGCATTTTCACAAACAACACAGTTGTGTAACCTGCATCCCATCTCCTTCCATTCACACCCCAGATTCTCCCCAGCCCCCCCAGAGTGAATGCTATCGGTTTTCTAACAGCATAGATTAGTTTGGCCTTTTCTTACACTTTATATACATGGAAGCATGTGATACATACTCATTTGTGTTTGGCTTCTTTTGCTTATGAGATTTTTATTGCTTGTGAGATTTACCCATGTTGTGTATTGCTGTAGATCTTTCATTAATACATGTTATGTCATTGAGAGCATATATGAAAATTTATTATGTTGATGAACATTATATAGTTTTTAGTTTGGGGCTACCTAAACATTCCCCTGTATATATCGTGGAGAACATGTATACCCATTTCTGTTGCGTATACTAACGAACAGAATATTTGGTAAAAGGCGTGCATATTTCAACATTAATAGATGTTACCAAAAAATTTACTAATTTACATTCCCACCAGCAGGTTTCTGATTGTTTCGTATCCTCATTAACAGTATTTTCCATCTTTTTCATTTTGGCCATTCTGATAGGTGTGTAGTAGTATTGCAGTGTGGTTTCAATTTGCATTTCTTTGATAATTATTGAAGTTGAGCACATTTTCATATTTATTGGCCACTTCAGTATCCCCTTTTGTTTAGTGTCTGCTTGAAACTTTTCCACATTTCTCTATTAGGTTATCCTTTTTTAGCAGTTTTATTGAAATTTAATTTACATACCATTAAATCTAACCTTTTAAAGTATACAGTTCAATGACTTTTTAGTATATTATCAACAGAATTGTGCAACCTTCACCAGTATCTAATTCCAGAACCTTTTTTTCATCCCAGAAAGAAACTCTGTACTCATTAGCAGCTACTCCCCATTCCCCCAGCCCAGACCCTGGCAACTACTAATCTTTCTGTTTCTATGGATTTGCCTTTTCTCAACATTTAAAATGGAATCATACAATATGTGGTCTTTGTGACTGGCTTCTTTCACTTATTAAAATGTTTTTCAAGGTTCATGCATTTTGTAACATGTTTCAGTACTTCATTTATTTTATTGCCAAATAATATTCTGTTCTGTGGGTGTACCACGATTTGTTTATCCATTCAGCATCTGAGGAACATCAGCCGAGTTTCCGTTTTCTGGTTATTACGAGTAATGCAGCTGTGAACTCTGTGTATACAAGTTTTTATGTGGACGTGCTTTTATTTCTCTTGGTTATATACCTAGGAGTGGAATTGCTGGGTCATATGATAACTGTGTTTAACATTTTAAGAATCTGCCAAACTGTTTTCCACAGCAGCTCCAACATTTTACATTCCCACCATCAATGTATGAGGGTTCCAGTTTCTCCACATTCTTGCCACCCTATTACTTTTTTTTTTTTTTTTTAAAGATTTTATTGGGGAAGCGGAACGACTTTATTGGGGAACAGTGTGTACTTCCGGTACTTTTTCCAAGTCAAGTTGTCCTTTCAGTCTTAGTTGTGGAGGGCGCAGCTCAGCTCCAGGTCCAGTTGCCATTGTTAGTTGCGGGGCATCCCTGTGTGAATCGAGGAGTCGAACCAGCAACCTTGAGAGCACGCGCTCCAACCAACTGAGCCATCTGGCCACCTGGGAGCTGAGCGGCAGCTCATTGACTTCAGTCTAGGTGCGGAGGGCACACAGCTCGATGGCCCATGTGGGAATCAAGCTGGCAGCCCCATTGCCCAGAGCTCGTGCTCTAACCAACTGAGCCACCTGTCTGCCCCTGTTGCTATCTTTTTGGTTAGCTGTTCTTGTAGATACGAAGTGGCATCTCATTGTGGTTTTACTATCTATCTTAATGATTTGCAGTATTCTAAATTTGTTCTGAATACAATTCCTTTGTTGAATAGGTATTGTACTTTTTCACTCTTTTAATTGTCTTTTGATGAGCAGAAGTTTGTAGTTTTAGTATACTTTATCTTATCATTTTTTAAGTTTATGGTTAGTACTTTTTGTGTCCTGTTTAAGAAGTCTTATCATACTTGAAGATCTCAAAGATATTCTGTTTTCCTCTGTAAGTTTTATTTTGCCTTTGATATTTAGACCTGCAATCGATCTACAATTGATTTTTGAGAGGCAACACTTAAAACAATGATTTCTCTCCTCCTAGCTGGCTAACATTTTAGGTCCTTTTTTTTTCCAGGAGTAAGAGATAGTTAATACATAGTTAGAAAAATAATGCAGTGTTCAGGAATTAGTTGGGTATAACGATTTGCCCTCAGGTGGTGATTGCAGAGTTAGGAAGATGAGCTTAAGATTTGTAGGACTCTTATCATATGTCAGACACTTAGCTAAGCATTTCATAAACTTAAACTGGTTCAGTCTCTACAGTATTCTTGTCAAGTAGATAACATTATCGCTTACAGATGAAAAAACTGAAACCCAGAAAGGTAAGTAAACTTTCCCAAGCTCACACTGCAAATAAGTAGGCAAAACCATAACGCAAAACCAAGTAACTCTAGCTCTAAAATTCTAACTTTTCACTGTACGTTTTTTCAAAATCTTGTAAAGTCTTAATTATTAAACTTTCTGTCTTAAACCTGTTCATCTTAAATTACTATACTATTTGGCCCAATAATAAATGTTAAGTAGCCTATGTAGCCAGGTGTGTGTGTGTGTGTGTGTGTGTGTGTGTGTGTGTGTGTGTTAAGATGGTTTACAGGAAGCAAACGATGAAGCAACAATCCAGAGATCTCATAGGGGACAGAAAGTATTGAAGTGGTAATCTGATGCTTGAGAGATTAGGTGCCTGAGAGATTCTTATCAGTGGATTGTATTGCTCAAGAAATTTACCTATGTGGATGTTTAATTTGCTGTGTTGTAGATCTTATTTTCCATGCTATGAAATGTAGAAAATTTCCTTTTAAGTGTATTAGGGTCAAAGGAAGCATTTCCCTAGGGCTCCCTCTACTGGCTTCCTAACAGAAATGAAGAGACCTAGTTGCTAGAATTGTGCTGGTACTAAGGATATAAATACATTTAGGAAAGAAATTAATTTCAGGGTCCATTAGAAACAGGAGATTGATGTTTGTAGCAAATGACAATGGAAAAATAGGATTAGAGAAAGGATTGTTTAAGTTTGTTTTAGAACTCAAAGTTTGTTATTGAATCTTTTTTGAGTTGCTGGGAAGAATGGTATTAGAAACTTTACATTTCAAACAGATAGTGGTAAAAACTTTATACTCGGAGGGTGGCATAATGAGGACTGGCATGTGAGATCAACTTTCTGAGTTGGTGATGACATTACAAAAGCACTGTCTTTAGTCCTTTTTTAACTAAAAGGTAACCTTTTGGCAGCCTCAGTGGAGAAGTCTGAAATTGATCAATGGACTACCGAGTTTCTAAATAAAATGGTCATTTGGAAACAGATTCAGCGAATTAGACAAGGACACTATTAAATAAGAAATTTCATTCTGAGGGAGCTCCTCGGGTCTATGCTAATTATCCTCTTTTCACACCTGAGGCATTGTACACCTAATTGATAGGCAACTAATAGGCATTTCACACCTACCATGTTTCCCCGAAAATAAGACCTAGAGGGACCATCAGCTCTAATACGTCTGTTGGAGCAAAAATTAGTATGAGACCCAGTCTTATTTAAATATAAGACAGGTCTTTATAACATAATATAATATAATGTAATATCCGGTATAATGTAATATAATACCGGGTCTTATATTTTGCTCCAAAAGACACATTAGAGCTGATGGTCCAGCTAGGTCTTGTTTTCGGGGAAACATGGTAGTAGATTCTGACTCTTTTTCAACTGACTGTGACTTGACCTCACTTTTCTTCTCATAATAGCTCCAGGCAGCCACCTTTTTCCTTCCAGAGCTGCCACTTGAGAAGAAATCTCATCTGCCATTTTAGGTTCTAGACATTTTATTTGATGATATGTGTAATGCCCCCCATTTAAGAAAACAGAAACTAAACAAGCGTGTACTGATTATTTTTTATTAGATTTAACACTTTTAAGTTCCTTTGATATTTAACTTTAATTTACAAAAATTAATTTACAAATTTGCCAGAAATTTTTCATAAAGCAAGATCAAACAGTTTTATTTTTTTATTAACATTTTTTAAATTAGTTTCAGGTGTACAAAACAATATACTAGTTAGACGTTTATCATTTATATCCCTCACACAGTGATAACGCCCTCATCCAGTATCCCTCTGACATTGCACCGAGCCATTACATTTCCACTGTCTCTATTCCTAGTGCTGTACTCCGCTTCTTGTAACTCTGTGTGTGTGTGTGTATGTGTGTGTATATAATTGTAGTTGACATTCATTATTGTTCAGCTTCAGCTTCAGGTGTACAGCGCAGTGATCAGGCATCTACATCTTCCCTGAGGGTGGCCTCCCTAACGAGACAAGTGTCCATCCGATACATACTGAAAACTGCTGATTCATACAAAATGTTACATACAATTTCAGGAGCTGCAGTGTTCCCTGAAGCCACCCACCGACCTCTTGGATTAGAGGATTTCTGATTTTGAAAATCTATAATTTTTTATTTCTATCCGACAGCACCATGTTGTCTAGCTGTATTATATTATGAGCCTCATTTTTCAGACTCTTCCTTTTGAGTTTTTACTCATTTCAGCTTTCAGGTGTCCTTCTTTATCTCCTTATCCATCTTCATCTTTGCAAATTCTGTGTGTGTGTGTGTGTGTGTGTGTGTGTTTATGTGTGTGAAGCTTCATCAATCAGAATTAATCTTTCTCTTAGAACTTTGTACCTCCATTTAGCCCTTACCTGTTTGGTCTTGTATTACACTTATTAGGTTGGTGCAAAAGTAATTGCGGTTTTTGCAATTTTTTTTTTTTTTTTAACCTTTAAACCACAATTACTTCTGCACCAGCCTAATGTTAAGAGGGCTGTATACCCTCTGGCTCCCCTTTCTCTTCTTTCCTGTTCCTCAACAGATTGTAAATATTTTGACATCAACAGCTACGTTCCTATGTTATTAGTTTTATAATTGAATTATGTCTTGCTAGTAGTATTTATGGAATAAATGCTCACTAATTTTAATTTGTCGCTCAGTAGTAATAATTAACTGCTATGTCACATGCTAAATGCTGGGAGGATTGCCCCACTTCCTACCTCGAAAAAGTGGAAAGTGGTGTGAAATAAAACCATCGAGGAAAAACCTCACATGGAAGATGACTTAAAGAAAAAAGAATCCAAAAAAATGAGAGTTTAAGAGGCCTCTGGGACAACATCAAGCATACCAACTTCTGCATTATAGGGGTGCCTGAAGGAAAAGAGAGAGAGAAAGGAATTGAAAATCTATTTGAAGAAATAATGATGGAAAGCTTCCCTAACCTGGCGAAGGAAATAGATACACAAGCCCAGAAAGAGCAGAGTCCCAAACAAGATGAACCCAGAGAGGCCCATACCAAGACATATCATAATTAAAATGCCAAAGGTTGAAGACAAAGACAGACTCTTAAAAGCAGCAAGAGAAAGGCAGTTAGTTACTTACAGTGGAAATCCCATAAGGCTGCCAGCTGAAAGAAAAACAGGGAATATAATCAATAATATGGTGATAACTAAGTATAGCGCCAAGTGGGTACTAGTCGGGGGGGATCACTTCATAAATTATGTAAATGTCTAACCACTATCCTGTACACCTGAAATTAATATAAAATAATATTGAATGTTAATTGTAATTGAAGATTTTAAAAAGTAGGGGAAAGATAAAGGGGAATAAGAGGTTCAGAGTTCCAGGTTTAAAACAAGTCTTGGGGATATAATATACAACATAGGAAATATAGTGAATAATATTGTGGTAGCATAGTATGGTGTCAGATGGTTGCTGGATTTATCATGGTGATCACTTCTTTAGCACAGGGAATGTAATTAGTAATATGGTGATAACTATAGTACTGTTGAATAACTATGATGTACACCTGAAACTAATACAATATTGTATGTTAGCTATGTTTTAATACAAATCTTTAAAAAAATAATAAAGGTTAAGAAAAAGTATTTTAAAAAACAATAAAAAATATAAATAAATAAGATGAACTTGAATGAGTAGAATTTAGGAAGCTGCAAGGGTACTGTCTGGGAGAGATGAAGAGGAATGAGAGAACGAGTCTGTATCTATTTCCTTATCAATGAAATTAATCTATTTTTACAGAAAAGAGATAGGTATTAAAATTTTGCTTATAACTTTTAATTAAGCTTTACATTTTTTATTTTGGCATTTTTGTTTTTATAGGTACAAGAAAATTCCCCAGGACATAGAGCTGGACTGGAGCCGTTCTTTGATTTTATTGTTTCTATTAATGGTTCGAGATTGGTAAGTTCAGCTATTTGTAGCTTTAGCTATAGTGTTTTGTCATCTTTTGAAAATGGAATTTTTTAGATTATCTGGGATGGATGTTTACCCTTTAGCTACATAGAATATGATAACAGTTTATAAAAACAATCGTGTTAGTAAACATACGAAAATGTCAAATACAGAATACTATACCTCCCTCTCCATTGATTATTTTGTGGGAATAAAATCACTGGAGACTTACTTTATAGGTTAAATGTTTAAGTTTTTTAAGCAGAAAGAAATAATTAAGATGAAAAAGTTTGCCTAAACTTTTGTAGGTTATTGACAAATGGATTAGTAAAGCTTCTCAAATAATTTGTCAGTTTTCTTGGAGCTAAATTCCATGATATATAAATAATGTTATCAGAACCATACAGAGAGATGTGTTCCCAAAGTGCAGAATTAAAACCACTTTTTATAAGTTGCTTTCAGTTTACCTGTAGTAAGGTCCTGTAGGAAGGAAATTATATAATTTCAGCAAAGGAAATTGTTACAACAATGGCTGCTTGGTTGGCTTATTTTTTTCACAACAATCTTAAGTTTTTGTTTATCACTTATCAACATCTCCTACATTTTGGCCTTTATTCACTTCTGTAATGAAATATTTAACATACAGCTTCCATTTTCTTTTCCTGTCAGTTCCTAATAAATAAATAAAATGTATATTTAGGAGTAGAATCCAAAATTAAATTTCAACGCCAGCAAATGTTTTAGATTTTAAAATCCATGTCATACCAACTCTGTTAGTAATATGACTTACGGAGTATTTTGGGTTTTTATCACGGAAGCCCAAGACCAATTTATGTTGGGTTGCAAATTCCACAGTCTGTAATTGGCTATTAGCAAAAAGTCCAAAGTTGTTGTTAACGTAAGAGTTGTTCTTAATTTCTCAACACTCTTTTGCTGGGAGGAACATTTGAATGTTAATGAAACCTTTGCCTATTGAATGTTTTATGTTGATTATTAATGTTACTCCAACAGGGCCATAGGATGCGTAAGCTAAGACAGTTAACATTAAATTTTTATTTATTAAGAAAAATATTTTGTGTTCACAGAATAAAGACAATGATACCCTTAAGGATCTACTGAAAGCAAATGTTGAAAAGCCTGTAAAAATGCTTATCTACAGTAGTAAAACACTGGAGCTGCGCGAGACCTCTGTCACACCAAGTAACATGTGGGGTGGCCAGGGCTTGTTGGGAGTGAGCATTCGTTTCTGCAGCTTTGATGGGGCCAATGAAAACGTTTGGCATGTGTTGGTAGGTATCAACTGGGAGCTGTTACTTGGAGTTTAAGAAACAGTGTGGAAAGGTGTTTTAACAGTGATTGATTGCTTCCAGTTTGGTGAGATTGTAGGGGTATTAATATTTTTAGGCTATTTTTAGTTCCTGAAAATCACAATTCATTGCTTTTAAAATAAGGATTAATTTAAAAAAAAACATGAGGAAGAGGAGCAAATACAGATGCCTAAGAACTATTTTTCTAATGATTTATCCATTAGAAGGAGATATGTTAAAGCAGATAGCTACAGAAATATTTTAAATATTTATTAAATGTTACATAATTTTTATGCTTGGGAAATTTAACAATTTATATTCTGTAGTTTCTGACATCTCTAGAAAGACAGAAATATGGGGTTTTTTATCCACTATAACTATGAAATTTGGAAGATTATTTTCTATCCATTAATTTTGGGGTGTTTTGTGTCTTTAGGAAGTGGAATCAAATTCTCCTGCGGCACTGGCAGGCCTTAGACCTCACAGTGATTATATCATTGGAGCAGATACTGTCATGAATGAGGTTAGTAGTGTGTTTATTAATAATGAAAATGACACAACATTTTTAAATTAATGTTTCAAGCAAAAGTATATTTGCATACTTTACATTTAGAGTTGAAATTTAGGTCTTTGCTGTTCAAGATAGCTTATGCCTCGGGATGTTAAACAGAACATCTGGAAGGTGTCTTATTAGGTACAGCTGTGAGGAAGAACACATACCATGTAACAGTTCTACAGAGTTGGTATGTGGTTTATATCAATCTCTGTGTTCCTCAGGACTAAATCAAATCCTCATTTTCGTTATTGATTTCATTTTCTCTTCCCTTTTCAAGTTAACAAAATTGGCTCAGCTATGCTAGTTACATCCTTTTCCTTGCCTGTTAATTAGTAGAAACATATATTGCTAATAAAAAATGAGAGGAAAAAATAGGGTGCTCAGATAATCACGTTTTAATAATGGAAAGCAAATGCAGAATATGTAGAATTTGGGTGAGAAAAGTTTTATTAAAATTGAGGACTAGGTCTCATGTAACTGGATATAAACCCTTGCACATAGTAGATAGGTAGTATATTAAATTAAACCTTGTTTGGAGTATTGGTTTTAACAGTAATTTTTCTGTCTGGGCCAGGGACCAGAATTTGTGTGTGTGTGTTTTTGTTTGTTTTGTTTTTCTTAAGTTTTTTTTTTGAGTGATTATGATATTAGCCATGTTTGAGACCCACTGTTTTAAAGTTCAGTAATGTGAAAATACTTTTCTCCTGTGATGCTTGCAGTCTGAAGATCTGTTCAGCCTTATTGAAACACATGAGGCAAAACCATTGAAACTTTATGTGTATAATACAGACACTGATAACTGTCGAGAAGTGATTATCACACCAAATTCTGCATGGGGTGGAGAAGGCAGGTAAGGTCATTTTTCAGACTGTTACAACTGCTTAAACTTAGTCAGTTTTGTTGTAAATGTTGACTGTTTTTATTTTGAAACAAGTTATTGGTTTATTATAAGACTTCTTTTGAGAATAGAAAATAGCTGACCTTAGAATATTCAACCTAGTAATTCACTTTTTAAAGCACACATTTAGGGAGCATGGTATATATGAGGTCTAACAATTGAGTTCGGGAACTCATCCTAGAAAAAGTGCTACATACCTCATTGCTGAATATCACTATGGTCCCCTTGGAAGTACTCCCCTTGGGAAGCTATGCACCCATATCAGCACCTAGTCCACCCTTCAAAGCAGTTTTGGAAATCTTTTCTGGAATGGCCATCATATTACCCTGGATGTCCTGAATGTCATCAAAATGTCTTCCTTTCAATATTTCCTTTATTTTCATTGGGGGCCAGATCAGGTGAGTAGGGAGGGTGTTCCAATACAGTTATTTGTTTACTGGCTAAAACCTCCGTCACAGACAGTGCCGTGTGAGCTGGTGCATTGTCGTGATGCAAGAGCCATAAATTGTTGACGAAAAGTTCAGGTCGTTTTCGTCTGACTTTTTCATGCAGCCTTTCAGCACTTCCAAATAATAAACTTGGTTAACTGTTTGTCTTGTTGGTACAAATTCATAATGAATAATCCCTCTGATATCAAAAAAAGGTGAGCAACATTGTTGTAACAAGTTCGTGAACAATTTTAATTGTCTGACCTCATATACTATAGTCCTTTTCATTATTGATCTAAGAGATAAACAGCCTTTTTTGGTTTTGTTTTTTTAGTTTAATAAAATAGTTTTCAGTTTTTTATTTTCCCAATTCCCATGCCTAGCAATGGGACAGTAAAGTGTAACTTTATTTAGCTACTGGGAAAATTGCTTAGCACTTTGTGGAAACCGTTGGCTTTCAGAAATAGACTGATTTCAACCAAAAGTTAGACAAAATTGCAACAATAAAAAGGCATTTCGAAAGAGGATCAAGCCAATCAGATAAGCAGACTTTATAAAATCAGTTTTTTGGAACTGTTCATTATGTCAGTTATCTAATTTCAAAAAGCCAGACCATAGCAAAGCATGCTTATTTACATTGCTTCTTTAGGTCTTTCAGTTGTTGTTTAGATTGTACAAATTTTTCACTATGTTTGAAAGTTCGAACAGCAGCCTTTTTTAATTTAAGGAATTATTGAACATAAGCCATAATTATAGGAAAGCCTAGGGTTTGGAAACTTCTAAGTGACTTCTAAAAAGTTCAGCATTTGCTGGGGAAAGGATGACTTAGTTTGCTCACAGTGTCTTTACCCACACTGCCTGAGATTCTACAGCTGAACATATGTTAACACCAGAATGCTAAGTCGTTGCAATTTGAGAAAATGAGATAGAGGTGTCATCTTAAGAATCTGCCCTGTCGGGGGCAGTACTTGATCAAGTTATCACTGTCCAGATTTATAATCACACAGAAATATGATCCTCTCGAGGCATTTCAGAGGGACTGTCTCATGCAAACTAAATTTGCAAAGAAGCTGCTGTATTCGTTAGAATGGCAAATTTTCAGTTTACAGAAGAAAATACCCCTTCTCCAGGTAGAACGCTGAGGTCAGATTAGTACCACAAGAGTGCATGGTGAACATAGAATCAAAGTGCGAGGAAGAGATTCTGTGGATGGTGACGTCATCACTAGTTCTTTCATTTTTAATTACACTAACGAAATACCGCTGCATTGTTCTTGGAGCCCTTCTTTTCTAGATTCTGGTAATTACTTCTTTTCTTTGGAAGACATTTTTCCTTTTGACATGGTTTAGTACTATTGATCAGTCATTGCATTAGACAGGCCCATCCAGACCATATTCCTGAGTACCCTCACTTGGTATATGTCTGCCTCAGGTTTTCATTCATTCCTCAGACGCTGACCACATTTCATTCATTACAGCACATTTCTCTTAGTTTCATTCTTGGGCTAGCTTTAAGTTTGCAGAGGGTCTTGCTGTTGCCTCAGTGTTGTCTCTTCCACCACTTAGTTATTTTGATGAATAAGCACCTCATTTTAAAATGCAGCTACTTCTGAAAGGCTAACATTGATCACCATAAATTATTTAATCTCAACTTAACTTTCTCCAAATTTATGAGATTTAGTTCCATGAGAATTGCAGTTTTGACAGTAGAAGGGAGGAAAAGTGAGAGAAGAAGCAACAAGTAATTTTGTAAAGTGAACCATCATTGTGAAATCAGAATTGGATAAGGAAGAGCTGAATTTGGCCACTGCCTGCTCTCCCAGCTTTGGGTGGGTAGTAGTACCCATGGAAATAATAAATGCCTTAGCAGGGGAGAGGCACAGAGACATCTGTGCATGGCCTACTCAGAAAGTGTCAAGTAATTTGGGGAATTAACGATCATGGTAGAAACATACTTAGAATCTGTGCAGGACCTTAAATACTATGGTCAGGAATTTGGATCTACTTTGCGCAGTGGGACTATGAAACTGTATGAGTGGGGGTTGTTTGCTTACAAATAGTAAAAACCAACTCATTGTCATAAGCAGACATGAATTGATTGCTGTGGAATCTTTCATATAATCAAAGAATCAGACTTGGAAAGGACAGGACTCTGAACACCTACCTCTAGGGATTTAGAGAAGAAGGACTAATTGGCAATTTCATCAGTATTCTACTGAAGGGATGAGTCATTTTTGTTTTTTCTGTCACTCCCAAGATTTGTAGCCATGGGCAAGAGAGGTGGATTGGCCTGGCTTAGCTCATTAGCTGCTCCTTGGTTTGGGCAAGAGAGGCCCCTGATTGACAGTCGCACCAGCACTGCACACACTGTTACGGAAGTAATTCTCCAAAGGAGAGAAAGAAACGTGAAGATTGGGAAGCCAACAAGCTATGGAAAGAAGCAATGTGATCAGATCTTATTAAAAAGATGGACTCTGGTGGCAGTGAATGAGAATGAGTATGAGGATGAATTAGAAAGAATCTGGATTAATTTGGATTGATTTGTGTCAGGTTCTGAAATAGAACTACGGGATGTATAAATGACTTCACTCTACCAAAGTGTTGGGAGCTCTTCAGTGGAAACACTGTATGTCATTTGTTCCGCAAATAATTATTAAGTGGCTACCATGTGACAGGAACTGTCAAGGCAGTAAACAAAACAAGGCCTCTGCCCTTAAGGACCTTAACATTGTATTGGGGGAGACAGAAAATAAGCAAATAAACATGCAGTGTGTTGGAGGGTGATAAATGCTTGAAGAAAAATTAAGACAAGTAAGGGTTGTCTGTGGTGGAGGGAAGGATGCTGTTTCATAAAACCGTGGTCAGAGGAGATCCCTGATAAGATGACATTATTTGAAGAATGGAAATTTGTTTTTATATTCAAAACCTCAATGAAATGCAAGCTGTGATTGATGACAGTAACTTTAAAAAATATATATTTTCATAGCCTAGGATGTGGCATTGGATATGGTTATTTGCATCGAATACCTACACGCCCCTTTGAAGAAGGAAAGAAAATCTCTCTTCCCGGACAGATGACCGGCACACCTATTACTCCTCTTAAAGATGGGTTTACGGAGGTAAGGTTATGACCTGATTATATCACAAGGTTTTGACCAAAATGAGTCAAGTGTTGTTGTGTGCGGTAGTAGCACTAATTGAGGTAGGCAGATGATGAGGTAAATATTGACCATGTTGAATGTGAAGTTCCTGTAGGATATCCAGCTGGATATCCTGTGGGTCTAGATTTCAGGACAGAGAACAAGGCTAGAGATACGGATGATCAGCAAAGAGGATCGTTTAACCAGTGAGTTCTGATAACAGTTGTCAAGGAGTCGGACCTGGCTGGCTCAGAGGACTGAGGTCGGAACCCTGAACCTTCCTTGTATTTAAATGGATGGGCAGAAAAAGGGGGTCCAGCAAAGGAAGCTCAGAAGTCCACGGGGAGAACAAACCTTCAGGAAAAAGGGCATAGTCAGCTATGTGAGGGACTGCAGAGAAGTCAGTGAGAGGAGTGAAACCTGTCCTGTGCTAGAGCAGAGACTTGGCAGGACGCAGACTTACACGAGGTAGAGGGTGAATGGTGAATGACAGGGTGATGATAGCCGGTGCTTACTATTTCAAGAAACTTGACTGGAAAAGCAAAGAATGCTAGGTGTGTGGGGACTATTAACAGGATCAAAATAAAGCTTTTTAAGGAATAAGATGTTTATGCACAGGATTATAGGCTTTTAACATGTTTTCTGTGCAGGCCTCACAGGACAGTTAACTCTTGTCTGCATGACCAAATAACAACCAAACATGCAAAAAGAAAAAGATACAGTTGTAAAGAAAGGGCTGCTACCACTCTCATTTTATGGTACACAGTTTGGCCATCCCCGATTCTAGAGGAACTATGGAGAAATGTAACCTCTACTCCTTCCCGGTTGCCACCTTTGGCTCATGGCCAGAGGCAGCGTACTTACATGTTCAGACTCTATGACCATATCTGCGGCCCCTAACCGAATGAGCCCCTTTGGCAGTCTGAGAAGACCCGCAGGTGAAATGGCAGCGAGAGAAAACAGCCACAATGCAAATTATGTTGGAATGTGCCAGAGGGCACTGGAGTTGGCAGAAGCTGGAGTATTCAGAGGTGAAACCACCCATCCACCCATCTGTAGAATCCACATAGACTCACCGATTTTCCCTCATTGGAAGTAAAGATCTGGCTGCCATATTCATTCATTGATGAGAAAGGATAAGATGGATTTAGGAGGTCAGATATCTTGAGAAATTTCTAAGGGATTTATCATGGTATTAAGACTTCCATGTGATTTCTTCCATGAGCAGTGAAAGTTAAAAACAAAAACTCACTGAGAATTCAGAGAAGAGGAAAGCGGTGGCCTTATGAGTTGACTAAAATGATTTGGGGATGGCCAGGAAGGAGGAGGGAGTAGAATCTCCTAGGGTGGAAGTAGCTAGAACAGTGCGTGAAACAGGGTAGATGCCATGTGTTGAGAGACTGGAAGTGGCAGGATGGGGAAATTGTTTACAGTGCTACATGGTCCTTGGCATGTATCAAAATTAGGAAGGAGTGTGTCTGAAGGCAGAAGTGCCAGGTGAAAACTTAGACAGCTGGTATATGATCAAGAAAAGTATCTGCAAGACTGTTGAGAATCTATATTTATATTTTCTTGTAAGTAAACTTGAGTAATTTTTCTTTTCCTTTCTTTTTTTGGAAGGTCCAGCTGTCCTCAGTTAATCCCTCGTCTTTGTCACCACCAGGAACTACAGAAATTGAACAGGGTCTGTCTGGACTTTCTATTAGCGCAGCTCCGCCAGCTGTCAGTAATGTTCTCAGTACAGGTATATAGAAAAATATATTCTATTTTGGGTCTCTTTGTTTTACATGATATTCTTTTCTATCTCAAGCTGTAGAATTTTAAAAATTAATGCCTGTATACTTTGAAAACTAATTTGCTCTACACTGGCAGGCCCTGTCTGTGAAAGTTAGTACTAAATTACACACAGTCAGCAATCAAACCTCTTCTCAATGCACTTTAGACCTTGGGCTTCTCTTGTACAAGTTATAGAGTCAGGACTCTACCTTTAAATTCTGTTTACTTGCTCTGTTTACTTAATACATGTGTGCATATCCCTTAGGTAGTAGACACTGGGGGTACAAAAGTGAGCAGGATGCCATTCCTTTCCTAGGGGCTCAGTCTTGCTCTGGGGACGTGTGTCTATTTCCTTCCTTTTTGTAATTCCTTGTTCTACATAATATACGTAGTTTTTATGTATATTTAGTTTTTATAGCTTTATCAAGATCTAATTCATGTACCATGGAATTCACCCATTTACAATATACCATTCATTGTTTTTCTTTTTAATATATTTGCAGAATTGTGTAATTCTCACCTCAGTTAATTTTTGTTCTTAGTTCATGAGCCCAATAGACATTGACTAGAATTCTTCTGTCCCATTTCCCAATATCTAAAGCAGTTTGCTAATCTAGCCCTACTTAGGTCAAGTATAAACTCTCTTCCAGGGGCCTTAGCTGGGTGGCTTTGCACAGCCTCCCACCCTCGGCCCAGACTCTGCTAACCAGTCCGTTAAGGGCCCTGGGCAGAGTAGATGGATCAGCTTGGACGCACAGTGGCCTGGCCAGAAACCAGACCACATGAAGTCCCACTGAAGGAAGGCCTGACCATGGGGGAGGGAAGGGGACTGAACACTGTTTAAATATGGTCTGTTCATTCTTTGTCAACTGAATTTGTGAGACATTTTTTAAAGATTGTGCTTTTGTTCTAGGTGTACCGACAATACCGTTATTGCAACCACAAGTAAACCAGTCCTTCACTTCTGTGCCATCAATGAATCCAGCTACTACATTACCAGGTGAGCAGCAGAAAACTAGAGATGTGTGTAGTAATGATAGCTTTACTGATATTTTGCATCTTAAAAAAACGACGACAAAAATCTGACATCTGTGTGGTGACTTTTTCCTTTTAATCTCATTTTATCTCTGCTGCAACTTTGTGATAAATGAAAGCAAGTGTCAACAAGCTGTTAGTCACCATCTAGTTAGCTGCTGAGCCTTGGGCTCCCTACCTACTACCAGCCAGCGCACCTATACCCTGTGCTCATCCCCACCCTCGTGCAGCATGAGACAGGAATAAAGAATATGTAAAAGAACAGCTTCTTTTCTTTAGGGCTTTCTAATAATTGTTTATGTGAATACATAGTGTCCTGGAAGAGAGGAGTCCTGATTGGAGTTTTCAGTAGCTCTAACTTTAAGTTAGATTTTAGTTTATTTCTCTTACTGTTCTCAGGGAAGACCAAGGCCCTTTATCCAGTAGATAATGATCAAATATTGTATCAGTGATCGAATATATTTGCATTGTGAGAGCTTTTAATTATATGGCTAAAGATGTCATTACACAAACATAATAAGCCGTTAACCCATTAACCAAATGTGTGTGTGTACACACACATACACACACAGAATGATAACGCAAGTATTGTAAAATGTCAACGTTTGGGGAATTTGAGTGAAGGTACTGTTTCCCCGAAAATAAGACCTAGCCGGACAATCAGCTCTAATGCATCTTTTGGAGCAAAAATTAATGTAAGACCCGGTCTTATTTTACTATAATATAAGACCCAGTCAATATAATGTAATATAATATAACATAGTATAACATAATATAATAATCAGGTCTTATATTAATTTTTGCCCCAAAAGACGCATTAGAGCTGATTGTCCATCTAGGTCTTATTTTTGGGGAAATATGCTATATATGGGGATTCTTTTTTGTAACTCTAAGTCTGAAATTATTTCAGGAAAAAAAGAAAAAAACAGAGAGACTGTAAACCTCAACCATCAAAGAAATATTCTTTTCCTTTTACTATCATACTTGCTGAGCTAAATCAGCCCTCTCTCTGAAACACTCGGGCTCGAGATCATTCTTACTCTCGGGTTTAGAAGTATTTGTTTTAACCCTTACCCACTTAGACATCTGATCACTTAGATACAGAAAGACATTGTGCTGAAGAGAGGTTTTGTTGTTACTGTTGTTACGATACACACCTGCCACGTAGGAAGTGGACTTCCGGTTTTCTCACTTGGCAGCGGGCAGTACTGTTGTCAGTCCACAAGGATTGAATGTTTTCCGCTGGGAAATGGTTTACCTCCATTTTTGCCTTCTCTTCAGGTCTGATGCCTTTACCAGCAGGACTCCCTAACCTGCCCACCCTCCCCAACCTCAACCTCACTGCACCGCATGTCTTGCCCAGTGTCAGCCTTCCGGAACTCGTGAATGCAGGTATGTTGCCCATCGTGCCTTCCTAGGATCTGTCTAATGAAAGCTTTATCCAGGAAAGCCAATCCTCTATCTCAGTTTTTTTCTGGAAAAGGCAGATCAGTTTAATAAATTTCAGCTGCTTCAAATAAATATTAATCTTTTTTATTTAAAACACTTAAAAAGGAAGAGGAAGAAGTATACCTTTGTGATTCTCCTCTGCCTGGCCGCCTCTCTTCCCCTTCTCTTCTCTCTGTATCCTGACAGCTCAAACACCGTAAAAACCAGTTGTAGGAATAAAGACCCACTGTGCCGCGTGGCACTGCTGTAGCTAAATTGGATGGAAAGGGTACGGCTCCCCCAGGGCAGGTGCATGAGCTCCTGTGATTCTCCTTGTTTGGGGCACTGCTACTCAGGGTGCCCAGGCCCAGAAACTTAAGCTGTGAAACTACTACCCTTGCTCATCTGGCTGAGCTTGTTATTTAATAAATATTCTCCATTATTAGCAAATATTATTATAATGAAAACTAGGGAGATTTTAGTGGAAATAGTTAAGTTAGCAGATGTTCAAAATATTTACACTCAGATTTCAGGCACTGATGAAAATGAGGCAGCAGAGTATCCCACTCGTCTGCTCTTCTAGTTAACGATTACCCAGGTCCCTTTGCCTCTGAGATGGCCACATGTCAGGGCTGACTTTTAATTGCTGCTGTGAACTCAAATTAACGTTCACTGTCTTAGCTCTCCCTTTGTCTTTTGTGCCCCGTGTTCTTGGCTTCTTTATCCTTTGCCCAGATTGAGGGTTTCACCAGCCCAGTGCTTGCCCTGAACCTGTTATACAATCTGCCTTTCCTTTGTTTCTTAAAAAAGTAAAACTCTTTCCCTTTATTCTACATTTTAAGATCACCGCAGTAAACCCACCAAGTATAATATAAATAGTTATCAATCACAAGGCTTGAGCAGAAGCCGGGTACTTATGGGAGGCCGACGCCGGGCTAGGTGACAAGCCCCTCCCGCCCACAGCTTTCCCAGGAGGGCTGGCTTCTGTGTCTCTTGCTGTCTGTCGTGAGGGCAGCCCTAGCCCAGCTTGCAGCTTCCCTGGGTGAGCGGGAACGCTCCTGTCCGACCCTCAGTGGAGCTGCACTGCCTGCCAGGTGAGGCGCAGTCCATCCCTGAGGCATCAGTGCCCGAGGCACAGCCTGTGCGCCTGGAAGCCTGGAAGCTGGAGCCTTTCCTTTTGGCCAGCTGGTCTTACAGTGACCATTTAATTCTGTCCTGGCCTCCAACTGAGGATAAGCAGAGGTGGTGATCTGTTTTCTCTCCTTGGCTTCAGTTTCCTTAATGAAATACAAATAAAAATAGACATGTGACAATGACTACTGCTCTTTTAGTGCTGGGAGGATATGTGATCTATGCCATTTTTGTCCTAGGTTTGCCACCTCTTCCTTCCTTGCCTCCCCGAAACTTACCAGGCATTGCACCTCTCCCCATGCCGTCCGAGTTCCTCCCATCATTCCCTTTGGTTCCAGAGGTGTCTTCTGCAGCAGGTACCGGGGAGCTGCTGCCCTCCCTCCCCCCCACCGGCAGCCTACCCTCCGACTCTGTCATGACCACTGCAAGGACCGACGCCGCCTCCGCACTCAGCGTGGGTGTGATGCTCCCACCTTCCAAGGCGCCCGCCGCCGAGGACAGAGCCAGCGAATCCGCCCCGGCCGGCGAGAAGCCTGTGTCTGCGGTAACGACGGCAAAGGCCTCGGAGTCACCTTAACCGGGAACCGCCGTCGCAGTTGGCGTGGTGTGCTGATTTCACCACGGGAGCCAGTCTGGAAATGAAAACTAGCATTAATTTCATCCTAGTTTGTACTGTATCTGTAGGCATCCTGTAAATAATTCTAAGGGGAAAACGAAGCAAGAGGACCGGGCTTGTATCCTGCTAAGTCAGGGCAGGCTCATGGGCCGAGGAGGAAAATGTCGCAAAGTGCTTGTATTTTAAAACAACCAAAAAGAATTGTCAGGGTGGCTTGCTGCCAGGTTTCCACTGCCATTCTTGGGAGTGTGCATCTTTGGGAAGGGTGGTGACAGGGCGTCTACGAGTCTCCCCGTCCCCCTGCTGCTCCTCTGTAAGAAAGCGAAATGTTTTATGCCTAGTACTCATACACCACATTTCTCGTATTTTGTAAATTGTTTGAGAGAATGCAGACCACCTCCCTATCCCATGAAAGGAAAAGATATTTTCTTTTGGTCTCTATGAGTCACATCTCTATTAAGGTTTACACGAAATTTCCAACTAAAGATGTTTGTTAAAGTTACACAATGTGCACTATTAATTGAACATCTTTTTATTCAGCCTATACATAGATCCTTGTTTTGAGCTCTCCAAATGACTCAGACAACATTTTTTAACTGCTGCTGTTGCTTTATACGTCCACCATAAAATGGCATTTAAAAAGAAATAAAGGAGACACTGCGGTTTTAAACCAGAAGGTGGCACTTTGTGGCTACTTAAATTATGATAGCTCTACTGGGAAAGAGTAGATACAGCAATAAACGACAGTCATTTGACTTTTCTTCTTGTGATCCATTTAAATTGCAACTCCTAATTGCCGTGTGTGCACTTTTTACTCTTCAGGATGTCGCATATCTCTAATGTAATTTTTCGTGTCTTAATGTTTGCTTTCTCCTAACTTTTCTACGAGATAAGTGGAATTGATCTATTGAATGAAATTAAATGCGTATTATATCTCTGTTTTGTAACTAAGACGAAAGAGGCTCATCCGTTGCTGACCAGGTGCTGGCGTGAGCATTGCTAAGAGAGCAGCACAGGTGACTGACCCCCAGCACTCAGCTGGAAACGAGTGAGCAGCACGAACCCAGAGCCTCCAGAAGGAGGCCCCACGCCAGCTGTTTTCAGGTCATGTCTATTTCTGGGCCAGGTTTACACTTAAAGCGAAATGATACAAGAAGGCGCCAGATCTAACCATAGTTTCTTCTGTTTGCATTGTAAATATTTCTCAAATAATTCTCTCAGTTAAAAATCCTATTTTTTGAAAAGGAGCTTATAACAGGTAGGGGAAATATTCACAAATATATTTAAATGTTATAATTTTTCCAGGACAGGAAAAGTTGAGCAAGTTGTTACTACTTTCGAAAAGATGCTGGTTGTGTGGGTGTGTGTGTGTGTAGGAGATAGATAACCTTAGTGGAAAGCAAGTAATAAGATTTAAAAAATGATTTTTTATAACAGCCAAAGCAATGAGTCTTACTCTTGTGAGATGACAGTTCTCATTTGAAAATGATGACAGCCCTGGGCCATCATCTTCCCAGGATTATGCCCATAAGCACATGTATTAGGTGGGTGCAAAAGTCATTGTGGTTTAAAAAGTTAAAAATTGCAAAAATCACAATTATGATTGCACCGACCTAATAAAACAGTACGGTCTGAGGAGAGAGGGATTCTTAGCCCTCACAAGATGGACAGATGGACACGGACCTGACCTAGATTGGATCACTGGGTCTTCCTGAGATGGAAAACACGTATTTTAGATATTCTCTGCTGCTTTCAGAACAGCCACTTTTGGTGTTTATAGACAGTAGTAGGTCCTGTACCAGGGGCCAGAAATGGAAAAGAGTGTTCCTGCCAACGCCACTCACTGTGGCCTCGTAGGGAGAACAGCCTGGGGGTCCGGCCTCAGGTCACTCCAGGGTCAGTGCTCTAACTATGGAGAAGAGCTCCGCTGCCAGCCCGTGAGCGGAGGGGCACACACAGGCAGAATTACCTTTAAACCCTCTTATCACTCGGCGTGGGCTCAAGTTCACACAAGATAGATGTGAGGCAATGATGGGGGAGGTCATTAGTTTGGAATAGGCTCAGTTATCACAAAAATTCTCAATAGTGGCTGAAATAAGAACATTTATCTCCCACGTTCAGATACTTAGAGGTAGCCCAGCTGAGGCGGCCCTGGCACTGCAACGTCAGCGACCTCGGCTGCCATCTGGTAATTCTGGGTGTGGTTTTCGTTTCCAAGGTCACCACGTGGACCCGGATGGCAGCTGGAGCCCCAGCCAGAAGTGGAAGGCGTGTGCCCTTCGGGGACAATTCAGAGAAGTCGCACACAGCACTTGGGTTTGCATCTCTGGCCAGTGGGGTCACATGGCCACTGCTAGCTGAAAGGCTAATAAATGACCCCACCACGTGCCCGGCCATTAGATGGAAGAAGAAGAATAACTAGTGTGGCCCACCATTTGCCCAAGCCCTAATGGAGCCTGAAGAGGCAGTCGGGCCAGGGCCCTGGGCACGGGTACAGGGACGTTTCTGAGAGATGACATTTGACAGCAAGAATTACACAAGCATACACCTGAAACTAATATATTGAATGTCAACTATAAAATACATATATATGGACGTGACCAGTGGCAGAGGCAGTGCTGGCAGCTGCTGAAGGCTGGGACAGAGTTGACACCTGTTAAAAGAGCAGCTGAGGACTGAGAAATGCAGCAAAGCTGCCCCTCATAGGTGCCCTCTGGCCACTCTCTAGTTCAAATAAAACTAGAGAAAACACACTTCATCCACTGGTGGACGTGGCCCCCAGGAACTTTCAGTGTTACCAGAGTTGAGGTTGCACCATGTTTCCTGGCAACTGATCGAAACAGGCCCCATCCCTGCTCAAAGGCCACTGGGCCTTGGGATAGTAACCGGCCACGGTTAGTAAGTGCTCACTGGTCGTGGGGTGAATAATGAAAAGGAGTGAGCCTACTCTGTGCAAAGCCCTTTGCAGGACAATCTGCCCAGTGAACAAGAAGTACGGAGTTGGCTTCTCAGCAGACGTGCTTCCTTTGAGTTGCCCTGCGTATATTAAACTGAATTCATTGCCGACGTTTGAAAATCAGAATGTCTCCCATAAATCCAGATTTATGGTTTCTCTTAAGTCTCAAGATCTGGCAACACTGGATCCTCAGTCCCACAGGGCAACAAGTGTCCCCTTGAGCCTACACCCTCCAGTTTGCCACATTCCCCACCTGGCCCACTGGTTTTAGCCACCTGCCTGGCACACAGGCATCTGAATTTGCAGTGTCTCGAGTATTATCCTGGTAGGAATGCTTGGGAAACTGGGTCTTCAAAAAGTTGGAGCGTCTAGAGCCCAGGAGATCCAGGATCAGAAAACGAGATCCGTCCTGGATTTCCTTATTTGGGATCCATAAATCATGGTGAGATGGGCACTGAGGGTGATAAAATTTGAAGCAGTACCTGACTATAAACCTGGAGGACAAATGGGTTTCTGGACAATGGCTGGGATGGCGACAGGGTTTGGGTTTCACCAGCCTCCTCCTCAAGTCAATGCTGTGACCCCAAACCCATTACTTATTTACCTTAACAACCAACTCTATTGAAATTTATCATCAGTTATCTTAGGGACCAAGGAGTAGGTAATAAGAGGTCCTAAATCTCTGACTTTCCTGTCCTCTGTCATGCAGGGTTACTGTTCCACTACCCGCACATGAATGCAGGATATGGTGAGGCCAAAAAGGAACACCCACGGAGCCATGGGTGCCACAATAGGGAGCCACTATTTTCTCACTGGCCGCTGGGTTGGAGACACAGGAAACAGGAGCCACACTATCCGCAGTCCACCCACCATCTGCTTCTCTGCCAAAAAACCCACCAACCAACCAACCCAAACATTTGTTAACTGCAATCCACTTCCTGCTTCTCTGCCAACCAACCAACGCAGCCACAGCAGTTATATCAGTGGCCAATGGCTAACTGGTTATAGCTGATGGCTATTTGATAACAGCTGATGGCCATCTACTACCCGAGCCAGCACCTTTCCATGTGAGGCCGAGAGCCTGGAAACTGCTCTCTGGGATTCTGTCCCCACACCCTCCACTCTATATGGCCTCAAACCCTGGTAAGAGGGAACCAAATCATATTTGCCCAGCTCTGGCCAGGCTGGGCTGGTTTGACACTGGAACTAGTAAAGTCTGCCGGAAGTTGTGCTTCTTTGAGAAGCACTTGAATTAGGGTGGTTGGGGATGGGAACTTCTTGTTTCATCTCTTACACATGATTGTGTATTGCCAGAATTTTAAAAAACATATTTGAATTATTTTTTCCTCAATAAAACCAATAGAGTTATTTCCATGTTGGGGGAGAATGGGAGACTTACAGGGTCAGGACTACTTAGCCTGGAGGGGTCGGGCGGTGATGCTGGCGATCTCCGGCAACATTTAAAACCAGCATATGACTGGTCATATACACAGGAAGCTCTCTACTAAGAAATCCCTAATCACGGCCATAGATGAGAATTATCTGTGCTGTTTGCCTTAACAAACTGCAGATGAGTCACAGTACTAGTCTATGTTGTGTTTGTAAATCAGTTCGGCCTGAAGTGTGCTGTGTGTTTCAGACAGCTCTGCTGAGCGGAGGCCTGGAGACATAATGGCAAGAGTCCACACCGTCTGAAGGCATTTCTTTGGCATTCGGATCTCCAGAAATAATGTTAGCTGTCAGGTACATGAAGTACATGCAGCTCTAACATTATTTCATTTTAAGATCAGCAGCTGAACAACCTGTGCTCTTTTGGGCAATGGGGAACATGAATGTGAGAGCAAACTCCATCTGTCTTGATAGGGAGCTGAATAAAAGCAAGAAGAAATAGGCTTATGTTCCATGAGACCAGGGGCTCAGAGCTCATTTTCATTTTAATAAACAAGGCATTTACCCACCTCGGTCTCTGCCAAGGTTTTGTTTTTCTTTTCTTGGAATGATCAGCAATGAAAAGGGCACGAAATCTTAGAGACAATGAAATTCATTTTTCCAAATTCAGATCTCTCCTAGGCAAATAGTATAACCCGAGGTGGGAAAATCCCCGTTGGGGTCTTTGCATTCTGATATTGCTGTGTCCCAGAGGGACACATTTGAGGAGGGACTGCGGTTGGGACGTGGAAAGAGGCAGAGAGAGAAAGAGGAGGGGCCCCTGGGCGTGAGCAGGTTCTGGGCTTGATGCCCTGATCTCGTGTTCCTAAATATGGTACGCGGAGGAAAATCTGTTTTCTAATTTTAATACCTGTGTATTTATTTTAACAACTATTGGGGGGAAAATAGAGTTGCCTCAAGGAGGCTAAAGTTGCTTCCTTTGCAAATAAACTTCAGTGAGAAAAAGGAATCAATTTAAAGAGAAGTATTGGTTGACAGCAGGCGCCAAGCACCGAGGGGGGCGAGTTTTTCTATTCTCCCTGGCATCCCAATAGGTTATGCAGACATCTCCAATTAACAGATAAGAAACCACCTGCAGTTCACGCAGCAGGAGAGCTTAGGGCCAGAGGCTGACTCCAGGCACGGCTGTCGGGTCCCAAGCCTCAGTTCTGTGCCCATGACGGGCGGCCGCAGTGCCCAACACTGACTGTCACCCAGGGACTCCTGTGCTCTCCACCGGGAGAGGGAAGGGACCCCGGACAGGGAGGGCTCCCGAGCGGGCCCGCAGTGCGTGCTGCGGCCACCAGGTGGCACCGCGAGCCAGGGAAAGCGGAGCCCATCGGAGGCCGCGGGGTCTCCGGGCCGGCCTCGCAGGGCCCCTGGGCGGGGCTGGGGCGTCGTAGGAGCGGCCCCAAGGATGGGGACGCTTTTTGTTCTTTGGAAAAGGGCTTTGGGACTTAGTCCCCGGCTTCCCTTGCACCGCAGACGTGCAGCTGAGTGGGGATGCTGAAAAGCCTGGGTGCATCCACCAGAAGGAGTACCTTTTCAACACAATTTTAAAGTAAACATATCAACCTGAGGATTGTTAAGATAAAGATGAAAAGCCCTTCAGGTGAATCCCTCAGATACTTCAGGAAACATCAGGAGTCTAAGTACCTGGTGAGGAAGGTTCAGGGGTCTTGCTTCCCACCGCTCCCAGCCCCAACCCTCCTTGCGCCCCTCCCCTGGCTCCCCAAGCCTTCTCCCTCCTCCCCACCCCAGGTGGGAGCCTAGCTGTGATGTCACGTCTCCTACCGCCCAACGGCCGGCCCTGGGCTGGGCTCTCCCTTCCCTCTGCATCCTCCCCTCAGCTGCTTCACAGACACAACCAAGCGCTTAGAACTAAGTGGGGCACCTGGGTTTGGCCCCAGGTGTCTCTGAACCCAAAGGCAT
The DNA here is from genome assembly GCF_964194185.1 of Rhinolophus hipposideros. NCBI lineage: Eukaryota > Metazoa > Chordata > Mammalia > Chiroptera > Rhinolophidae > Rhinolophus > Rhinolophus hipposideros. The sequence goes on from NC_138052.1 coordinate 47,693,146, forward strand.
TCCACCACACTGCTTGTAAACGAGGAATTTAGTAACCAGTGTGATGCTATCGTGCGGGGTGTCCGGCGGGGCGGCCTACGGGGTCTCAGCTCCCGCTCCCCACATAAGAACGCAGGACATGGTGAGGCCAAAAAGGAACACCCACGGAGCCATAGGTAGGGAAGTCATACCACTATGGTCTCACTGGAGGCTGGGTTTACACGACGTGCGACCTGCTGTCCGCTTTGCTGCCAACCGACCAACTCTCCTCGACTCTCCTTACTCTCCTTCAGTCTCCTCCTTCACTCTCCTCGGCTCCCCTCCGTAGCCGCGGCAGTTATATCAGTGACCAATGGCCTAATGGCTACATGATGGCCAACCAGCCACAGCTGACGGCCATCCACTATCTGAGCCAGCACCTCTCCACATGAGGCCGAGAGCCTGGAAACTGCCTTCTGGGGCTCTGTCCCCACACTCCACCCCTACAGCTTCTCGCCTTATAATCTACACAACAATCGTCTTCCGTGAGGGTCCCTGTGCCATATTAGACTATTGACACCTATGGACAAAAAGAAACGGTAGTCTTAGGAACCAATAATGGCAAATCCCTTCCACCTGGTAGGATACACGCTAGCTTTTTGTCTTGGGAAAGGAAGGTCGCTGCCACTGGCACCTTTCCCGGTTTGTGGTACCAGACTTTTATGGCAGTGCTTGGGATCCCTTGCATAGTTTCAACATGTAACAGTACAGGGGACCCCATAACAGGCCATAGTGAGAGCACATAGGTTCCCTGCAAAATCATCCTGGTATCGGGACCTCCGTATACTAGTCACTTGCGGTGGCCACTCAGCCACCACCCCTGGCGTCACTTGCAAATCATGAGTCAAACCGGCTTCCCATGGGGCTATCAGGCCCAACCATCGACAGTGGGGGCTTTTGACCTGCCAGGGCCAAGTCCATTGCTGCCGTTCCCCTGCTTTCAAGCATGTGGGTGCTGGCAGCAAAATGTTTCCATTTCTGCCATAGCCTGGCTTTAACAGAGTCTCACTGGGGGTAACTCGTAATTGAATGGGAGCGGCCGTTCGATGTAGCAGAGCTTCTACTGGTGCCGGTCCTCCCTTCCAAGATCTCTCATTCAGGACTCTTAGGACGTCCCATAGACGCAAGGCCCAGTCACGCATCGTGGGAGGGTGTTTTGACACCCGGAGACCTTGCTTCAAAAGGCCGTTATAACGTTCAATCATGCCAGCTGCTTATAGGTTATACGGAGCATGAAACAACCATTACACGTCCATCCTGGCAGCCCAGCGCTGCACCTCTTGACCCGAAAAATGGGTACCCCTGTCACTTTCAATGACCCATAGAAGGCGCACAGCCGTGTAAGAGCCACCACTGTATGCCGCTGATCCACAGCCATACACGGCCAAGCAAACATCAACCCCGTAGCAGTGTCCACTGCGGTAAACGCGTATATCGCATTGCGGGCCTTAGGCAGGGGTCCAATATAATCCACTTGCCAGCCCGTGAGGGGCACCCTCCCTCGCGTTATCTGCTGTGTCTCCCAGGGGAGCCTCCGCCTTTGGGGACTGTCCTGGGCACAGACGGCACAGTCATAGCAGGCATCTGCTATCTCCTGCCATTTCAAAGGCAGACCCCAGCGTCTGCTCACCTGCCACATGGTTCAGCTTCCAGCATGCTGCAATTTCCTGTGCAGCCAATGGGCCACCTCAGTGGCAGGAGCCTGTTCTAACCATCGGACCCATGCTAGGGCATCTGCTTCATCATTACCTGGGGACACTTAGGGGGAGTGACCTGTGACATGTATTAGGGTCACCTCCTTTCTCTGCCCTAGGTCCCAGAGGTCCTGCCACATGGCTTGACCCCACAGTGGACGGTGTCCTACCAACCAGTTTTGGTGTTTCCATGTAGGGAGCCACAACGTTAGGCCCCGGAACACCGCCCAGCTGTCAGTACAAATAACTAGGCGCCCAGGCTCGTCGCTGATTACCATCCACACAGCCCGTAATTCAGCCCATTGGCTACTCTGGCCCATCCCAGTATCAAACCAAATGGTGTCTGTTTTGGGCTGCACACCAATAGCCGTCCACACAGCTGCAGCCCCTCGGCTAGAACCATCAGTAAACCAGGCATCCTCAGGTACTGGGGACTGTCCTTCTTTGTAGGGCGAGGGCTCCAAGTCCTCCCCTCTAGGCAGAGCGCTTGGCTCAGCCTGGGCTACAAGCTCCACAGGCCGCAGGACCTGTTGTAGCTCTGTGCTCAAAGGGCTTGAGCTAAGGGTGCTATGTTGCTCCAAGTAGGCACCCCGCTTGGCGAGGGTGGTGGTCTGTGCCACCCCCATTTTTGGTCCCTGGGTCCACGTACGCACCCACCCCTGGACAGGATAGGTTGTTCAAACCACTACCCGTGCCGTTCCTGTGATGGCTTCTGTGGCCACTAGGGCTGCGTACACAGCGGCCAGCTGTTTCTCTATCAGAGAGTAGTGGACCTCCGCTCCTTTCCATAATTGGGACCAAAATCCCACTGGCAACCGGAGATGCTCCTGCCGTTGCCAGAGGCCCCATCCGTACCCCTCTTGGGTTACGTGAACATCAAGTTCAAATGGGCGGCCAGGGTCCACTACTTGCAGAGCCTGTGCCTGCTGCACTGCCCGTTTCGTGGCAATGAAGGCTTGCTCTATAGCCTCTGTCCAATCCCATGAGGCCCCCTTTTTAATCATGTTGTACAAGGGCCTTGCCATTTGCGCCATGTGGGGTACAAACGCCCGCCAATATCCTAGCAGACCCAAATATGTCTGCAGTTGGGAGACCTTGGTCGGCCGGGGAAAGACTTGTATCTTATCAATAACCGCCTTGGGTATAACCTTTGTCTTACCCGACCACACAACACCCAAAAACTTGACGGATAAGCCAGGGCATTGGACCTTTTCCTCATTCACCGCCCAGCCGCGTGACTTCAGGTGGCGGAGAAGAGAGGGAGCTGCTTTCTCTAAATCAGGAAGAGAATCTGATGTTAATAGAATATCATCGACATAATGAAACAAGGCCACAGAGGACGGGCGATCCCACTGTGCCAAATCCTGGGCCACGAGCCTGTGGCAGATAGTGGGGCTGTGCAAGTATCCTTGCGGAAGGACTTGAAAAGTCCACTGCCGCCCATCCCAAGTAAAAGCAAACTGCTCTTGACACTCGGGTGCAATGTTAATGGAGAAAAAAGCATTGGCCAAGTCCACTACATAGTGATATGTCCCCAGGCTGACAGTCAGACGATCCATTAAATCATGTACTGAAGGTACTGCAGTGTGCAAGGGTGGTGTCACTTTATTTAACTCCCTATAGTCCACAGTCATTCTCCAGGTCCCATCTGGCTTCTTGACAGGCCATACTGGGGAGTTAAAAGGACTGTGCGTTGGCCTCACAATATGTGCCTTCTCCCATTCCAATCCTGGCAGGAGGAAATTGGTCGCACTGCAACCACACGCCAGGGCTGTGGCAACACTTGAGGAGGGTGGTGAGCATGCCCGCATGTCACCGCTTTCACCACCCGGATCCGGAGACGGAACTCTCCTACCGACGTCTGTAAGCTGAGGCCATGTAGCACATCCACCCCTAGAATATACTCCGGAACGGGGAGACATACACCTTGTAGGTACGAGGGGGAAGCCTTCCTGTACCCAGTGGCAAGGAAACGGCTTTCACAGTCACAGTCTTTCCCCCATAGCCATCAATGCAGATTGCTGGTCCAGGGAACAGTTCTGGGTTCCCATAGACAAGACTGCAGTCTGCGCCAGTGTCCACTAGGGCCAAAACCCTCTGCACATTAGAAGGGGACCAATGTATGGACAGTTCCACATGGGGCCTCCGGTCCCTGCTCGTCCCCTCAGACCGGGTACCTTGGCCCCGCCCCTAATCAAGCTGAATGGAGTCGCCCTCAAGCGGCAGCATAAAGTCCTGGAGGGACACGGGTCGTGCTTTCCCGGGCTTCTCCTTTAGGCTTCTGAATTGCTGTTCCGGACGCAGCTGTTTCCAAAGTTCCAGCAGGAGTGCATTGGGTTGTTGGTCTATTTTCTCCTGATCAACCCCTGCTGCTACGAGATCACGCCACAGCTGTGCGCGTGTTACTCTCTGAGGCCCGCGACCTCGCCCCTTTACCTTTGGTTTGGACTTCCAGGTCTCAACTGTGCGGACCTCCTGTCTTAACTTTCTTCGCCTCCGGCTCTCAACATCCCCTAGGGTGGCCATGGCAGTTGTAACTTCATGGATCCGTCGCCCTACATAAGGTGTTAGAATAGCAACCCAGGATCCAAAAGCACTCTCAGGTGCAGTATCCAAAACCAGATCTCATGCTGGCTGTAAAAAGCTCGTCATCCGGCCCCTGCATGTTAAGGTTAAAAATAGCATTTCTCATACCCATTTCATGGATAATTTGCATGAGTTTCGTATATGACTGCCATTGACTCACAGCGCCTGGCAGTTCACTAGCCTGTCCCCATACTGTGCGTACCGCAGCAGTGAGCCACTCCATTAGAGAGTGGTTGCCCTGGTCGTGGGTCAACCTATGGCAGTTCTGTAACCTTTGTCACAGGGATGGATGCACTGTCACAAAGGCTAGCTTTTCCATCTCGCCTGGGGAGCAGAGAATGTTGTCTGCTCCCTCATCCCATAAACGTAGTAGCCAAGCCGAGACTGGCTCTCCAGGGCTCCGTCTGTACCGCCTCCCCAGCTCCTGCAACTCAGTGGGAGTGTAAGGGGTGTAGGTTGTGAACTCAGTCACAGCTGGGTTGCCGGCAGCAACACCACCGCTGCCCAAAGGTTGCTCACGGTTTACCCTTTGCTTCAAGATTAGCCGAGCTTGGGGGTTGGGAGCTACATTGTCTCCACTGTGGGGCCCCTCTTCTAACAGGCAGACCCGGGCTTCCAGCGCCTCCAACTGGGACACCTGGTCCGGCTCCTGGGCCATTTCATTAAGCGCATTTTTCGTGTTAAGACTCAAGGCCGTGAGGAACATCCAGCCCACGCGGCCGGCTGTAGCCTTCTCCTCCTCTGGCAACTGCTCAGTCAGAGCTTGCAGGGCCCTCTCCATGCTGGCCGGAGAGCCGTCCATGTCCTCCCACCCCTCCTTGGGGTCCAACTCCTGAGAACAGTGGCCAGCGAGCACCACACACTGTGAGGGGGCCACACGTCCTCCTGCCCAGAGTCAGACTCCATTTCTACCTGGTCGGAGTCTTGCTCATCGTGCCAGGTGTCTGAGTGGGTGGAGGCCTCCGTGGAAAATGTCCACAAGCCTCGGAGCCTAAGGCCGCAGCAGATCACCAAAATAAGGGCAACGCCGTCCATGGCCAAGAAGGTGGTGTGCCAGCTGGAGGCTTGAGTCTCCCAGGCAGACCGCACCTCCCGTTCCCGGTGTCACTCCTCATGGGCCTCCCGAAGCTGGGCTCTCACACGCACAAACCGCTCCACCATGCTTTGGTAGGTTTTGGCTGGCACCGTAGGCTGCTTATGAAACTGAGCTTTTTTACGTGTAAACTGCTCCAGTACATTCCTTAGAGTTTCAGCCGACACCATATCCTGCCGACTACGCCATGTGTCGTGCGGGGTGTCCGGCGGGGCGGCCTGCGGGGTCTCTGCTCCCGCTCCCCACATAAGAACGCAGGACATGGTGAGGCCAAAAAGGAACACCTACAGAGCCATAGGTAGGGAAGTCATACCACTATGTCTCACTGGAGGCTGGGTTTACACCACGTGCAACCTGCTGTCCGCTTTGCTGCCAACCGACCAACTCTCCTCAACTCTCCTTACTCTCCTTCACTCTCCTCGGCTCCCCTCCGTAGCCGCAGCAGTTATATCAGTGACCAATGGCCTAATGGCTACATGATGGCCAACCAGCCACAGCTGACGGCCATCCACTATCTGAGCCAGCACCTCTCCACATGAGGCCGAGAGCCTGGAAACTGCTTTCTGGGGCTCTGTCCCCACAGATGCGTATAAGGAACAGAAGAGAGCAGAAGCAGGACGCTTTCCCACTGAGGAGGTGGGGGAAGGCTCTCCTTTGAAGGATGGATAGAGACTCCCTCAGGCTGTCAAAGTGGAAGGAGACTGTAGGCAGAAGGAACAGCATCTACAATGACATGAAGGCATGGAGCACACAATGTGTCCTGGAAGTAGGAACTGCTCTGGGAGTCTCGAATAGGGAGGGTGAAGTATGGAGTGGTGGGAGTTGCAGGTGGAGGGGAAAAAGGGCCAGATCACGAAAGGTCTTGGATGCCGTGCCACGGAGTCTCAGACCGTCACGGGGAGTTGATAAAGGGGTTTTTGTTTTGTTTGGGGCAGGGGAGTAAAGAGCTTGCCCTTTGTAAAAGATCAGTGATTTGAAAATCCTCCCTTTCAGCAAGGAGATAGCTTTTTGAAAATACAATATACGAAACACAGACTTAAAAACCAGATCCGGCAGAGGACTTGAGGAGACATTTTTCTAAAAAGGACATACAGATGGCAAACAGACATATGAAGAAATGCTCAACCTCACTAACCATCAGAGAAATGCAAATAAAAACCACAATGAGATACCACCTCACCCCAGTCACAATGGCTATCATCAATAAATCAACAAACAACAAATGCTGGCGTGGATGTGGAGAAAAGGGAACGCTAGTGCACTGTTGGTGGGATTGCAGATTAGTGCAGCCACTATGGAAAACAGTATGGAGGTATCTCAGGAATCTGAAGATAGAACTACCCTATGATCCAGTAATTCCACTCCTAGGCATCTACCCGGAGAAATCCAAAACTCCAATTCAAAAATCTGTATGCACTCCTATGTTGATTGCAGCACTATACACAATAGCCAAGACATGGAAACAAGCGAAATGCCCATCGGTAGATGACTGGATTAAGAAGCTGTGGTACATTTATACAATGGAGTATTACGCAGCCATAAAGAAAAAAGAAATCTTATCATTTGCAACAACATGGATGGATCTAGAGAACATTCTGTTAAGTGAAATAAGTCAGACAGAGAAAGACAAATACCATATGATCTCACTTATATGCGGAATCTAAAGAAAAGAATAAGTGAATGAACTAATCAGAAACAGTTTTGGGGACAAAGAGGAAAAACTGAGGGTTGTTAGATGGGCGAGGGGGGTGGGAATAAGGGGGAAGGTGAGGGGATTAGAAAACAGTCGGTAACCACAAAATGGCCTCAGGGTTTTTGAAAATTAATTTGGGGAACGTAATTAATAATGTTGTAAAGATTTTGTAGCATATCCGATAGACACGTGTCCCATTTGGGAGACCACCTCAGGGATGCTGTAGATGCCTGATCACGGCATTGTACACCTGAAGCTGAACAATAATGAATGCCAACTATAATTTATATATATAATGTGATGGTTCAGTGTGAGGTCGGAGGGATAGTGGATGGGGGGAGGGGGGTTCACAGTGTGAGGGATATAAATGATGAACGTCTAAGTATTACCTTGTCTTGTGCACCTGAAACTAATAAAAAGAAAAAGAAAAAAAACAGATCCAGGTGGAGCGGCGGGCAGCTGCCCTCTGACCAGGAGGGAAGGCGTGGCATCCCCGAGGAAGGCCACCAGGTCACCCCAGAGCTGACAGATCTCATCTTATCCCCCAAGAAACCTAAATCCAGAGAAAGGATGTATGCCCCAGGTCTCCCACGGCCCAATCCACCTCATCACCCACACAAGACCCTGCTCTAGACGGGACAGTGGAGCACCTTCAGGTCCTTCCGGTCTTTAGAGGTCTGGGAAGAACCCAGCGCCGCATGCGGTGTGACCTCTGCCTCTTCCCTCTCCAGCCAAGGCAGCCCTTTCCGCCTGGGGCTTGGTAAAGCAACCCATGGACCAGTGCTGCTCAACCCTGGTTGCTTTTGTAAAAATACTGATTCCTGTGGATCAGGGTGGGGACAAGAGCGTGTGCCCTAGGGTGACTAAAGGGCAAAGGCTGCTCTCACCTGCCTCTGACACCCAGTCTGTCTAGCTCGGGTGGCGGTGGAAGGCGGGGGTGGGGTGGGGAGGAGGGTTAAAAACAATACGGTTTGGGATTAGGGGGCCTAGCTCTCTTCCTCAAGAGTAAATAATTATTAGTAAGTTAGGCAGAAATTGAGTCTAAAGAGAGTCTTATTTGATAGGATCTCATATTCAAAAGTCCTGTTCAGAGACGCATTCTTGAACTTACAGATTGGGACAACTAAAAGTTCTCAACACTGAGAAAAAATGAAATACTTGAAATACCTGAGCATGTCAGAAACTAGCAACTCTTTGCTTTGTCTTAGGAAAACAGAACGGTAACTGGGGAGAACTGCCTGTGATAAAACATTGGCAAAAGTATTCATAAAGAAAAGTACGGTAGTATCAATAATATAATCATCTAGGGGTTTAAGAAGTTCATACATGTAATAAAAATGGCAAGAATTATTTCAGAACCTTGTTAGAGAATTACCAAGGAAGGATTTTTAGCTTAAGTGCTCTCCTATTTTTCAGGGCTAGCGTTTGTCCAAGTTTCTCTCTTGAAGAGTCAAGGACAATGGACAGGGTTAAAGTCTATGAGCTTCTTCAGATTGGAATTCCCTAAATACCTGGAGGATTGCCAGCTATTATTGCCAATGTTCTCAGTGTGCCTCAGGTTACGTTTGTGCGTCTGACAATGGGGGGTGGAGGTGGGAGTGGGGGGGTGATAATAATGACTATGTCGTATTATTTCATCTCCAAAGTGAGGAATTTTTATAGAATGATTTTAGTTATTTTTTCTTGAACAGCATAGACCTTTGATGTTCTCCAGCTCTTTTTATTTTTCAGTAGCACGTATCACAGTGTCTTACCACAACGTAATTTCACATTTATTTGTGTGATTCTCTAACTGTTGTCTGTCTCCTCTATTGGACTCTGTGCTCCCAAAGGACACTTTCCTGCTTCCTTCTGTATCTGTGGAACCTAGAAGAGTGTCTGGCATAGAATACATGCTCTGTAAATTTTTGTTGGCTGAATAAAAGGGACATTGAGGGATTTTTATACTAGATAACCCATTTTACAGTATCCCTGACTGCGTTATTATCTAAATGCTCAAAAACCATATATAAAGGATGGAATTTTTATTTAGCAGCCTATGGATTTTAAATGATAACCTTTTCCCATTTTGAAAATCCTTCTTGATTTACTTGAATTTATTCGTAAGTAAAACCACTTAGATATGTTGACTTCTTGTCCAATTTTCCCACCAAACTTTTTTTACTTGAAGAAAATAACATAATACATATTAGACACTTTTGTCTATATTTGCAGATTAAGGTGAAGGAAATTAAGGTGAAGTAATTTTGAGATATAATTGACATATAACATTACATTAGTTTCAGGTATACAGCATAACGATTTGATGTTTGTGTATATTGCAAAATAATCACCCCAGTAAGCCTAGTTCACATTTGTCATTATAATTATTACAGAATATTTTTTTCTACTATAAAAATTTTTAAGACCTATGCTCTTAGCAGCTTTCAAATATTCAACAGTATGAACTGGCGTCACCAAGCTGCACATTACATCGTGAGGCCTTATTTATCACTGAACATTTCTACCTTTTGACCCCGTTCACCCATTTTGCCACCCCTAACTTACCACCTCCACCTCTGGCAACCACCAGTCTGTTCTCTGTGTCTATGAGCTCGTTTTCTGTTTTTCAGTGTATGTTTTTTAAATCCACATATAAGTGAGATCATACGGTATTTGTCTTTCTCTGTCAGACATTTTACTTAGCATATAACCTGAAGGTCCATCCCATTGTCACAAATGGCAAGGTTTCCTTCTTCTTTATGGCTGCGTAATATTCCACTGTGTGTATCTATATATATATATATATCTATATCTATGTCTGTATACCACATTTTCTTTATCCACTCATCCATCAGTGGGTACTTAGGCTGCTTCCTTGTCTTGGCTATTGTAAATAATGCTGCAGTGAACATGGGGGTGCACATCTCTTTTCAAATTAATGTTTTCATTTTCCTTGGATAAATATCCAGAAATGGAATTGCTGGATCATATGGTAGTGCAGATTTTAATTGTTTGAGGGAACTCCGTACTGTTTCCTTCTTGTAATCAATAGTTCTGGTAGTTTATTAGCGTATAGAAATATAACACATTTTTGTATATTGGTTTGTATCTTGCAATTTTACTGAATTCATTAATTCTAACAATTTAGGGTAGTGTCTTTAGTTTTCTGTATGTAACATGATGTCATCTGTGAATAGTGACCGTTTTACTTCTCCTTTTATTTGGATGCCTTTTGTTTTCTTCTTGTAATCGATTTCTAGTTTCATGCATTGTGGCCAGAAAAGATGCTTGATATTATTTCAGTTTTCTTAAATTTATTAAGGCTTGTTTTGTGGCTTAACATATGATATATACTGGAGAATGTTCCATATGCACTTGAGAAGAACATGTATTCTGCTGCGTATGGATAGAATGTTCTGTATACATAAGTCCATCTGGTTTAACGTGTCGTTTAAGGCTGGTTTCTGTATTGATTTTCTGTCTGGGTCATCTATTGGAGAGAGTGGTGTATTAAAAGTCCCCTACTATTATTGCTTTGCTGTCTATTTCCCACTTTTAGTTCTGTTAATATTTGCTTTATATATTCAGGTGCTCCGATGTTGGGTGCATATTAACAAATGTTACATCCCCTTGTTGGATTGACCCTTTTATCCTTATGTAATGACCTTATCTTTTATTGTAGTCTTTGTTTTGAAGTCTATTTCAACTGAATAAAACTGCACCAGCTTTTTCCCCCCATTTGAATGGAGTGTCTTTTTCCATCCCTTCACTGTTAGTCTGTGTGTATCCTTACGTCTGAAGTGAGTTTCTTGTAGGTAGCACAAATGGGTCTCTTTAAAAAAAAACAATCCTTCAGCCAGTCTTTTGGAGAATTCGGTACATTTACACTTAATTATTGACGGGTATGTACTTACGGTTTTATTTTCTATGTTGTAGTTCTTCCCTTGCTCTCTTCCTTTGTGATTTGATGATTTACTGTGGTGTGCTTAGATTCCTTTCTCTTTCTCTTTGTATGTCTACTATCGGTTTTGCTCTGTGGTTACCATAAGGGAAGCTCAATTTCTTATAAAGCTTTTTACTAACAACTATGTATGTATGGATGTATTCTATATGTCTGGGAAGGAAGATCAAGGAATAAAATTTTAAAATATTCCTGATGAAGTTAAAATCATAAGGTAACATTTTATCATAAATTGTTACATTAGCCCATAGACCACCATGGTGTTAATATTCATGGCTGGAACATATTCTTGGGATCCAAATGGCATCCCTAAAATGAAGAAAAAAGGGTAGACTGTTGCTAGGTCTGCAATCCACAATAGTTAGCTGCCTTGTCATTGAAAGTGCATGTACTGGAGAGGGGAGACATTTGCGGAGCTTACCACGTGGTTGGTGACCGGCACGGCTCATACTAAGTAATGCACGAGTTCAAATACAGTCTCTTCAGTGGTTGATAGATGGCTGCCGCCCCAAATCACGAGTGCGTATCCTAACTACTCCTACCTCTTTGTCAGGGGTGTCCCACTCTGACCCCCTATCGGGTCAAGACCGGGGTGTCCTGACCCTCTCTTCTGCAGGACGGCCAGCATTTGTCCTGACTGATCAGATCCCATGCCATCAGTTGGAGAAACTTGTGAACGCACGCCTGGTGCTGGGTGCCTGAAAGGCAGGTACTATTAATAGAGTTTATAGGTGTGGGCAGTAAGCCGAGAGGTTAGTGACTTTTCTCTAAGGTCAGAAAATTATTAACAAAGCTGAAAGATGAAGACAGGTGTTAACTGCAAAACCCTTGTTTTCCCCACTTCTAATCCTTCCTCTGAATACCTCCTTAAAAGGAAGTGATGAATTTGGTCCTCGTAGAGATGTTCTAGGATGCTGTATGAATGGCATGATTTGAAATAATCCACATGACGAATACTAAATTAGCCCTACTCATTCTTTGGATCAAGTCATTTTAGTGTCTAAGTTTGTTATATTTTAGAGATAATACCTCAGTAGCTCTCTGATCACATCAATGGTATTTAATCCAAACATCCCACAGCCCACTGACAGTGGGGTGTTGGGCGTAACATCTGTTGTTTAGCTCCTGGGAACAGCCTAAGGTCCTTCAGGTGGGCATGGGGCACATATTTAAATAAAAATGTAAACTTAATTACTTGGGAGATTTTTCAAATCAATGAAGAGTCCCTTGAAGTCAGGATTACTAATTTGTGACCTGGTGTCAAGGTGCCACACATGGGTAGTCTCAGCAGATGTGGAAGACTTTTAGAGATCAAGTTCAGGGGGCCATAGGGACAACTACTGAAGTTTCCCTCAAGTTCCAGGGCCTCTTTTGGGAAAGTTATGGACTTAATAGTCAGTATTACAAATTTTTATTAGCTACCTACTGGTACCACTGCAGGAAGACAGGATGTACATCATATCTCCTATGCTCGTGAAAGTGGGCCAAGAATCAGGATGGTGAACAGATCTCTAAGTCAGGCAGAACTGGATCTGATCTTTGACTTACAAAACACGATGAAAAACCAATGAGAATGGGAAAAGGTTTGTGACCCTCTCTCCCTGACCTAGAATGAGCGTGGGACCTTTGAAAGGGTCTCACAGCCAAGGCATGGCTCAGACGACACTCTGCATTGTGCTTTAGATTTGCTCTTTAATGGTAGCAATTATGTTTACATCTACTCAGTTTTATGTCCCCTTTGAAAAATCATGATTTAACACACTAAACAAGTTTTATACTAAAGAGGCAAGATGTTAGCATGTTAAAAACCCTGCACCTTAGTTCTGATGCCACTACTTACTCATTATGTGGCCTTATCCAGTTTATTCTCTTCTCCAAATGTTTTTTTCTTTCTTTCTGTAAAACTATGATAATACTGCCTATTCTACCCCAAATGGCTGTTATTAGCAAGAAAAAAATATGGCAGACTTGCCTCTGATGAAATAGCATAAACCATCAGGGTGTGATCCTTTTGGTGACTACAGTTTACACGAAGTTACCATTTTTTGTTTTCAAATTGTTGCACCTTACCTTCCATTTTCAGGTAATCTAATCATTGTTTGAAATTTGAGTCTGGCAATGTTCTCGTAAAACATATTTCTTAAAAGAAATTATCACAGGAAGCAAAGCATACTGTATCATGTATGAGGTTAAAAGCAATGGAATAATCACTGAGTCGTAATGAATGGTAATAGCGGCTGATTATACATGGCAACACAATGCGCTCGGCATAGTTCTAAGTGCTTTATATACGTGAATCATTTATTCCTCACAACCACTCTGTATGGTACTATTATTCTCATTTTCAGACAAGGAACCTGAAACACAGGTAATAAATGGCAGTTGACATTTGAAGCCAAAGAATCTGCTTCCAAAATATGAGTTTTTAACCTGTATATTGTACTGCCTTTCTTAAAACAGTCATACGTATGCAGGTAATCTACATGCCTAGTATTTTAAGTGAGGATTTCTAGATGAAAACTATGCATTTCCAAAAATAATTCTATTAAGTTCTCTGGTTCTATGTAAATTTTTGAAGTTGGTTTACACACATTTACTCAAATCTTTTCCATTCAAAAACTAAAGAATTCCCAGGGGTGGGGTGGGGGGTTAGGGTCCTCAAAAAAGGGGGAGGAAAGGGAAAGTAGGGAAAGGTAAATAGAGATATATATGTGCTGGGAAATAAAGCTAATTCAAATAGACAAATTATATAAATTCTAGAGCTAAACCCAGGAACAAGAATTCTAATAATTTAAAATCTAGCTGATAAAGCACTTTTTGAAATGCCTTCAGAACATTAAATTTTACTACATTTGGGAGGAAATTTAACATGTCAAAATCTAACGTGGGATTAGAGAAAGACTGATATATGTGACTTTAAAGGTATAAAGCTATCTTTTTCACACACAGCTATGTAATTAAATTCTAAAAGAAAACTGACTCTAAATGGACAGTCTGCATTACCACTAAAACATAGGTAATAACATCTGATGATAATATTATTGCATTTAATAAGCAACATTGAACAGCAAAACACAAATATACTCTAAATGTTTCACTGAACCTTCCACCATTTTGGCTTCATGTAATGAGGTATTTGTAGAAGTATTTGTTTATGTTTCATGTACCATTTAAACTGAAAGAGTTCTTTTTTTTAGGAGAAGAGGATGGTGGCCAGTAAGGAAAAAAAGAGATTATTTTTGAAAAACCACCAAGTATCTACCCAATTCCTGACATACAAATTATTAGGGTGCTTTCTACACTTACTTCCTCTCAACATGCACACACTAAAGCTATTTTACATTAGAGAAAGATTTTAAAATTATATGCAAAACCTTCATTTTCCTGTGCCTCATCAGTGCTGACTTTTATAGGGAGTCAGACCGGTAAGAGAGCCAAAGGAGAAGACCTCAGCTATTATTGTCTTATGGATATAAGACATGCTTTAATTCGGAGTGAATTCAAGAAACCCGAAAACAATTTAAGCTTCAAAAGGTATTAGAGCTAAGGTTTACCAGAGTGACTGATATTATGTAGTGATAGATACCAATTTCCCATGTGAGAACAATAGTAAATTATTCAATTTGGGTCAATTAGCCATCTTCTACCTGCTGGGTTACTGGCATATTGTCCAAAATCGATAGCATTTGTTTGGAAAAACTTGAGGAGGAGAAGATCTGTTGAGTTTACTCCTTTCCTACACCTCTTTGATTTTAAATGATTACCTAAACCCAGGGTCAGGGAAGCAGTTTCACTTTTACGGCTTATTTTCCTTTTTGGCTTTTTGACGCTAGCAGTCACTTTAATTCATTTGAAAAGAATAGGATAGAGCAGTAGTCTCAGTCTACACTATTTATTCAAAGCAATCTCAGATTTATATGTCCACTTAATATCTCACCAAAATTTTAAACAAAGCTGGGCATTTTCTTTTAATGCAGGTCTTCAAATAAGAGTTCCTGCATGAACATAGTACTTTGATTCAGATACATGAAAACAACAAAATAGAAAGATTTGCGGGCAGCACCTAAAGCACTCGGGCAATGCGAACATTTCATTACCACGTCAATATTTTTTATAGGGTTTCCATCTTAATCTCCAGGGAAGCAGGCACAGCCCTTAAGCCACTCCTGATAGTGCTAAGTGTACCCAGGATTAACCTTGATGATGGTTATTAGGTTTACTTTAACAGCTTGAAACACTTTATATTTGTCTTGAAGTATACTTAAAGAATTTATTTAGCTGATTCTTAAGGAACCAAGTCAGAGGCGATATCATAAATCTTAAAAGCTCCCTTCGAATATAATTTTCATAGTCTTTAAATTTTAACTGTAATTGTTTATTACTGTTTTGGCTATATCCTCTACAATTTCAGCAGCATCTTAAAGAGACAATGTGTGTATGTACAATGAAAAAACAAAATGGTATGCAACATCAGAAGTAAGAGCCACAGTTTAACTGTACAATATTAAGGAGAATCTGTGGTACGTATAGCCTCCTTTTTCGGCAACGTGGACAACTTACATGTAAGTATCAGCATTATGAATGTAACAATAAAGAAATAATTCTTACAGAAGTGAAATACAGCATCCTGAAAAATAATGGTTTCTACCATACAAGGCAGTTAGAAAATGTTCACATTTTAACAAATCTATACAAACCACAAGAAACTTGTTTATGGGACCATCATCCCACCTTGCTGATAAGAACCTTCTAGAAATGTAGAATAACCATGAACAATTTATAAATCTAATCTCTATGTGCTCCACAGCCCTAGAACCCAAGAAACTGATTTAGAGAATGCTGTATGTCCAACATGGGTCATTTTTACATGCCTTGATTGTTAATGAATGCCTGCTTTTAATATGTCTCTGTGATGTACAGTCAATTTGCACCTTTAAGGAGGTCATTCGATTTTTTTTTTTTTAGCAAAGAAGCAACATTTAGCAGCAATTAAAGCGCCTTCAAGACTTAAAAAAAATACAATATCCAATTAGAAAAGCCATATTTTTAAACATTTGTACAAGAATAAGCTGCTGAAAACCTGGTAATTGAAATACGACATATGTACAACAATTTACAACAGAGCTAGAAGGGAATTTATCATTATCCTGCATAGAACTGGTCTGCATTTGGTTACATACTGTCACTTGTTTTAATGAACAAGGCCTGGTAACAAAATGAAAATATCTGTTAACAATTCTAACATGTCGAAAACACTGGAGATATTATGATTTAGTGAATTCAACTGATTTCAAAATAAGCAGCTCATTTTGTCAAAGATGTAAAGTAACTAGGAATAAAGGCTCTCCCTTTAACATAACCAGTGAAAAAAGAGGACATGTGATTTCGAGGTACAATATGGTAAAAGCCAGAACAGGCAAATGACAAAGTCTAACTTTGTCCAAAGCTCCTAACTCTCACATTCTATTACTATAAAAACACAACTGTCACTGTCATTCAGTTCTTACTTTGGTTTCAGCAGATTAACTGCCGAATGCTGAAGAATGTATCCAGGCACTATATAGTTCTTGTGTTAGAAATATGTCTCATTTTTTCCATGTGTTTTTAAATAATGAAAAACTACCCTTCATATTAGAACTCTCTAGTAACAACCAAATGTATTTAAGTATTATAAACGTTATGTACAGTGTTCCCCCAAACAAACAACAAATTATTTTTCTATCTTAACATGGTATTCCTGTTTCTGTGCAACAGGCAGTCATCCTTCACTGCTCAACATTATAGTCAGAAGTGAACATTTATTCTTGTCCATGATCCACTTTCATACAAATGACGCTACGAAGAACTTCAGTTTACAAACAGTTCTCAACCATGTCCTGTGTAAAAAAGAAAATGAAAACACTCAAATTCTTTCAAACTCAAGTGTGCATCTGGAAGCAATCAAAGGTATCATGCCCATTTGGGAGGAAAGTCAGTAAGTAATTATGCTGGAAGAAGGGGGTGTCGGGGACGCTGTCAGCCCAGCCATGTGTAAGTTCCCTGAAGAATTGGATCTTCTCATGTGTGGGAGAAGGTATGGGTCATTTGCCAGTTGGTGCACATCAAATCGATCTTCTTTTCGGTATGCCAAACAGCGTCTTATAAAGGCCTTAAAAAAACAAAAAAGTCAGCAATTAAAATCTTTTCCCCTTCTAAATATCAATCAACTTAATGCCATAGAAGGATGGACACATCAGAGGCAATAGATTTCTTTTTACTGGAAGTTCAAATCTTACAAACAAATTTTTTTCTGTAGCAATAAAATTCTCACTCCAAATTCCACTCCCAACTCACAGCCCCTAGTGGTTCACTGTACAGTCTAAATTATTACTGCTACCATTTAAACTTGTTACAGGAAAGCTATACTTTTTCAAAAAAAACTGTATTGAGGTAAAATATCTATAACAAATGAACATGTTAACCCTTTCTGAGTATACAACTCAGCGACATTAAGTACATCCACTCTGTTCCACAATGTCACACCCGTCTCCAGAACCTTTTCGTCTTCCCAGACTGACTCTGTACCCATTAACCAGTAACTTCCCATGGCTCCCTCCCCCAGCCTTTGGTAACCACTATTCTATATTCTTTATGATGTGGCTATGCTAGGTACCTATATAAGATACCTAGACTATAAAATAAGTGGAATCATATAATATTTGTCCTTTGGTATCGGGCTTATTTCACTTAGAATAATGTTTAAGAGTCACCCACGTTGTAGCATGCATCAATTTCATTCCTTTTTAAGGCTGAGTAATTCAACTGCATGTATATACCACATCTTGTTTATCCATTCATCTGCAGACTGACTAACACTTGGGTTTTCACCTTTTTGCTATTGCGAACAATGCTGTTGTGACCACTGGTGTATAAATATTTGTTGGAGTCTCTTTTCATCGCTGATGGATTCTGTTGCTGTGCAACTTTTTCATTTGACGTAGTGCCACTTGTTAGTTTTTGTTGCCTTTGCTTTAGGTGTCAAATCCAAAAAATACTCACCAAGACCAATGTCAAGAGCTTACTGCCTAGGTTTTCTTCTAGGAGTTTTATGGTTTCAGGTCTTTACACTTTCAAGTCTTCCATCCATTTTGAATTAATGTTTGTATGTGGTCCAGTTTCATTATTCATTATTTTGCATCTATCTGTCCAGTTTTCCTAACACTATTTATTGAAAAGACAGTCTTGGGTGGTAGATGAGGGTAAGGGGATCAAATATATGGTGATGGAAGGAGAACTGACTCTGGGTAGTAAACACACAATGGGATTTATAGATGATGTAATACAGAATTGTACACCTGAAATCTATGTAACTTTACTAACAATTGTCACCCCAATAATTAAAAAATAAAGACTGTCTTTACCCCATTGTATTTTCTTGGCTCCTTTGTTCATAAAATAGTTGACCATGTAAGCGTGGGTTTATTCCTGGACTCTTGATTCTGTTCTATTGATCTGTGTGTCTTGTTTTTATGCCCATACTATTTTGATTGCTATAGTCTGTAATATAGTTTGAAATCAAGGAGCATGATGCCTCTAACTTTGTTCTTCTTTCTCAAGATTGCTGTGGATATTTGGGGTCTTTTGTGGTTCTGTACAAAAATTAGGATTGTTTGTTCTAGTTCTTTGAAAAAATGCCTTTGGAATTTTGGTAGGGATTACATTGAATTTGTAGACTGCTTTGGGTAGTATAGACATTTTAATATTAATTCTTCCAATCCATGAGCATGCACTGTCTTTCCACATTTCTTTACTTTCTTTCATTAAAGTCTTGTAAGTTTTCAGTGTACAGGTCTTTCACTTCCTTGGTTAAATTATTCCCAGTATTTTATTCTTTTCGATGCAACTATAAATGGGACTATTTTCTTAATTTCTCTTTCTGATAGTTTGTTATTTACTGAATTCAGTTTGTTATTTACTGAATTCACTGATTAGTTCTAACAGTTTTGGTGGTGTCTTTAGGGTTTTCTACATACAGTTGACCCCTGAACAGTGCACGGGTTGGGGCGCTGACCACCAGTGCAGTCGTAATCCACACACAACTTAAATCGGCCTTCCACATATGTTATTTCCCCTGGCCACTCGACCCTTGAATAACGCAGGTTTGAAGTATATAGGTCAAAGAAAAATTCTGTGTCTAAGTGGACTGCAGACGTTTGAACCTGAGTTGTTCAAAGGTCAACTGTATAATATCATTTCCTCTCTAAATACTGACAGTTTTATTTCTTCCTTTCTGATTTGGATGCCTTTTATTTCTTTTTTGCCTAATTGCTCTGGCTAGGATTTCTGACATTATGTTGAATATGGGAAGCTGCATTTATACTTAGAAAATTCTGGATCCCTTTTTTCTAGAATTTTTCATCTGCTAAAGTAATCCTCTCACCCTCTATCAGTTTAGTCTGGCTAGAGGGAATGCCATTTTTAGCCATAATATTTTTTTTCCTATTGAGCATAAGGAATTTTAGATGAAGGGAACACTGAAGAACGCTTCTATTGGGGTTTTTGTTTCTTAGGTTAAGACTGTGCATCAGTACACTTTTGAAAAAGCTAAATAATAGAGTATAATCACTATCATTTTTCCTTCTCAAACTGGTTTTATGTATCTTCTTCTTGAGAATAGCTTCTTATAAAAAAATCTACTGAATTACAACATTTACAAAATATATAAATCCTAAGTGTACAGTAAAAAAGTGAATATATCTATGTAACTGGCGACCAGATCAAGAAAAAAAACTTTACCAGAAACCCCTAAGTCTCTTCACACCCCTTCCAGGCATGGGCTCTGCCTACAACCCACCTGTATCTTAACTTTTAACACCAGAGTTCAATTTTGCTTGTTTTGACCTTTATGCAAATATACCCATTTATCTAGCTTCTTTCACTCAATAGTATATTTGAGAAATTCATCCATTTTTTGTAAAATAAAACATTCTCAAGGGGTAATTCATAATTCTTTCCATTTCTTACTGCTGACACTAGAAATAACTTCAGCTTGTCTTGAGATTCCTAACTGACATATAAATTCATGAATCAAACCATCTGCAGGAAAATTATAACTAAGATACATACTTTATAATGTGATTAAACTTCGATTTAAAGTTAGCTATTTTGCATTCTGCTTTGAAGTTCATTAGAAGTAATTTTTTCTCTAAAAACAAATCTAGCTCTTATCATTATACCATGGTTAGCTTACTAATATTTATCAAGTCTTTCTGATCCTTTAGGTCTTATCTTTTTAAATCTTTCAGAGACCACTCTAAATATGATTTAAGATACAGAAAAAAAATCAGGAGTGATCGACATGTTGAAGGCGGAGATTGAAAGGAAAAGCCATCACCAGCAAGATTCAGAAGCACACAAGGAGTAAGTGTGCTTCCCATGGCTGCACGGAGCCGCAGAGGCCCTTGGCGTTCTACAGGGACAAGAGGTTAGAAACCAAACAAGCAATAATGTGACCTCCTCCTCTCCGGGTTCCAAAACGGTGACTGTGGTACCTATAAAGGGCCTAAGGACAGAACCAGATGGTAGATGCGACTGTCTTTTGGCACACTACATTCATTCCTGATCACTTTTGTCAGTATTAAAACATAAATGGATCTTCCGTTGACTAAATTTGTTTAGTTTCTATTCCCATTGACGCTGTATGTAGAAACAGAAGACAAATTTAGATGCTAGCACTGTCAAGATCTTTTTAAAGGAGCCATAATTACCTTATGAAAATAACCCATTATGCTTTAAAATAAGAATGCCAGTTATCTTTTCAATTGTCAAAATCTTCTCAAAGTCATTCAAATAGTTTGCAAAAAGCCAATTAAGATGTAATAGATAAAATGAAATATGGAACAGTTCCAATAAACAACATGCTTACTGAGATTATCCAAAAAGCTGAACATTTTCAATTATGAAAGCCATTCTGACCCCAGCCAGGGTCATGTAGCAGTGCTTGTCTATACTCTAAGAATACAGAAAACTACATAATGCTTGTTTATGAATTATTATTAAGGCCTAGACTATTCCTACCAGGAAAATGAAATGCAAATTTCATGGGTTTGTCATAGGAATTTCACCGGGTTTAAAAAGAACACTCCCACAGGGAGGTCACAAAGAAATAAACGTTGTGATGAGAGCATAACAAAGCAGGAGTGAAAATACAAATGTGAAAGGCCAACAGGAGGAGGAATGTGGGAAGGTAACAAGCACCATAAAAGTTCTGCTACTAATTAGAAATAGCTATTTCATGTTATCATGTAGACATGGATTACAACTATAGGAAGCCATCTGTTATGGAGTCACAGACTCCTCCATGCACGCATTGCTGAAGAAGAGGTCAGGCTTTCTCAAAAACTACTGCAGGGCAGCATAACATCAAGTAGCGCTGCTACTTCCTAGCTGCTATGATTCTGGACAAGATACTTTTGCTATGGCTTGGCTGGTTTCCTATTTTATAAAATGGGAATAGCAAAAATACCTACACCCTCGTAAGAATGTTAAAAGATAACGTATATCAAGTATCAATACGATGCTTTTATTTCTTACACAGCTGACCCTTGAACAATTTGGGGGGTTAGGGGCACCATTCCCCCATGCAGTTGAAAATCCTACTTCTGTGCAAAGCCAATTAAGACACATTTGTACGTTATATACTGTATTCTTAGAATAAAGTTAGAGAAAATGTTAAGAAAATCATATGGAAGAGAAATATGTACATACATTTTATGCATTCATGACATACCTTTCTCTTAAATTTTTTCAATATTTCTAGGCTACATGTTTGGTCCTAACTGGCAATGTATTCCCAGAGAAGTCTCTTAAGTTCTCTTTCCACACTGATGAAGGGACAGGATGGGATGGGGAGCAGATAATATCTGTGGTAGTTTGTAGTTCTGACTTCAGTATAAAGACAGGCTTGGGGTTCCTCTGCAAGTTTTTTCAAATAGTTGTAAATCTCCAAAATATTTTCTAATATATTGAAAAAAATCCATGTGTAAGTAGACCTGTGCAGTTCAAACCCATGTTGTTCAAGGGTCAACTATATATTTAAATATCTCAGTATTAAAACTGATAAACTGATATATAAAACAAAAGTAATGATGGGCCCAAATCCTGTGATTTCCCCCTAATTTTCAAAGCAAGCTGGTGTGAACAAAGAATCAGGGATTATATTTGGGTCCTTAAAAGATGAAAACTATCACAACCAAAGAAAGGCCTAAGCAGTTCTATTTTCCAGAGACAATTACCAGTCCCCACTGGACAGATTTTCCTGCAGCAGCAATCCCTTTTATTTTACTGACTAATAAGTAATTGCTTTAAGCACAATTTATGACATAAAATTTCACAAAACTTATTATATAAATTTAATACCTTTGCTTCACTGCTTACAACCGGTTTTACAGGGAACTGGACTTCTGTGGCTTTTAATATTGTATTTTCTTGAAGAATGTCTTGTTGAGATTGATTGTGACCAAATGGCTTTAAAAAACAAATGGATAAAATGTTGAGAAATTTATCTCACAAAAACTTTAAACATAGATATTATCAGTGAATTCCCAAGATATAAACTATTTGTGTTCTAAAAAATCTAGTCCTCAGTTCTATGGAAGTTCGGATACATTATCATAGCAACAAGGTAACAATTGGTAGCAGGCCAGAAAGCCTTTCTAATCAATCCTCAGCATAGCTGAAACATTGTGAATGAGCAGTAGAAACAATGAATGTTGTTACAATATATATAATTAAAATAAAATAAAAACATAAGAAATTTAAAAATTTATTCTGAATATTTAAAAAAATAAAGTTTGATTTAGAGAAGAGATGAAGAAGTAGAAATGTGAAAAGACCAAAGAATAAAATACTTTGAGCACAATACACTAACTTAAATGAAACAGCTCCGGGTTTGGTCCTAACTGGCAGTGTATTCCCAGAGAAGTCCCTTAAGTTCTCTTTCCGCACTGATGAAGGGACTGGATGGGATGGGGAGTAGATAATATCTATAGTAGTTTGTAGTTCTGACTTTAGTATAAAGAGAGGCTTGGGGAAAATGAAGACTAAGTTTAGTGGAATTTCCCTGAGGAAGTGCAGGGGGAAACTATGCCCAGGCCAAACTGTGTGTGTGGTGGGGTAGAGAATGTGAGGAAGTGGAGAGAAGGGAGGATAATGAAAAGAGTTTTGACTCCAGTATTCTTAACAGTAGAGAATGTCAGCACTGTTGACAGTTACTTCTTTAATTTGAAAAAAAAAAAAAAAAGGCAAAAAGCAGGTCAAATAAATTGTTATGACATTAAAACAATTCTGATCCATGGAAATTTTAGAAAGAAACCTGGATTTTCTTGCAAGAATCTAAATTGACCTTTAACTTCAAGTTAATGAAACTTTGTATTTAAGAGGGGAAAATTCAACTGATCTATATACACCTGAATCTGGTATACTTGAACTTACCTTTCTACCATAAAGACACTGAAAGAAGATGACTCCAACTGACCACACATCAACCTTGTTGGAAATCTTTGGTGGTTCTTTTCCAACTACAAAACACTCAGGAGGTAAATACCTATAGTTTTTTGGGGAGAAAAAATTGTTCATAGGATACTATTAACAATCTATAATTTAAAACCTTCTAAGTGTAAAATCTCAGAACCCCAATTTTATGCATACATAAACCTTAGGATTTCATCAATGAAAATCAATCAAACTGTGAAGCATTTACATCTGGTATCATTTGACTCTAGAGCCAAAAGATACAACTTTGTGATAAGTATGCAACACACACACACACAGACACACGGCGCGGGGTGGGGTGGGGTGGGGGAAATGTATACACATGACTTGTATTCATCTTTTGTTACCGGTATATATTGAGTATTACAACTGTAATACAGTTTTTTCCTTTCTTAAAACGTGTATACATTTTTTGGCACCCTCTGTATATCTAAACTGTACTATATATGTATATTGTCTACAGAAATAAAAAACAATCCTCAGAAATTACAATGTTCTAATTTGAGTACTAATAACAGAAGAAATGCTCTCTCATCCCCACCCCCTCACCAGCATTCAAACTGTAAGCAGGTGTTTTCCTAAAACACATGTCTGCTCAGGTGGTTCTTTTGCTTAAGGAACCTCAAGGTAACTCACTGCCAAGGTTAAGATCCCCTAGCTCTTGTTTGTAACACAAGACCCATCCTAATCTAGTTCCAACTTAAATTTCCAACATTTGCACTCATTCTTCTCTCCCACCCCCTCAAACTGGCTAGGCAAAGCCAATTCACCTGGTTCCCCACACTGCTCTTTTGTCCCCCATGCTTTTGAATATGACAATCTCTAGTACCTCCCCTACCCACTCCAGCTCACTTAGTAAGCACCTTTTCTTCTTCACAACCCACCCAACCTCTATCAGCCTTCTCTGCTTCCCTCTAGGCAGAGCGTTGCTTCTTCCCCATGTAACCAACCACCAGACGTTATGGTACCTCTATTACAGCATTAAAATAAAATCATACTAGACTAGGAGTAGCTCAAGGAGCTCTTAGTCATTGTGCAGTGTTCAAATAATAGCATCTGCAATTAGTATTTAAAACTACTGTTTTTTATTTCTAAGTGCTTTTTATAAGTTCATAATTTTAGATAAAGTAAAGGTAGAAATAAATTTGTCACCTTAGGCTATAAGTAAAAAGATACATACACAAGGAATGCAAGTACCTTATACCACAAACATTTAGATAAACTGAAAATCCTGAAAAGGAGTAATACAGCTAAATGGGCATCTACTCTTTTTTTTTCCCCTTTAGTTTCATACTCACTATGCTGCAATCATTTGTATCACCAGGATGCTGACAGATCTCTTAAATTATTTGTGATGTTAACCCTTTCCTACACCCCAACTCAAGTAAAAAGCCAGATTTGTTTTACAAATAAAAGTGTATTTTGTGTAGCTTAATGTCTATGTAACTGAAACAAGAATAGCTCTTAAACACTATGCTATACCATCTCTTGAAGCAAAAGGATATACCAAAAGGAACAGGTACCAAAGGTATTTTTAAAAAAATATTTATAATTTAAAAAAAAACCAAACTTTTACTTAAGTTTGTTTTTCCAGGACCCACCAGCTCCAAATCAAGTAGCTGTCTCAATCTAGTTGTGGAGGGCGCAGCTCACAGTGGGGATCAAACTGGCAACTTGTTGTTAAGAGCACTGTGCTCTAACCAACTGAGCTAACCGGCCGCTCCATACCAAAGGTATTTGGGAAGAAAAATGTCGATCAGTATTTAGTAGACAATTACATTTGAGACCCGGGAGGGACAAAACTGATTTTCTTCTAAGTGATACTGACAAACAGTTTAAGCTTCCGGGGATGCAAGATAATTTATGAAAGCATCATAGACAGGTATTCTATAAGTTTGTACAGGATATCCCAGTTTACCAAATACATAACTAAAAAACTAGTATGACTGTAGAAAACTGACCATTTTTGGAATGGTTTCTATGGGAAATATTTTCCAGGTTCCTACATGGAAATGCCACACTGTATCTCTTTCTTGTACAGCACCCTAAACATAAGCTTCCCTGTCTCCTGCTCATCTGACAGAGGTAAATCCCCTTGCCCTGCCCTGCCCTACTGAAGCCAGAGTGAGAGGGAAACAATATAGCGGGAGTCTCTGCAGAGGAAGAATGATGTATTATTTAGAACACGGTTTGTAAGCTGTCTTCCACAGAGTCCAGGCTCTACCAAGAAGCCTTGTTCTTATTGGTTTTATTTATTAAAATTCTAAGACTTTGTTGTCAAAAGAGGAGGCTTGTTGTTAAAAGAAAAAAGTCTAAACACTATGATTGAGGATACTGACTTTTAGGGGGCTACTAGTCTGAAATGACAATTTTCTTTAAAAACAACAACAAAAAAAATTCATGCCATTATCTTATGTATACTAGAAAATGCCACAAGCAGAATTTGAAACTTTAAAATGGTTTTAAAAGAATACATGAACTTGACCAATCCCTGTCTATGAAAAGAACAGTCCACACAGACCTGTGGTATCTTATGGAACTGGCCTAACTGTGTGAAGACTGTTCTGGAAACCCTAATGTCACATTTATGTTTGTAGTCACCATCCTGTTCAATGAAGTTAAGTACACTTACTTCTTTTCCAATTAAAATTTCATTCCTTTTGCTCAGCTACTTTATTCTGAACACTAAGATTGTTTTGAAATTTTATAGTCTATGTTCTCCACTTTGGTGAATTTGACAAGAAGTGTGACAATTTACACTGAAGTAGTTCTTGTCCACACCTAGATAACTTTGAAGGGAATAACACTCATTTAGATTTACATCTGTGAATCTATATTTCTATCTAGAGTTATATCTTATATGCATGAAGTCAATAAAAGGTATTTTTGAGAGTCAAGTCTAGAGGCCAAGAATATGCCAAGTACCTCTCCCACCCAAGATCAACAAAACCGTCTCCACAAAATCTCTACAGAGAGGGCTTTATGCCTGTTGCTTGTAATAATTAAGATGCTATATTGATATAAGTATTATTTGCATCATAAACGTCACTCTAACATTATAGAAGAAAATCCTCAAATTCTCCATGTTTGGAGTTTCTGGGTAGGTACTGATGTCACTTGCTAATGCCCTGTTTCCCTCTAGTTAAGACCAGAGGAGAAAAGAGGACTGGTAAGAGTAGACTTCATATTAATCCCTCACTACGACAATTTCAAAGGTATGTGAAAGGAAAACTAAACTCTCAAAAAAGCCTTGTCACTAATTTAGACAATTTTCATATATTTCATAATACATTTACCAGTAAGTGCCTGCCCCTTGGGAAGTCAGGTCCATTCCATCTACACCATAGCTATCATCATCCATAATCTTGGATAGACCAAAATCAGTGATTTTGATTTCTCCACATGCTGTTCCATCTACCAGAAGGATGTTTCCTAAGAACAAAATGTAAGGTTCTTTTAGTGGTACATAGGTGAAAAACATTATCTTTACTACTTAAGCTAACTTTTGGGAAGTCAATATATATTTAAATTTTTAAACATAATTAAAATATAGTTTTAAAAGGTGATTATGACAAAAACACTTTAAAGTCTACTAGTATTCCATTAACTTTAAAAAACTAAACCAAAAAGCATATTCTTAGGTAACTTAATAAATATGACTTTTAAAAACTGTACTCTTTAGAGCTTAAAAATTATTTAGACACATTTTGCTAATTACCTGGCTTAAGATCATAATGTATAATAGGGGGTTTGATTTCATTGAGATATCTTAGTGCATTTACAATTTGCATCACAATAGACCTAGCTTCTTTCTCTGTCATTAATTTATGTTGCTTCAGGTAGAAATCCAAGTCATTGCCTTCACAAAATTCTAACACTGTACAAAACCTAGAATGGAGAAAAGAAAAAAATTAGACATAAAATACTATCCCGTAATTCAGAATCACAATGGAAAAATGAAGATATTTACACTATCACAACAGAATAGGGAAAGCAAAAGCAAACATATCTTTATTTAAAAACTAAATCCTTATATTCACTTACGTATCTGTATCCAAGGAGAAATAATCATAGAGTTTAACTATTCTGGGGTGATCCAGTTCTTTATGTATTCTATACTCTCTGCAGGCATGTCTGTGGGAAGAGAGAGTATATTAATTCCCCATGACCATTAAATGGATTTTTCAATTGATAAAAACCATGAAGTATTAATATTTACTTGTGGTAGTTTTCCTTTTTTTCATCCCTCCAGCTTTTATTAAGCTGATGGATCTTCACAGCAGCATATCTTTGTTCATAAAGGTCAAAAGCCTAGGATTAAGTTATAGAAGAATTAGGACCAAAGACCACTGAACAGCTAAAGAGATCTAAACAAAAATTTTGGTGATAATTTTTGCAATAATAGGGAATTAGAATATATACTACAATTTTTAGTGACCATCTCTGCTAAAGTTGTATATAGTTCAATGACACATTATCAGAAACAAGATACAAATTCCATGGTGCTAAGTCAGAGAAAACTTTCAAGTCAATTTCACATTCAAATTTTATAAATGCTAATATACTGAAATCAAGATAAAACAATAAAGCTATTTTTTTTGTTTTTAATATGAACTTGCCCCTCTATTCTGGCAGTAACAGTAAGTAGCCAGGAAAACAGATGGCTCTAATGCTTTTTTTGTGGGTTGGTTAAGCAAAACTTTTTTCTTTAGCTTTTCCTAGCAATTCCCCACTTCGTTGAAAATTACCAAGTTCCTAACAATTTCCCAACTGTTTAAAAAAATTCTAAATTTTGACTGTGAGACTGTTCAAACAGAACATAACCATTAACCATGTATCATTATCATACCTAATGATGTCAATAATAATTCCTAATCTCTAATATACAACCTGCCTTCGATTTTCCTTGATTGTCTCAAAAAAAGTGTTCATTTAAATCACCAGCCTATTTCTTAAATAACAAAATAAAGAATGATCAGGATTCTTTTAAGGCTTCAGGTGATTTTTTAACCTTTAAAAAAAAAAGGAAGTCATTAAAAAGAGATTTAATAATTTAGGTTCTACTGTGATTTATATACAAAGTGCCCCTTTAAGAAAACTTAAAAGCTTACACATTTATTAGAAAGAAGGTCCCCAGTCTCCATTCTCCCCATCAATTTAATCTAAAAAATAAGCAGTAGGTATAAACTGCTTGTCGTGCGGGGCGGCCTGCGGGGTCTCTGCTCCCGCTCCCACATAAGAACGCAGGACATGGTGAGGCCAAAAAGGAACACCCACGGAGCCATAGGTAGGGAAGTCATACCACTATGGTCTCACTGGAGGCTGGGTTTACACGACGTGCAACCTGCTGTCCGTTTTGCTGTCAACCGACCAACTCTCCTCTACTCTCCTTACTCTCCTTCACTCTCCTCGGCTCCCCTCCGTAGCCGCGGCAGTAACATCAGTGACCAATGGCTTAATGACTATAGCTGATGGCCAACCCAGCCACAGCTGACGGCCATCCACTATCTGAGCCAGCACCTCGCAACATGAGGCCGAGAGCCTGGAAACTGCTTTTTGGGGCTCTGTCCCCACACTGCTGGTCACAAAATTATAAAAGCATGAGATCAGAAATAATATAGGATGGAGTAACTAAGAATATTAATTTTGGAGTCAGATAAACTTATCAGCTGCATGACTTTGTGCTGATATCCTGTCTCAGCCTCAGTCTTATTTATAAAGCTTGGGTTGTGATTGAACCGTATGTAATTTTAGCAGACATGATCACCAAAAATTGTCGTGTATATTCTACACTAGAGGATTAAATGCGGTGAAACATACACAGTGTTTAGAATAACATGATTCATAGTAAATATCCAATAAACATTCTATTATTAAGCATCGGGTTTAAAGAAATAGAAAATAATTTTAAAAGTTCATGTGAGAGAAAGAAAAAGAACATAAAAGGTAAAATTCAAAGGCAATCATAATAAAGGATAACAGATAAAAATAAAAATTTAAGTATACTAATAAAAAGTTAATATCGTGAACACGCAATGGGATTTATAGACGATGTAATACAGAATTGTACACCTGAAATCTATGTAAATTTACTAACAATTGTCACCCCAATAAAATTAATTTAAAAAAAAAGTTAATATCAATGATATTGATTATAATAATTATATATTGACATATCTTTTTCCCAAGATTGGGTGAGTAAAGAATACCTTCCAATAAAGCTAATACGGTACTCACTAAGCAACTGATTCAATATTTTCCACCTTGATATAAATAAAAGTCTATACATTTTGGCTTACAAGCTGTTGCTTTCTCAATGGACCTGGCAACCAGGAAAGGGCTTTGTAAGGGTTGGAGTGAGTCGTTAGTGTTTCGGTCAGGACTGAAGGTCCAAGTCATTTGGCCCCAATCTACATTTTCTAATTTCTATGAGCCTTTCTTCAAAAAGCAAAAGCTGCTTTTAGCCCCTATCTGTGGGGCTAAAAACAGTGGAAATACTATTGGGCAGTGGCAAAAGGTTGTTGTGATTAGTGGGCTCGGAAACTGGGCAACTCTCCGGCTGAGCTATTATCTTTTCTACCTTGGGACCTGGGTAAGCCTACTTCAACCACTACAGTGCATGAGATGACCTACGATTGGAATGAGAGCTACAGAAACTGGAAGAGCGCTCACTCATCGCTCCTGACGGGCGAGGCCGGGATGCCAATTGCTTATCCAAGTGCAAACAAAAACAAAACATAGTTCGTGGTTGAATCAGAATCAGAATTGAAGTTCTCTGAATTGGAATTCCGTAATTTTTAACTTCTCCCAGTCAGAATAATGCAGGATGTCTTTAGTAAACCACAAAGGCACAGTCCTTGTCTGAGTGAACAGAGAGGACTTCTAATAATAATCTGATGAGCTTACATTTACTAAGCACCAATGTTCTACGTGATTTACTGGTGATAGCTCATTTAATCATTACCAGAATCCTATGATGCAGGTACTGTTACTAGTCCCAGATGAAGACAGTGAGGCAGAGGATAGTAAGTAATAAGCCCAAGTTTATACAGTTCACAGCAGTAAGAATTAGTTAGGATTCAAACCCAGCCAATCTGGCTTCAGAACCCAACCTCTTAACCACTAACTACACCAATATATAACGAAGCACAAAGTATCACAAGGGGCTTATAAAAAAGGCAGACCAATAGGGAAGGCTTCCTTAGAAACTGAAGTTTAAGGGAGAGTCTGACCTTAATCCTAACTAAGAGCAAATAGGAAGCCACTGGGCTTATAAGCAGGGGCATGAGATGATCAGATTGCACATTACAAAAAGGCTACTACAGCTGCAGCATACAGTAAGTGAACTGGGGAAACTTAATGCCCAAAGGAAGGTGATCAGCTAGGAGGCTCGGGCAGCGATGCAAATGAGACAAGGAGGCCCTAACGGGAAGGGTCAGTGCAGGATGTAGGAGAGTTTAAAGACATTAATAACAGCAGGCACCATGGTTATGTATCAGGGGAAGGGAATTAAGGGAAAGGTCAGGTGAAGGATGGCTTTCATGTTTTTCACTTGAGGGACTGGGCAGGTGAATAGCAATGCTATGTATTGAAGTAGGGAGCAGTGTGAGCAGAAGGGGTTTTGTTTTGGAGAAGAAGAAAATAACTTCTAATTCAGATATAGGTTTGCAGGGCCTATGAAGCACCCACTTAAGGTGAACAGACTAAGTCATGTACATCAACAGGCATGGAGCTCTGAAGGAAAGTGTGGGACCCACACACCTCTGAGGGTGAAATCAAATAGATGATAACTCAGTGAATGGGAGGGCATATATTTGAAAAGGAGAATACAAAATAAGAGACCTTAGGAACTACAATATTAAAGGTTGGGCAGAAAGATACAACATGAAGTGGAAAAAAAGTAAAGTATAAAACATTGAACACGGTGAGTGTGGGAACAGAGCTAGGAGTGCAGTTTCCAGGCTCTCAGCCTCACGTGGAAAGGTGCTCACTCGGGTAGTAAATGGCCATCAACTGTGACTGGATGGCCATCAGCTGTGGCTATTGGTCATCAGCTGTAACCAGTGAGCCACTGGCCACTAATGTAACTGCTACGGATACGCTAGCAGCAAATGGGGGCTAGCAAGAAGATAGTGGCTGAGCTAGCAAACGTGGATTGCAGTTAGCAGGGTGGATTGCAGTTAGCAAGTGGGGTTGGTTGGTTGGTTGGCAGAGAAGCGGACGACAGGTTGCAGATCGTGTGGCTCCTGCTGCCTGTGTCTCCAACCTGGGCGCCTGCGAGACTATAGTGGTATGACTCCCCTATCTATGGCTCCATAGGTGTTGCTGTTTGGCCTCAGCATATCTTGCGTTCTTGTGCGGGGAGCAGGACTAGAGACCCCGCCTGACACCCTGCATGACAGTGAGTAAAAATGTCTACACTTACACATACACATTTGAGAAACACTGGCCTTAAAAGGGGTAGAAATTTGAGTAAATTCAGGACATGTAATACTTCTGACATATACAGGAGTACAATCTTCCCACAAATGTGTTATATTAAGTGGCTCTCTACCTATCTTGACTCCAATGGCTGTTATTATTTGGATCGAACCAACTAATGGTAACTTGGTACCAAATGCCAGCAGGGCTGGGCAGATGCCAAGGACAGTCCTTAGACTCTTGAAATAAGACAACATCTTTGGTAACGAGAGTCAGGACAGAAAATCTGTCAAAACAATCATAAAATCAATAAACAAAAGACAAGTACTTCTTATCCAAATACAGGTACCCCCCACTTTTTGATAGTTTGTGTTATGCCCCTTTGCTTTTACAAAAGACCTACATTTGTACTGTTTGCGCTAACTGAAAGAAATCCAAAGAGGATTTTCGCTTCTATGAAAAAAGGCAAAAAGCGTACACAGCACTCAGTGTTTGCTCTGCAGCGAGGCATTACAGAGGCAGCACACGTCCCGTGCAGCGAGAGGGGCCCCACCAAGCTCCGGCCCCGGCACCCTACTCAGCATCTCAGCCTCCAGCCGCCATAGCTGTGAGCTGTGCCTGGGACCATCTGTGCTTTCTTTTGATTTCCTTTGTGCATCTGTTAGCAAGATATGTCCTAAGGCATCAGAAAAGCCTAAGAGAGCGCTTAACATAAAACTGGATGTAATTAAGCTTATTTGGTATGATTTGGTAGGTTAATTTTTGGGTCTGGGAACAGTTGAAAAAATTTCCATATAAATTAATGGTAACTGCTTCATAGCTTTATGCTACTTTGGCTCATGAAAGCTTCCACAGGAGTGCTCTTCTTTTGGATAGCCGGGGAAACCTGCAGTCCTGTATCTTGGCTATACACAGTTCATGTGAAGAACAGAAAAAGATTTACATTACCTTATACACTTCACTGAAGCCACCTCTACCAAGCAGATGAAGTAATAAATATCTTTCATTTAACGTTGGGTGATCTTTGAACCTTCAGGGTGGGGAAAAAAAACACTCAGGCGCATGAAAACACACACAAAAAGGTTCCCTCCACAATAAAATTCTACTCTCTTATTGTCTACTCCTAGCGATTTGTCTCACTCTACTGCCAGTTTCGAATTCTGTCACACACTGCTGACCAATCACAGCGCTGTGATACAGACCGAACTACTGAGTTGCCAAGGGCTGTACGAAAACCCCTATCTCCTCCGCAGGAGGGATCTCCCTTGCAAACCGGACTTTTACATTAGGAGTTACGGTTAATCAAAACTTTACAGTACTGACGTGGTTAAAAATAATTATATTTATAAATTGGCCTTCAACCACGATTAAATTTTACTATTTTTGACTTCTAACAAATAAAATCTAATTCCTAATTAAAAAAATAAAACTCAAAAAAAACAACCACTCACAGACAATACTATTACATATCCACAAAAATGTTTGAACACAATTTTCAGAACAGCCAATTGTTAATTAGTTCTGTTCTGTTTTACTAGAATTTTCATCTGGTACAATTTAGGTTATTTTATAACTATATTATTTTATCACCTTATACACTGGAATGATCTGTATGTGTATGAATTATACAGACCCAGATTATCACAAATAGGCCTTTTAAGTAAGATATTAATATTTCACAGCTGAAGGTGGCCACTTTCAATTCTGACACTCTCATTATGTCACAAAGCTGTAAATTACATGACAAGTCTTAAAGATAAAGTATAAAAAGACACGTTTCCTCTCTTCTACATCGATTAAACCCAAGTAGTGCCTTGCTTAATTTCTATCTTCTTCATAAAGCTCCCACCAGCCCACAAGTATTTTCCCTTCTTCGAATTCCTTTAGCATTTAAAATCTATGACACTCGTTTTTATAACCAGGGATTAAGGACAGAGACTATAACCAACTTTTCCAAGTTTTGCATAATGCTGAATACCTGGCTTACTGAAATCCCTTTAGTTGAAATAATTTCTCCTTCACTATTGTAACATTAACCTTGATATTCTGTCAACAAATATTTATGGCATGCCTTCCACATGCCAGGCACTGGTCTAGGCTCTGGGGATACAGCAAAACTATAACTAGTCCCTCTTCTCATGTAGCTTATATTCTAGTGGGAGGACACAGATTAAGTAACTGAAACATACACTTATAATTAGATAATGATAAATGCTAGGAAATAAAGCAAGGTAAGGACACTGAGAGGGAATGGTGTGAGGTAAGGACTGCTACTTTAGGGAGGGTCGCTTAGGGATGCTCTCTCTAATGACCACTTGGACGGAAATAAGGAGTAAGCTATTCAGGCACTTAGAGGAACATTTCAGGCAGAGGCACTGGCCAGCACAAAATCCCTGAGATGGGACTGTGCTAGACAAGTTCAAGGGGGCCAGCATGTCTCTGACATATAAGTGAGGGGAGGATGGGACAGATGGGGTGGTGAGGTGGCCAGACGAGACCAGGCAAGACCTTCTGAGCCGCAGAAGGACTCTTTGGATCTTTTTCTAAGTGTGACGAGAAGCCCCTCAACAGGGAATCTTTTGTTTATGCTCTGCACAGAGAAGAAAGACTTTCACCATGTAAAACTGAAATACAAATAATGACTTACTGTGAATTATCTTCATTATTTATTCTTTTGAGCTCTCGAATGTGAAGATTTCTGACTCTTTCCAAACGTTCAAGTTCTGCCTGGATTTCTGCCTCTTCCTGAAAATGAAGAGAGGGGACTATAACAAGCTCAATTTATTTGTGATATAAAAAAGATATTTTTACCCATGTATCAATTTTTTACAGTGACAAAAAGAATAGTGTATTATAAAGTACCACTGAGTTAAAAGACCAAAGTGCTCTTCTTTTCAATGCCTGAAAGATGGAAAAAGATCAGGAAAAAGCCTATTTCAAGAAACCATCCTCCACATAAAAATCTATACGTAATGAGATGCTGAATTTTATTCTGTACTATAAGAAATCTATTTTTATAATGTCTAAACTGAAAATGACTGCAAGGTAGTCTGAAACTGATTTAAAACACAAAATGAGCTGAAAGTTTTATTTCTGGCACAAATTTTAATTCTAAGTAGAAATAATTTACTACTCTGGAGCAAATAAAATGAAGATATTTTACAATAGCTAAACGAAGAAGGAAGGAAGAAGATAAAACTGATTATTCCTAGACCTTGCAACATCTGGAAAACACACACATACATACACACACACACACACATTTACAATGTGACCACTCACTGGATAAATCCCACTATAATCTTAAAGAGACTCTAAAACTTTTATGGACAGCTGTGACAGATCCTTAGGTATCAGAGCAGATCTAGGCAAATCGTAAAGAAATTTAACATTCATTTAATGTAAAAATTTTGATAAATATTTTCAGGTCTCAAAATGTAATTCTTACACATGTAGGAAGCTACTAAACATTTGATAGGCTGGTGGAATTTTAAATAATCTGATGAAATTATGAAATGCCTATTAGAATACCAGCTGAAATACTTGTTTTAACTTTATGTAAAATTGTGGTATGGGTCCTATTTCAAAAGTGAATTTATAGAAATTAAATTTTATTGAGTCATAAATTTATAATTATGAGACTCAACTAGATTGTTGATATACATAATTACATTTGTTTTATAATTGTTGGTAATCTTTCAATATTTATATAATGGTAGTAACCAATATCACAAAAGAAATACTTATTTTAAAAAAGTAAAATGTATATCTGCATCAGTTAAGCATTTTTTCCCCCTCCACGAAACATGACAAATATGCCCTATAAAAATCTTACAAGACAAAAGCACAGGCAAGCTGCATTTTAGTTTGAACTTGTAAAGTTTACAGGAAAAAAAACAAAATGTCAGACGCACTACGGGAAAAGAAAGCTGGATCCTACTTACTTAAAAAGAAATGTCAAGGGAAAGAACTATAACCAAATCTTACATACAGACAAAAATCCTCCATCGTTAGTGAAATATATTTACAAACTCCATACTGTAATTTAGCATTTATTCCACAATATCTTGGACCTTAAAGTGACACACTCTGGGGGAAAGATAATTCTGCAACTCATAAGTAATCTCTCTCAAAGCCCACCAAGAAAAGGTATACATACTGTTATGGACTGTAGGTATGTATTCGCCCCAAATTCACGTTTAAGCCCTAAACCCCAGCGTGATGGGATATGGAGATGGGGCGTTTGGGAGGTCATGAAGGTGGGGCCCTCATGATGGGGTTAGTGGCTCTGTAAGAAGGATAAGAGAAAGCTCCCTCCCCCTACACCCATCTCCTCTGTGGAGGAGCACAGGGGAAAAGGCCATGGTGAGGAGTTGAGAAGGCAACCTACAAACCAGGAAGAGTCTCACCAGAAACTGAACCCTGCCAGACTTGATCTTGATCTTCTAGCCTCCAGAAAAATAAATTTGTGTTGTTTAAGCCACCCAGTCTATAGCATTTTGTTATGAGAGCCCGAGCAGAGAAGATCAATACATATACTTCTAGGTGCAAATGTTAGGGCAACACTGCCTAGAACCCTCTCCTTACAGAAAAGGGCACGGTTCAGTTTGGGTCTGGCTTCAGGGTACAATAGTCTGGATACAGTCGTCTCAGTAACTAATTTATCTCTAGTGCAGATCATTTCCAAACATCTATCCTGTAGGCTACACCTCATTGCCTGAGATTGACATTAACTTACGGGCCATCCTCAGAATAGTTTTCAGAGAGTTAAGGAGAAGCAAGGATGACCTGGGTTCACAACTGACCTAAATTCATTCAAGAATGGAATCCTCAAATGCAAGGCAAAACTAGACCAGATTACTAAAAATCAAAGAGAGAGAATCTAACCAGCTAGATCTTGCTTAGTAAGAATACCAAGTTCCAATCCTCTAGTCACCCACTAGCTGAGCAGCTGACAGACAGAAAGTCTAAAAGAAATGAAGAAACAATGTCTGGAAAGGAACTGGAACGACTGGAAATTATGGTGTAGAAGGGACATGAGTAACAACAGATGGTATTCAAGAAAGGTAGGTTTGGTGATCACGCACAATAAAAGGACATGGCTCCTTTCAGTTTAAACAATTTAACAGCACACACTGTAGCTATTTTAACAGTATTTTTAAATAAGCTCTAATAGTCTCCATTATATTTTAAAAACCAAGCCACACCAGTATACAACAACAGATCTTGATATTGCCTCATTGTTTAAACAACCTGCAAAGCACACCACCTTCCAAAATTTTTAACTTAAAATTTGTATGGAAGGTAAGTTTCGCAGCAATTTAACCAGAACAGTTTGTCCACCAGACGTTTAGCATAGAAATGCTTTCTATTTGTAATTAAAGTCTCTTCTGGAAACTTAATATCCTTTTGGCTCAACATTCTAAGGCAAAAGTTAGTTACAGCAATGTATAATTTCTGTAAAATGCCAGATTAAAACTGTGAGGCAGATATGGGGTATTTCTGAGCATTTCCCATTATGACAATTTTTAAAAGACAGGTGGGTGTGTAGGCCTTAAGCTGTACAGCTTTCAGAGAGTTATAAAATGCATTTCACATGTAAAACTGATACATTTCCTGTAAAAATTAAACACAGTAGTTTAAACTTCTTTAGCAAATCTTGAATGTATGTTACATGTTATCCCCACAAAAATAAACTTTTTATTTCCAAGAGCTGCCTTTTTATGAAGCCAAGATAAGATAGGAAGAACTTTGATACGACATTCTCAGCTTGCCTATAATCGATGAGGATTGATAAAAGAAATTCTATGTGGTATATTAGGAAGATGGTGGAAGCAGAGAAACGCCTATCATTTTGAATAGTCTATTCAACTCCATAACAACATTATTTGGTCTAGGAAAATAAGTTCAGAATGAGGTTTCAAAAAGTTTAACATCAAATTCATTTTAGTAACGATCAACAGCAATCCCTTAAAAGTTAGTATCTCTAGGTTTTAATTTCAAACTAAGTTTTAATTTCATGAACTATTTATAATGCCGTTCTTAAAAGTTCATCACCAGGAAAGTGAAAGTTGAAATTAACAAAAGCCACTACTAAAAACTAATGGAAGGGGCAGTTCAGAAAAGGAGAAAATTATAAACAATTTACTTCAAATTTATCTTTATTATATGTCCCCAGATTATTTCTATGATATGCTTTCACATATCTTAAATATGGGATATGAACCATTAGAAGTATCAACCAACCAACCAACCAACAAAAAACCACCTAGAGAGCAGGTCTAACTTTGTAGAAATTAGTTTTGAAACTACTTGCCCGTAATCTTCTATTTTTGCTTGAGCATGATCGTGTAGATTGAAGAGTGGGGTAAGAGGAGGAGAAAGGACTAAAATTACGAAATTCCTGGGTGGTTTATTTCCTAACTATATAAATGCTCCCTCCACTCCCATTCCCAACCACTGAGCTGGTTATTATTGGCAGGAGCTACTTTAGCTCCCTCAGGTGTGTTTTACTGGCTCAGATAATTATTTTAGAACCTTAATGTTCTCCCCTCTCTGCACTTCATTTCCTTTTCGAGGGGCAGGAGGGTTGTAGTGATGGAGGTGGTGTTTTACTCTCTTCAAATGCATAAATACTCATACATACATTAAAACCCCTAATGGAGAATAACTGTTAAAATGGGCAGGTTTTGATTCTCAGATCCCCCACTGTATTAAAATAAAACCTTACCTTATCAGCAGCATATAAATATAACAGTTCAACTGACTGGCAAAATTTAAATATTTAGCACACTTCTTGAAACAGCAATTACAGCAGCTGTATGGGGTGGGGGGATGAGAAATTCCTTGATGTTAACACTACCCAAGGTGCTGACACCTGCCGGAGCATATACCACGTTTCCCCGAAAATAAGACCTACCCTGAAAATAAGCCCCAGTTAAGATCATCAGCCAGATGGATGCATTTAGTACGTTATAACGATGTTCCAGAAGAAGACATGACTGTATCTGAATAAATGTCAATTGTTGTATATGAAAAAATACAACATCCCCTGAAAATATGCCCTAATGCATCTTTTGGAGCAAAAAATAATATAAGACCCGGTCTTATTTTCGGGGAAATACAGTACAGGTCCAATGCCTGACTACAGTATATAGTAACCCTTCCCCCGGCTTTCTGCTTCCCTTTAACCTGTTTCGGGATTTTGGTAGATTCCAAGGACTTTTTTTTTTAAGTATGAAAAGATTTAATTTTCAACACTATAATGGAAAAAGCCTAGTTTTCTTGACTCCCTTAAAACATACACACATAAACGGAGTTACAGTTCTGATTGGGAAGGGCTGGTGGCCAAGCAACTGTTTTCTCCTTTTTTGGGAAAACAGTGATCTCCAGACTGAACTCACAAACCTAAATAAAACCCTGCTCTAACTAATGGCTAATATGACTCCTGAGATTCTTTCCAAATTTCCATTGCCTATACAACAACTGGATTAATATTAAACACCACGCAAATAAAACACATTTTACCTTTAAATTTTCATTTTGGTAAGTGAACATCATCTACTACCAAGTTAAGATGTATGATTATAAATAAGGAAACACAGAGCCAGGAGTATGTTTATAGGTCCATAATGAGAGTAGGAGGTAAAATATAAACATGGGGAGTTTTTCTATCTACAGTTAGTTCCATGTTCTCTCAGCACAGTCATCTTGTATAGAATACTATTCATTTTTAAATGGGAAGGAGTGGTAAGGACAAAATGTCAAGTTCAGAATTCCAACACTCTTCTTAGCACTGTTCTTGCCCACACATGCCAAGTCAGGAACCTCTAATGTTCTTCATGGGCTTAATTGAGCCTTTCCCTAGTACAGTGCATTTTTACCACACTTCCCCTGAAAACTACTGCCTACACAAGTAGCATCTTGTGTTATGTTCTGGAGAAACATAATGTACAATATGGTTGGCTTTAACTGACAGAAGAATTCCTCAAAGATTTCTTCTAGTCATAGCCATGAATATAAAAGTGTACACACAGATTTAAAGATTAAGCCCTCTAGCATTATATTGTTCATTAATTTTGTATTTTTATTCAAACCTAAAAAGTGACAAGAAATGTCACATATGCAAACTTATTTGTGGTCATACTAAGGTTTTGATAAATCAGATGACAATGGTATTCTAGAAAGAAAGACTAAAGGAGGTATTAAACTTCAAGAATACTTGGGGGTCAATTCACCTAAAACCAATGCCCTGTATTCTCCACTGTTCAAAAGGCTTGTAGACAATCCATTGTCTTCCATTTCAACTAGGTGCATGGTCCACTGTGAAGGAGTGAGAAAAGAGCTGTGTGCTTGTTCTTGACCTGTAAAGATTTCATCATGGAAGATTAATACTGATGCTGCTGCTGCCTGTTACTGGTTGTTTCTCTTTGCAGGTGCCAATATCGGTCAGAGAACAGGATTTCTGTGGCTGAGTTGTTGCTATACTGTTATCTCTTCAGAACGGAGGCACAAGGAGAGATGAATGCCACATCGCAAGGAGCAAAGGAGAGAGAGAGAAAGAAATGGTGTCAGGTGGCATGTTGGATGCGATTTTTGTTTTAGTAGAGACTGAGATGACTGCAAATTGTTTAGCTGATTCCTTCGGTCTGCAAAGACACATTTGTTGGTGCTGATGATTCTTGACTAATCCTGTTTCAATTACAAATTGGTTATGTTTTTTTTTTTTAAAAAAAACAAACCCCACACCTTCTAGCACTTATATTTAGCGCTTATAAATCTCTCTCTGTCTCTCTCTCTCACAGACACACAACCAACACCCCAAAACACATACTCTGAAGCCAATCTCTACTACACTACTTAATATCCCAAACTGAGATGTCAAATCTTCTACATGCATTTTCTCCAATTAATCAAATATTTAAAATCTAGAAGATGACAAACTTAATTAGAAACTAAAGAGCAACACATATCCACATGCTGTTCAGATCACAAACTTGAGTAAACAGCAGTGGCAAGACATAGTTATTAGTCCTAATAACTTTAAAATTTTTTATTTCTTCTTCATTTGGGGTATTTTTGGTAACTTGTACCTTTAAAATAATATTATGACTACAGAGAGAATCTATTCAAGAAAATTGATTTTTCAGGGATTAAAAAAACTTATTTGTGTTAATTTAGTACCAATCCATGGAAGGCACATCCACATAGTCTTGAATTCCAGAATAATAATCTGAAATATATAAATAACAACCTAGCAGAACTCCTCAAATCAAAGATAAACTGCTTTCCCATAACTGTAATTTATCAAAGACT
Source organism: Rhinolophus hipposideros (assembly GCF_964194185.1). Taxonomy (NCBI): domain Eukaryota; kingdom Metazoa; phylum Chordata; class Mammalia; order Chiroptera; family Rhinolophidae; genus Rhinolophus; species Rhinolophus hipposideros. Next base: position 47,734,440 of record NC_138052.1, read on the forward strand.
GGAATTAAAAAGGATCAACCACAAATGCTAACTGGTATATGGTTTGTTACTTTCCTTAAATCCACAGATTCCACATGTGGCACAGGTATATAAATAGGATAGAGCAGCTTGCCTCAAAGGAATAGTTTTTTAAAAGCAGGAAACTACTCCCATTGCAAATATAAGCTTTTAATAAGTGATAACTGGGAAGGGTGTACTTAATTACAAGTAGCAAAAGTTTTAGGAGTCACTTTATATAGTCTCCATATATTTTTTTATTATCATTTTTTCTGTTTTATTCTGTTAAATTCTTAAGCTAAACATAAAAGACAAAATTATGTTAGAATATTTACACTTTTTACATAAAAATGTGTTTTCTGTTGGTCTCTAGAAATAAATTAAGAGTGAAAAGAAATACACCAGCTAAAAATGAAATATTCAAGCTGACACAACAAAAGAATACTCAAGGAAAGTAATATGTGAAAGAGAGTATGTGTGTGAAAAACTTAACTGCTTTATCTGCAATGAAAATGAAATAGCCTGAGTCTGGGAGGTGGGAAGCAAACATCCCCACTATTCTAAAAGAATTAATTCTTCTGAATACAAAGATCAACTTGCTGTCCATCTACAACAAAAGAAAGTAGGAATAAAGCGCATGGGCATTGCCACTGAAATAGAAGAAAAAGTTCAAGAGAAAAGGTTGGCTTTGCTGGTTACTAGCTGTTATTAATTTAGACAAAGCATATACAGATCTTAGCATTCAAAAAGTTAACATTAATGGTCACTCTAGAATAGTTATAATTTCAAAGTTCATAAAATGTAATATATAATTCTCTTGAAATGGGGACTTGAATTATGCTTGTATCAGGCAGAGTGTAGAAATAAATCACTTAGTGAATGAGTAAGCAATGATTTCATAAACTGATAACCATAAATACTAAAGAATTCTTCATATATTTAAAAAGTGATACTACACTGTGATTTTCATAATCTCAGAAGACAAAACTAATAAGCCTGAAGTAAGTTTAAATTTACTATTTGGTGGTAACCAGAAATACCTATTTATTTTACCCACAGCCTTACTTTTGGAAGTTTCTACTTAACTCTCATTTGTTACTCTATCACATTAACAGTTTTAATTTATATTTCTAAACCTATAGAACAGCACAGAATGTGAACTAAACTTTAGTAAATACACATTTTATATTTCAGTTTACCTATTAATTATTATCTTTATGAAATACAACACATGGCATAAATTATTGATTTCAAGTCACAGTAAATAGTCCTTCTAGTTCCATATGTCCAAATGGCATGGGCTTCTTCAAGGAAGGAAGTTTTCTCCTCTGTACCAACAAATTTAATCTAATAATTCTGCTTACCTTGAAGAGTTTTTGGTAAAGGGAGAGTGGAGGCAAGAGTCACCCTGGCCAATGCAACCGTATGTGGGGGGCTCCAAAGCTAAACCCTAAGCTGACATGCCACAGGTTAATGCCTGTGCAGGTTACATGGACATCAAATATTCACAGGTCAGATCCAGCCTATGGCAGAAGCTATATAGTTACAAATTGGGGTACAGTTCATGTCTGCTTTATAAACCCAGGAGTGTATGGAGCTCGTAAGACAGAAGTGATAACATCTTTTCTCTTATCTCAAAACTGTTCTGTGTTAAAAATGTCCAATCTACCTCTTTTTTAGAAAACAGACCTATTTTAAGGACCTATTTTTCAACTGTGCTTTACAATGCCAAACTACTTATTTTTAAAACATGTAACTTAATGCTTATTTTTTAACTGTACAATTCAAAAACTAAAACCCAGTGGTAAGCAGGCAACTGCTTTTATTTGTGTTCTAAGGTGACACTACTTACTCAATTTTGTTCTCTTATATGTACTATTAGCAACTTTCTTTATAATGCATTCAATTCTTTTCACCCAAAATAGTCTCTCAGAAGAGAATGTGAGAATTCAAAACATAAAGAGTATGTTTCAGCACTATTAGTTCATCCAATCTCCCAAAATATTCCATGATGGAGGTCAAAGAAATGTTGTAAATTGGTTAAGAAGAAGATAAAGTTAGAAATCTAAAACTGCTCAGTAAATCTGATTTAAGCTGAAAGAAAAAAATAAAACAGGAAAAAGATTATGGAGGGGACAATTATTAGAAAGAATGAGTAAATAGAAAAAATGGAGAAGCAAACACTGGGAAAGAGGATAATATGGAGGTTAGAAGAGAAGGTATAGCATTCTAGAACAGTTTATAATTATTTATATAATACCTAGACATTTACATATACCTTATTTTAGAAAACAGAAGTATTTCAGAGAAATGGAATATTTTCAAAGTACCAGGAACACTTTAAAATAAACCAAGAGAAGACCACCAACCAACTAAAAACAAAAACAAACCCTCCTCAGAATATTTTTTAAAAGTGAAGTATTTTTTCTAATACAAACAGCTATTCCTAATTTAACTGCTTTATAATTTCAGATTTTATATAACAGGTTTTTATAAAATAAGATGTAAAATCTCATCATTAGAAAGAGTAATTAAAAATTTATTATTATATGTGAAAATAATAACCCTCCAAGTTGAAGCTCTAAGTATATACTCTAAGCTCTAAGTATATACTTAGTGTCCCATTATCATGAAAGGCTGATTAGAAAAATAATTTATAAATCTTTGTGTGGGACATCAAGCATAGGTCTCTATGTATGAATTGATTATCAAAATAGCTTTAGGTGGGCACTCAAATACTTGTACTCATTCTGTACTACAAAATCCCCTCTTCCTTCTGTAGTCCCATTACAATTCTATCTGTTACAGAGAATAGACTGAAACTGTCTACTGTATCTCAAAGAGCAGGGGAAAGTCAATAACTAATAACTACAACAGAACAAGGTGAAGAACTTAAAAAAAGAAAAGAGAATAAATTTACTGTTCAAATAGTTTAGGTTGAAACTTTTCTGAGCAGGGCCACAGACAGATATGGCACAGAAGAGAACACTAATGCAAATGATATACATACACACATACATATACACTATTTATAACTTTTTTCTGTTCCCTGTAATTAAATGGCAGGAGTCTGAAGCATGTTGATAGCATTGCAAACACAAAACAGTGTATAGTGTGATAACAGGGGCTACCAGAATGCATTTCTCTGTCCTACCTCATCCTACCCCAGGGAGACCACTTCAGAGATACTATCTTCAATTAGTTCACTAACTCAATTTTAATTATTATTCAGCCTATTTAAAAAATTAAGTAATCTGACAAGCAGAACATAATAAAATACTGGATAAAAGAAAATAAATTTTATATCAGTCAGTAAAATTGAGGGGACAGATCTATTATTTCTTTGAAATGATTTGAAAAATATGGACTATAGAAACAATGAACTGATTAGAATTTCTGAGTTTACAAACACGTACAAAGCCATACATTATAAAATTGTACTATAATAACAGCAACATTTTTCTAAATTATACCACTTTATACTATTACTGATAAACAGGCTCTTCTAACTTTAACAATGTACATACATATTTTAACTGAAACATTTAACCAGGCATCCAGCAGCTTAAAAGTTAAGCCAAAGAAACAATTTGTTGTTAATTTATAATTATTTCAATTTATTATGAAATGGACAGACACAATATGGAATTTTACATTTCATCTTAAAAGTGAAGCACTTTTTACAAAGAGGTAGTTAAGACCCTGGAGATCTGGCCAGGAATCCCTCCCTACTACAGGGATGGCATCTTAATGTTTGTAAGTTGCCCCAGGTAAAGGACTATTATTTTAATATACTCAACATAAAAAGGCAAATTTAATGCACCTCATTTGTTTTGTCTAAAGTTTTTAATTTAGGTGCTTTCCCTTTTAAATTCTGATTTCTTCAATAAGAGATTTATAACACAACTCTCCACAACCTCTGGAAACAAAGAGAATGCAACAGATGCTTCACATACCTTTTTAAGATATCCTAGTCTAAGTTTGAAAATTTCTTCTTGTTCATGATATTCTGCCAAAGTCAACCTGTCAAAAATAAAATTGTAATTCTAGATATTAAGATTAATATTATTTCTTATTAACAGCTATGTAAAATAAGATAAAATTAATCAAATGGAAATACTAAAATCTTGACAGCTTTTAGCCCAAAAATCCTTTAGGATACTCTTCAGAATGCATCTAATACTTATACTCGTAAATGGAACAATTAATTAATACATACATGCACATACACACACATTTTTATTAACTTCTCCATTTGGTTTTCAAGTATTAATAAACAAAGTAGCAGATAGTACTATATACCAAGCAATAATTCTTACACTTTTAAGATCATGGATCTCTAAAAACAACTTAAAAGCATTTATAAACACTTCATCCAAAAAATTTCACATATAAATAATTTTGGGGTTCACAGATCTCAGTTTAGAATTCCTATTCCAGGGTCTTCTTTCATCAAATAGAATGCAAACCCCAAAACAGCAAAAGAGACATTTTTTACATTTCTCTCCATTTCCCTATCAGAAAATACTTGACATTGTTAGTTTTTTAGGTATCTGTTTTCTATTTCCATTAATAAAAAACATTTTTGGATAAGATGTACAAAATTTAGATATTATGAATTGGAGACAATCTTCTTTAAAAAAACGTGATTTTCCTGCAGACTAAAAAGAGCTAAGCTAGGATAATGTTAATTTTAATGGCTTTTAATCGCCACATCAATTAGTTGTAGGATGTCCACATCCTAATCCCTGGGACATGTGAATATGTTAAGTTTTACAACAAAGGCGACTTAAGGTAACAGATGGAGTAAGATTGCCAATCAGCTGATCTTAAAATAGGGAGTTATTCTGAATTATCCTGGTGAGCCCAATGTAATTACAAGAGTCCTTAAATGAGGAAGAGACGAGCAGACAAGTCAGAATCAGAGTGATATGACACGAGAAAGGCCGATTGGCTGCTGCTGGCTTGCAGACAGAAGGGAGCATGAACCAAGGAATGTGGACAGCTTCTAGAAAGGCAAGGAAATGGGTTTTCCTCTAAAGCCACAAGAAGTAAAATAGCCTTGATGACACCTCAATGAGATGACAGCCCAATGAACCCACTTCAGATTTGTAATCTCCAAAACTGTAAGATAAATGATTTGTGCTATTTTAAGCTACTAAATTTGTGGTAATCTGTTACAGCAGTATAATAGAAAACTACAACAGATCTTAGTACCTGGAAGTGGTTCCTGTAATAAACAACCTAAAAATGTGGAAATGGCATTGGTACTGAGTGGTGGATAAGAGGCTAGGAGAATTTAGAGGAGCATGATTTTAAATTTAAAAAGGCTTAGCCTCCTTGAACAGACTGTTAGCAGAAATGTGGATGTTAACAACTCTGCTATTGAGGACTCAAGGAATTCCAAAGTACAGCAGAAAAAACATACCCCTTTAGAGGAGACTTAAGTTGTCAAGGACTGTTGACAGAAATATAGACCGCATAGGCGCTGCTGGTGAGACTCAGAAGGAAATAAGAAACATGTTATTCCTAACAAAAAAGAACAATGCTGGAGGTATACACTCCCTTACTTCAGCATGTACTACAGGGCAACAATAATCAAAACAGCATGGTATTGGCAGAAAAACAGACACACAGAGACCAATGGAATAGAATTGAGAACACAGAAATAAACACACATAAATATGAAAAGATAATTTTTGACAAAGAAGCCAAGAACATACAATGGAGTCAAGACAGCCTCTTCAATAAATGGTGCTGGGAGAACTGGAAAGCCACGTGCAAAAGACTGAAACTAGACTGCTATCTGTCACCATGTACCAAAATTAATTCAAAATGGATCAAAAACCTAAATATAGGACCTGAAACAATATACTGCATAGAAGAAAACATAGCTACTAAACTTATGGACCTTGGGTTCAAAGAGCATTTTATGAATTTGACTTCAAAGGCAAGGAAAGTAAAAGCTAAAATAAATAAATGGGACTATATCAAACTTAAAAGCTTCTGCACAGCAAAAGAAACCATCGACAAAATAAAGAGGCAGCCAACCAAATGTGAGAAGATTTTTGCAAACAATGCCTCCAAAAAGGGGCTAATATCCAAAATATATAAGGAACTCATACAACTCAACAACAAAAAAACAAACAATCCAATTGAAAAATGGGCAGAGGACCTGAAGAGACATTTCTCCAAAGAGGACATCAAATGGCCAATAGACATATGAAAAAATGCTCAACATCACCAATCATCAGAGAAATGTAGATAAAAACCACAATGAGATATCACCTCACCCCAGTCAGAATGGCTATCATCAACAAGACAAATAGTAACAAGTGTTGGAGAGGCTATGGAGAAAAAGGAACCCTCATACACTGTTGGTGGAAATGCAGACTGGTGCAGCCGCTATGGAAGGCAGTGTGGAGGTTCCACAAAAAACTATGAATAGAATTACCATATGACCCAGCAATCCCTCTCCTGGGTATCTACCCAAAAAATCAGAAAACATTTATCCGTAAAGATATATGTGCTCCGATGTTCACTGCAGCTTTATTTACAGTGGCCAAGGCATGGAAACAACCAAAGTGTCCTCCGATAGATGAATGGATAAAGAAGTTGTGGTATATATACACAATGGAATACTATTCGGCCATAAGAAAAGATGAAATAGTACCATTTGTGACAAAATGGATGGATCTTGAGATTATAATGCTAAAGTCAAATAAGTCAGACAGAAAAAATAGAGAACCATATGATTTCACTGATATGTGGTATATAAAACTGAAAACAACAAAAGAATAAGACAACAAATGAAGAAACAAAAACTCATAGACATAGACAATAGTTCACTGGTTACCAGAGGGTAAGGGGGAGGGCGGTGGTAGATGAGGGTACAGGGGATCAACTATATGGTGATGGAAAGGAACTGACTCTGGGTGGTGAACACACAATGTGATATATAGATGATGTATTACAGAATTGTACACCTGAAACCTATGTAACTTTACTAATAATTGTCAACCAATGAACTTTAATTTTAAAAAAAGAAAAAAGGAAATTGAAGGAATGAGTATCTTTGTCATTATGGAAGATAGTTTTAGCAGAACTACATCCTGCAGTTACGCAGAAAGCCAAACTTATGAGAAATGAATTTAAATATTTAGCTTAGGGGATTTTCCAAACAAAGTGTTGTTAAAAGCATACACTGTTTTCTTCTTGCTATTTATATTAAAATGTGAGAAGAGAGAGATAAATTAAGGGAAGAAATATTCAATAAAAGGAAACCGGGATGACTTAATAGTTTTAAGAAATTCTCATCCTAGCCAGAGTGCAAAATACACTGAAAATGAGATTCACTGTCAGAAAAGCTTTTCTTAAAAAAAAAGGGGGTGAGGGGGCGAGAGGAAGAGGGAGTAGCTGGACAACTTTTTGCTAATACCCCAGAGAGGTCAGAATATTCAGTCACATAAATGGTCTTTGAAAAGATGAAGTGTATGACTCAATGGATCCCCTCAGCCTTCTCAGCAGAAGCTAAAACACAGCAATGGGATTATCTAGAAATGAACTGTGGAGGATCCTCTTGTTTAATGAATTGAATCCTTGTTTTACACATGGGAGATCCACATGATTCTCAACAATGTTATACCAGCAGAAACACTGCCAGTTTGGATTTAAAAGGACAGAGAAAGTATTAAATAAAAGGCCATCAGATCCCCAAAATAATGCAAACAAGAAAAGGGCTGATAAAGCTACTCAGCTACAAATACAAATTAACCCTCATCAAAAAGACTGAGAGTTGTTGACAAAATGTTGAGCCCAGGAGGTAGAGGCCCTCTACCTATTATTCCACAAATAATTATTACCAGATCTTGAAACCAAATGGAGTTTGCCTGGATGGATTTCAAAACTGCTAGGGATCACTAATTCTTTTAATTTTTTTCTGTTTGAATAGGAATGTCTATAACCGTTATTTGCCATACTTTTTTTTTTTTTTTTGGTCTGTCCCCACAACTGTATTTTGGAAAGAGGTTACCTTCTTTCTTGAGGTTCATAGATAAAGAGAAATTGTGTCTCAGGGTGCAGTGAGATTTAGAACGTTTAAGCTGTAAGATTTAGATGAGATTTTGGACGTTGCGTTGACACTGTAATGGGGTTGAGACTTTTGGGGATGGTGGGGTAGGATTAAATATATTTTGAATTTGGGAAGGATGTGAATCTTGGGTCAGAAGGCAGACTATGATAGGCAGAATAATGGCTTCTCAAAGATGCCATATCCCAATCCTCAGACTATGCAAATATCTTACCTTACATTGCAAAGTATTAAATGAGAGTAAAGGTTCCCAGTAAGCTGACCTTAAAATAAGGTGGTTATCCTGGATAATACAGCTATATAAGTAAGTACACAGAAGAAAGAAAAACATTTTTATCTGAAGGAAACTGGAAAAAAGTACAGAAGCAGTAACATTTGAGTTTGGTTAAAGAGGAGAAACAGAAGGAAGCCAGGAAGAAGAAATGGCACATATGGGGGCATGGTAACTCAAGAGCATAGCATGTAAAGATGCAAGCATAAAGAAAAATGAATGTATAGTATAGATTAAGGAAGTTATCTACTATTGTTTGCTAAGAGGTTTAATCACAGGTCAATGCTGAATTTTATCTGTTTCTTATTTTGACATCTGTTAGGATGATTATATCTTTCTCTTTATGTGGAAAATTACATTGATATTTCTAATGTTAAACCAACCTTCCATACCTAAAATAAATCCAACTTGGTCTTGATAGGTTATCATTTTATATATTATATTGTGGGTTACGTTTACTTTTATAAGTGAAATTAGCCAATAACTTTCCTTCCTTGTACGGTCTTTCTTAATTTTGACACCAAGATTTTGTTAGCCTCATAACATAAGCTGGAAATATTTCTGCCTTAGTATTCTTCAAAAAAGTTTTTAAAAGACTGGTACTACTTCTTCCTTAATTGGTTTGTAGAATTCACAGATGAAGTCATCTGTACCTGGAGTTTTCTTTGATCAAAGATTTGAATTACAGATTAAATTTCCTTAATAGCTATAGAACTATTTGAATTTTATTTCTTCTCATGTTAATTTTGTTAAGTTGCATTTTTCTAGAAATTTATTCATTTCACAAAAATTTAAAATTTAAGCCATTTATAATATTTCATTTTCCTTTAAATAACTGAAGACTTGTAATATTCCTTTTTCATTCCTGATAATGGCTGCCTTCCCTTTTTTCAGTTTACTAGTTTATTTATTTTTAAACACAGATGCCTTTTTTAGGATTGGCTAATTCTCTGTATTGTATGTTTGCTTGCTGTATCATTAATTACTATTCTTATCTTTCCCCTCTTCCTTCTTGGGTTAGTTCTGCTGCTAATCTCCTAACTCACTGACATAGATGCTTAGTTTATAAAGTTTTCGTTTTTCTTCTTTTCCTAGATAGTAGTATACAGGCTATAAATTTCCCTCTAGATACGTTTCAGATTTATCTCACAAATTTTGCTATGTAACACTTTCACTATCATTCATCTAAAAATATTTTTCATTTCCATCTAGACTTTTCCACTATCTTTTTTGTTACTGATTTCTAATTTAATTTCACTGTGGTCACAGAACATATTCTATATGATTCCAATCCTTTAGGTTTCACCCTGAGTTCTACCAAACATTTAAGGATGAAACAATCCCAGTCTTATGCAAACTCTTTCAATCCTTTGAAATTTGTTGGAACTTGTTTTATGACCTAACATGGTCAATTTTTCATAAAAGTCCATGCTCAAAAAAACATATATTCTGCAGATATTAGCAGATGCTCCATTAGGTCAAGCTTGTCAAGTTCAATGGAATTTTCTATATTCATACTGTGTGTTCTGTTTTGTATTGTTTTATTTTTATCTACATGTTCTATTACTAAGAAATGTGTGTGCTGAAATCTCCTATTATGATTTGTGGATCTGTTTATATCTCCTTAAAGTACTGTCAATTTTTAATTTATCTTGAGGACATGTTATTATGTGCATACAAATTTAGAATTCTTATTATATGTTCCTGGTGATTTAAACTTTTTGTAGTTAGTTATGCAATAACCACTCTATTTCTTATAAATATATAGATAAAATCAAAACAATTTACAATATATTTAACATGAAGTCAAAACGTTGATTAAAATGTATTAATGTACCGTTAATGCAAGGATGACTTAAGACATTATCTGTAGATAATATTAGATATGAAAACTATTACCTCTGAATAATAAAAGTCTTTGTGACGAAAATCAGAAAATCCTACCTAAAACTTGACTGAATCCTGCTAGTCGTTAAAAAATTAGTTAAGACCCAGGAACCATGCAAGTACTTTATATGTGTTACCTCACATCATCCTTTCAAAATCATGACGTATGTACTTTCATTAAGTGAAAAAACCAAGGCTCAAAGAGGTAAAATAGCTTAATAACAACCTGAAAGAATCAAGGTTGGACTCCACATCTGTCTGACTACAGAGCTTCAAGTTCTAACCACTACATAGTAGTAACTTCATTTTTTATGTTAATTTCTTGATAGAAAAATAATTAAATATTCGTGATCCTTATTACATTCCCAAAGATATTCTGTACACAAGGCAAAGCCTAATTTCCACTAAACAGTGATTCAAAAGGAGTTTTTAGAAGATAGTTGCAGAGTATGGCTGCTAAAATCAAACTATAATATACTGCGTTTCCCTGAAAATAAGACCTAGCCGAACCATCAGCTCTAATGTATCTTTTGGAACAAAAATTAATATGAGACCCAGTCTTATTTTAACATAAAACCGGGTCTAACATAATATAATAATATAATATAATATTAGTATAGTATAATATAAAATACTGGGTCTTATATTAATTTTTGCTCCAAAAGTCACATTAGAGCTGATGGTCTGGTTAGGCCTTATTTTCGGGTAAACACAGTATATGAATCAAAGTGCTTCTGTGGCTTTTCCCCCTATTTAAATCTGCATCTGCATAGGAATGCAATCAAATTACTATGTAGTATCAATTCATTTGCCACTCCAAGAACACATGGCAGCATAACTTCAGAGTTAGTTCTAAGTCGACATATGCAATAAAATGGGATAGAAATGAGACAAGTCTATGATTACTAAACAGTTATAGCTGTTAGCATCTTGGAAGACAAATAGGAAGCAAAATACCTGTAACAAACCAGAAAAATGGTCTGTTGAGGAGAAAATGAAATCAATCAAATGCTTATGTATTGTAATTTAGTATTTGCTGACCACTTCCCATGTGCTGGCAACTGTTCCAAATATTGAGAATATGTATAAATATAAAATAGTGAGATAAATGCTACAATATAGACGAGAATGTACAAAAGGCTATGGGCACCTAACCTGAGGGGGTGGGAGGAAGCCGCCAGGAAGAAAAAATGTTAGAGAGTGCTTCTTATCAAAATTGGCATTTGAGCCAAGTGTTAAGAGATGAATAGGAAATGAGGCGAAGAAAGGCAAGGAACCAGATTCACAAAGGCCCACAAAAGTCCATTTAGAAAACTGGAAGAGTTTACCATAGGGGACACAGGACAAACGGTGGGGAACGAGGCTAAAGAGGGAAGTAAGTATGCCTTTAAAGAATCTTCCTGAGAGAAGAATTTTATCTTGAAGGCAAGTGAAGGAAACATGAAAGTTGCATGATGAAACGTAAGAAAACAGTCATCTAGGTTATACAGAGAAAGGGAAACATCTCAGATGTTTCATTAACTGTGTCATTAACTGAGTGAATGGTAACGCTGTGTGATGAAGAGACAAGTGCTGACCTATCCTTCACGGGCCAAGAACAAGTTTTCAAGAGAAGGAACTATCTAATATGGGATTTGAAAGATGGACAGAAATTAAGACAGTGGGTTGGAGTTTGAAAGTTGATGATGAGGAGTAGGCACTAATCAATGGCAAATGATGGCTAGAGAGATCGGAAGATGCTAGACCCGACGTGCTTTATAAGCCATTTTAAGACTAGGATTCTATCATTCAAAAAGAGAACTATGGTAGGGTTCTAAGAGAATGAAAAGATCGTAATTTTATTTTGGAGAAAATGACTGACTGCTACGTGAACTGGACTGGAGGAAAAGACCAAAGTTGAAAGGGGTGTGTGTATGTGTAAAAATAACCCAAGTAGGAGACGGCAGTAATGTGAGTTAGAATGGTGTCAGTGGGGACCTACACACGTGGGTACATTTGAGATATAGAAGAATTGGTGATCTACTGTGGTGGAGTTAAAGCTAACATACACTTTATATAACCATTCACCTACCCACTGACCCTTTTTTTAAGAAACAAATTTACTAATTTACAAAAGAGTAAATCATTTGCTAAATTTTTAAAAAATATCAATGGTCAAATGCTTTAATTCCAAGTTATAGTAGCCCCCCAAACTTAGGAAAGGCTTGAAGAAGTAGACTGTATATGGATTCTGAGAGATGAGATTATCAGCACCTATTTATTAATGGAAAATAATAAAAATGAATTATGAAAAATAAATGGAAGCTTGCTCTAAAATGTTAAGGGTGACAACCAGAATTCTGGCATTTGGAACTGAAAGACTAGTACTACCATTTACTAATAGAGAGGACATGAAAAAACAAGGGGTGTGGAGGGGCGAGGGTAAGGGGTCAGGAGGAAGGGATGAAAGGAGGGGGAGAGAGACTGAAATGGGAAAGATAATAGAAAATACAGTTTTTATTTTGTGTTGTGTTTTTATTAAATACAGTTTTGAACAGGCTGCACAGGTTCCTGTGAGGTATTTAAGAACCAATATCAACTAAGCAAGGACATGACAGTCATGACTGAGATATAAATATTTGACACTCAAAAGAGAAAAGTGGACTGGAAATAGAAGTTTGGAAGTCAGCAGCATATACATGTTAACTGAAACCCTGAAACTAGCTAATACTCAAGGAGAAGATTTAGAATGTAAGAAACATGACGGTCTAGGACAGATCCTTAAATAACACCTACATTTTACAAATGGTAGAGTAAATGATGCCCAAAGAAGAGACCAAGAAGATGTGGGCACGTAAGTTAAAATGAAAATGAGGAGAACAAGGTATTTCAAAAATTAAGGCAAGAATGAGTCTTTTGGGGAAAAATAAGAAGCCAACAACATTCAATGTCTATGGAATTTAACATCAAGGAGATAGTTAATTTTCAGTTAAGAAAGGAGCGAGTGGAAGGCAAGGCAGAAGATGTCATATGGAGACGACAGAACATGGAGACTAGAGTGATTTATAACTCAGGAAGTTTGTTTTGTTTTCTAAAAGGAAGGAACAAATAGAGAGTAAAAAGTTGAAGACAGAAGATAAAGAAGGGATCAACAGAAGAGGTCCCTGATATAGCAGGGGATGGGATTCAAAGCATAGATGAAACATTATCTTTCAAGAAAGGAGAAAAAGAATACACCCATATAAAATATCCCATGTAAAACAGAGGATGTATGTGTATTTTCTACTCACATAAACTTATGTAAGTTGTAGAAGAGAAAAAATAAGCTTGGATACATCTGTATGGAAGTCCCCTCTTATCCAGGGGGATACATTCCAAGATTCCCAGTGGATGCCTGAAACCACCAGATAAAATACTAGATCCTACATAGACCCTATATCTACTATGCTTTTTCCTATACATACATACTTATGATAAAGTTTAATTTATAAATTAGGCACAGTGAGAGATTAACAATAACTAATAATAAAATAGAACAATTATAACAATATACTGTAATAAAAGTTATGTGAATGAGGTCTCTCTCTCTCTCTCTCTCTCTCAAAATACCTTATTAGAATGTACTCACCTTTTCACTTAAAGGAAGCATTTCTGGCTTCTCTTTGGCATATCTGAATTGCCAATATCACTACTCTTAGGTTTGGGGCCATTATTAAGTAAAATAAGGGTTAGTTGAACACAAGTGCTGGGATACCCCCATAGTCAATCTGAATAACCAGGACAGCTAGTATGTGACTAACGGGCAGCAGCATATACAGTGGATACGCCAGACAATGGGATGATGCACGTCCTGGGCAGGACGGAGTGGGACGGTTTGAGATTTCATCACGCTACTTAGAATGGCGTGCAATTTAAAACTTATAAATTGCTTATTTTTGGAATTTTCCATTTAATGTATTTGGACTAGGGTTGACCACGGGTAACTGAAATCTCGAAAAGCAAAATGCGAATATGGTGGGACTACTGCACATCAAAATTTTAACAACGGTGTTCTCTGTGGTATCGGATCATGATCTGTATTGTTTTATTATGTTCTTCCATATTTTCTATGATAAGCATGTAACTATTTTTTAAAATGTCTTTGTCCCTTGAATTATAAAGAGTAATACATCTTAAAGCAGAAAATTTAGAAAACAAAGAAAAGCTGAAAGGGGAAAAACAATACCTAAAATCTACCAATGTATTGCTTTCACAGGTTGAGAAAATATATGGCGAATGGTTGAGAAAATGTTACATTACTTAACATTCTTTTGAAAAAGGAACATTAATAATTGACTCTATCATTCAGACATGGAAGAAAGAGTGGAGTTCAGTCTCCTCTTAGTTACCTAAGTCTCTGTTTTAAAAGAAGATGAATAAACCTCCACTTAAAACAGTAAAAATCAAATATTTGGGGCTTATTATTAATGTAGAGGTAAATTTTCAATACTGCCTTCCTTCCTGGCCGTAACTATTTCTACTACCTAAGTATTAGTTTAATTATAAATAATATATATTACTAGCATTCATGTTCACTGGCAATAACTTAAAAAAAGGAAAATTAAAAATGTAGGCTTACAGTTGTGGTAAATTTGGTCTAACAAAGGGATCATTTTCTGCTCCATTGACTGCTTTGTTTTTCCTTTGTTTTGGTTCAGAATTGGTAGAGGGTGCCTGAGAATTATTAGCTGTGGGAGGTTTGCGTTTGGCTAGCAGTTTCCTTTGCCTTTCAATTTCTTCCCTTTGCTGATTCACCCATTCTTGTTGCCTGTATAAAAATAAACATAAAAAACCACGTTAACTCTCCATTACTTTTCACAGTTAAAACATGAAAATACGTTTATAAACATGAAACGTCATATAATACAAATTTGGAACCTTTTGGTCCCACCCTTGGGAACCAACTCATACTTACTGTCCAGGTCTCATTTGAAACATTTATTTCTAAATGAGGTATAAACCCCCACAGTAAGAAAAAATGTGTTGCCATATATATATTCTCATGATACCTTACAGCTCCCCGCCTCCATCTTTCTACCAAATATTCCTGTAGATACTCGATCAGAATGTGTCCGGTTGGACTACATCACTCCACGAGAACAGAGAGTACATCAATTTTTATATCCTATTGTATTCAATAAATATTTATTGAAGTAAATGTGCTATTAAATAAAAGAACTAGCAGAAATTAAGTATGGGGCAGATTTTATATGTGCATCTCACTCATCATTTAGAGCTTGCAGAAAAACTTACAAAAGACAAATGTGAATTCAATAAAGTATTATTTTCTAAATTCATCTGTTAAAAAGAAATTTGGGGAATGGGCAAATGATGTTTTGAAATGAAACAAAAATTGATCTAAATATTAAAAATTTAGGAACAAAGAAATTTTGACAATTTAAAGAAAGGAAACAAGAAAATTAGCATTTGAAATTGCTTTGAAAAATGGGCAATTAATAAAAATAAAAATATTACTGCTACCCATTCAAGAACCTAAAGCTTATTAGTTCTAAACACTAATAGATATGATGTCTATTACAAAATATAGTCTGGAGATATCAGCAATTAGACCAGAACATTAAGTAGGTAACAGTCAGACTTTTTAAAACCATCCCATCATACACCTTAAACTTATTCTAACAGTAACCATATTCACCTCGCATGCTAAGAAAAAATTTTTTAAAGTCTGCATGATTATACTAGTATTTAGAACAAATCAAATATTTCAATTCCTTGCTCCCCCACCCCCATTCAAACCAGAACTACAGAACTTCTACTCTGCTGATGCAGAATTGGCTTTACAAATAGAATTCCTTTTCCTATGGTTCTAGCCAGGTAAGAGTACAATATGGTAGGAGTAAAAGAATCAAGAACCACCTAGGTAGAAGAGTAAAAAGGTCAAGAAAAATCTCAAGAATAGCAAAGCAAGAACAAGACTTTAATTCAGTTTACATTTGGAAGTGGAAATAAATACTTTCGATTTATTAAAAAATTAATTTTTAAAGCTAGTTTAGAGTACAACCAAGATGTTAATATAAATAAAAATAAACAGCAATAACCCCTATGATTAAAATCATAATAGAAAGTAAAGAAATACTAGAATGAATATATAGTTAATACTTGGTTATTCAGGAATGACCATAGAATTTAGAGCCTATTGACTTAATATTACTAATTTTTATTTATTTCTCTTCTCATCCTCCAACTACTTTGGTTTTAGCACTGATGTACAGCTTGATATAAAATACATATATGTAACAAGATACAGTAGACCCTCAATAAATTCTTATTAGTGACAAGAAATGCAAGAATTTTTTTTAAAAACTAGATTACCAGTTTATTATAAAAGGATATAACTAAGGAGCAGCCAGATGGAAGAGATGCAGAGGGTAAGGTCTGGGGAAAGATCTCAGAGCTTCCGTGCTCTCTAAGGGTTCCACTCTCCCTGCATCGCCACATGTTCAAACAACCTAGAAGTCCCAATTTTGCTCTTTTTTGACAGTTCCAAGGAGAAATTTTAACTACTGGCGGAGTTTAGATTTATGTTTAGTTTATATCTAAGGTTATATTATGTAATATAGCCTTCTCTTATTGTTTACCAGGACAACTGTAGTTCTGGGTTTAGTAGCAGAGGTTCTTCCTCATAAAACACTCAAAAATTATGGTTTCTATCTCAAAGGTATCCTCCTACTCTCCACTTTTACTTTCAATATTTTAGCTCAAACCTAATCGCCTTTCTTTTGGACAACTCTCCATCTGAACCGTCAACAATTTAGCCTCTTTCCAATATTATTCCACCATTACCGTCAGCGTTATCTTTCTAAAAATTGTAATCATACACATTATATACAAGCCTTTAAAAGCTCCCCATTATCCACAGAATTAAAACCCAGACTCCCTACCAGCACAGGACACTATCTTTCACGATGGTATATCTAACACCTAGCACAACTGTGTGGAACAAAAGCTGAATAAATCAACAGAGATACAAAGAAGGCCTTTCTGTGACAAGTCCTGGGCAGCAGTGTTTGAAACAGTAGTTTATGTGCTACTATGTGAAACAATGCTTTGTCTTTATTTTCCATTTAACTGGATTAACTCTAGAAAAGTTAATGTAGATGCTGACACTTCTGCTTTTCAGGTTTAAAAAAATTTTTTTTCCAGCAAAAAAAAGGAGCAGCACAGATCTGAAAAAAGGAGCAGCACCGATCCTGGCTCCTTAACACAGTCAACCTATCTTTACCTACCACCACCAGGCCTCAAGGAAAATTCAGTAACAACGATTTCTTTGTTTAAAAGTTTACCTCGGAAATGCTAAAGCCACACGTTCCGTTCAAGTGATTTATAAGTTATTGTATCTCTGGCAGAAGAGAAAACAATTCCTGTTTTTTTCCATAGGAAAAAGAGCAGGCAAGTGCTGAATATTAACACTTCAGTAAGAACTAGTTAATAAGATAAATTAAGTAGAAAAATCCCACCATATACATCTATATCTATCTATCTCATCCAATGAGAATTAAATTTTCAACAATTTTCCTCCTAAATCATCCATAAAGCTAGGTCAGTTCATATTTTGGAAAGTCATATTTAGAATAATACAATGTAACGTACAGATGAATCTCAACTAATCAAGAAGTCTGCTAAAGCTAAAACTATCTTTGTTTTACGTTCCTTTCAAATGTACTAAATTCTATGATCTCAAAGAGTAATAAGGAATAGATGTAGAACATAATTTTAAATCTATAATCGTCGGAAGTAATGAAAACCCAAAGGAATACTACACTTTTTAAAATGTAAGAATGACTAACTTCACAAGATTCTGAAATGCAAAACCATCTGTCCATTGTTCAGTAAATGAAGCACCATGTCTAACTGTTGTGAAGTGCCCAAGGCGTAATCTGTCTTGCATACTCTTCTCTCGGCTTGACAGTTTTTCTTGCGTACTCTGAAAAAAGGAGGAAAAATCATCACTCAATTATAGTTATTTACATTTTAAAAGGATACAAGGTAAAGGGGGCTAGTAAAAGGGAAAGTAAAATTTATCAAACTTTTAACTTACCTTTTCAATAAGCAGTTTCTTGCTCATTGATATGCACTTATTTAATCGTTCTTTGTATTTTTCAAGTAATTTTTGTTGTTCATCTATTTGCCGTCTGAGATCACAGTTAGCCTATAACAATAAGTAGAAAATGCAGAAGTCAAGAATTTGTGTATATGAAACACTTAGAAATATTTTTTAACATTTTGAATAAATTACATAAAGAAAAAGGATTAATAAGATTTAGTATTTGAGTATGTTACTAAAAAAATTTTTTTTAAACATCTACTTACTATGGGATATACTGCTACCATGTTTCCCTGTAAATAAGACCTAGCTGGACAATCAGCTCTAATGTGTCTTCTGGAGCAAAAATTAATGTAAGACGGGTCTTATATAAGACAGGGTCTTATATTATAGTAAAATAAGATATCATATCATATCATATCATTATATCGGGTCTTATATTATAGTAAAATAAGACCAATTCTTAATTTTTGCTCCAAAAGACGCATTAGAGCTGATTGTCCGGCCAAGTCTTATTTTCGGGGAAATATAGTAAATGCTGCTTAAATGTGTAGTGGAAACTACACAGAATTTGTATCCATACTCCATGAATTCAAATCCACTCTCTAAGTTATCTGAACCTTAGTTCAGCTTTCTTATTTCTAAAATAGGGCCAATGCCATCTCCCTCACTTAAAAATAACTGAAATATAGTATATAAAGTATCTAACATTTAAAAATGAATGTGAATCTTTCCCATCTTTTGTAACTAATGTTCTCTATTCAACTTGAGGATGACACTGTAGAAGTCTATCCAACAGCTAATCATTCCCACCATCTTTTCGGCACAATATACAACTTTGCTAACTTTGTAGGCTGCCATATGCTCAGGGAAGGGGCCTCTCTCTAAGCTCAGGAGATGAGTCTGATTACTTGAGTATAACGAGAATAACCTGGAGGGCTTGTTGGAACACAGTTAGCTGGGACCGACCTGCAGGGTCTGAGTCAGTAGATCTGAGGCAGAGTCTTAAAATGTATTTCTTGTAATTTCCCCAGTAATGCTGATGCTTCTGGTCTGGGGATCCTACTTTGAGAACCACAGGTCTAGGCCAATCATGGTCAAAGCCAAAAGACAGTGGCATAATAAAAAATGCTAGGAGAAAATAACTGCCAATCTAAAATTTATACACCTAATAAAGCTGTTCTTCAAGAAAAAGGGTGAAACAAAGACACTTTCAGAGGAATGCAAATGGAATTTAGCGCCGACAGATCCTCATCATTAGTGCAATTCAAACAAAATTCCAATTGTGTGTGTGTGTGTGTGTGTGTGTAACTTGAAAAACTGATTCAGTCATTTCTCTCTTACTGCAAAGGGCCAAATACAGCCAAAAAGAAATGGATATTTATTCAACCACATATCAAGATTTAATACAAAGCTACAGTAATTATGACCACCCAAATCTATTTTCTCCTTCTTCCTTAAAAATGAAACACCAGTATTTCATTTTGGATTGGTAAGTGCCTAGCTTAAAGATACATTTCCCAGCTTCCTTTGTAGCGAAGGATCGTCAGTGAGACATAAGCAGAAGTTGTTCAATGGGATTCCCAAGAAGACTGCATACAGAATTGTTGTGCTTTTTTTGTTATTCCCTTCCTCTTCCTGTTTTCTGCTTAGGAACATAGATATAACTGTGACTCTAATAAACATTTTGTACCTTGATATGACCTTCAATATGGAAACCATACACTAAGGATGACAGAGTAAGAAAATGAAAGGAGCCAAGATCCCAAATGACACTGGGGAGCCATCACACCTGGCTTCCCACTTCCGTTCTTCTCTCAAAAAAAAAACAAAAAAAACACATTGCATTTCATTTAAAGTATTGTTGTTTATGTTCTCTGTTATGAACAGCCAAAGACAACTACTAAATTATATTTTTAAAAAATGCTGTGAAACCAGCAGATTTGAATACACAAATAGAACACAAGCATAGCAGAGAACACAGAAATAGATCCACACTTGTATATAGAAACTAGATGATATGATAGAATTGGCAGTAAAGAGTGGACTTTAAATTAAATGGGCTGGACAACTGGTTATCTTTATAGAAAAAAATTAAAATGAAACCCTACTTCACACCATACCCCAAAACAAAGATTACACTTAACAATACTGAAAAACAAGACTATAAAACTTCTGAAAGAAAAATACAGAAGAACATCTTTATGATCTTAGAGATAAAAAGAATTCTGTTGGTATACCTTTGATAATAATTTGGTACAAATAAAACAAACTATAAAAAGATATATTTAATCATATAAAAATTTTAAATGCATCTAAGCATCAAAAGATAGCATGAAGAAATGAAAAGACAATTCACACATTGAGAAAAAAAATCAATATATATTGATTATCAGAGCAAAACCCTGACATCAATTTTAAAAAGACAGCAACCCAATAAGAAAATGAGCAAAAAACACGATCAGTTATTTCACAGAAGAAACACAAATAGTTAACAAATATTTTAAAAGATGTTCAAAAAATAACTAGGGAATGCATAATTAAAGACACTTTTTGTTACATCTATCAAATTGACCAAAAAAATATTTAAATCTGATTATAGGACTTGGCAAAGGTAATGAGCAATGAGACTATTTCCTGCCCACTGCTGCTGGGCATGTAAACCAATGCAACTATTTTGGGAAAAATTTGACGTTATAAAATAAAGCTGAGGATGTGCATGCCCTGTACTCCTAAGCATATACCACAGAGAAACCCTATGTCCTAGAAAACATGTACGAGAATGTTCATAGCAGAACTGTTCATATTAGCAAAGAGTGGAAGCTAAATGTCTACCAAAAGCAGAAAAGATAACTTATGGTATATCCATATAATGTCTTGCTATATAGTAGTGAAATGAACAAACATGACAATCCCACATATAATGTTTAGTGAAAACGAGCAAGGCAAAAGGACACATCCAGTATAATTTTGCTTATATAATGTATGAAACCAAACTCAAATATGTTAAGAATGTATAGATATATGTAATAAAAAAGAAAAACGATGACATAATAAATACAAAACTTAGAATAGCGGCCAATTAAAGGGATGGGAGAGACAGAATGTGATGGAATCAGGAAAGGCACACTGGGTGCTTCAAAGGTATGAGTCATTGTGGTAGGATCATGGATGTTGGTTTTACCGAGTTTCTATACCAATAGTTCTCAATGCTGGCTTAAATTAGAATCATCTTGAAAAGCTTTTACAAGTGAAACTCTCAATGCCCAAGCCCTATACCACATCAATTTAATCAGAATTTCTCAAGGTGGAGTTTTGGCATCAGTACTTTTAATAATGTGCCTCCTACCCTTTCCATCATCCAGTGATTCTAATGAGCAGCAAAGGAGTGAAAACCAGTTTTATACTTTACTCGCATTTCAAGTATATTTTTGGATGTGTCTTTTTATAAAGTTTTCATTAAAAATCTCACAGGATTGCAGCAGTTACTTCACCTTGTATAATATCAAATGTCAATTAGGTTTATAACAAAATCAATTAACTTTAAAACTCATGTGAAATGGATCTGTCATATAACAGTTGATCAAATAAAAATAAATTTAACTTCCTTCTATTTCTCCAACTGTTCCTCAGTTCACATTTTAAAGAGCTAGTAAAATAATTACTTTAAAGTTGGTATTTTCAATCATGTACTTATACAACCAGAAAAGGCTTACTTTTCTTTCAGATATGGAATTTTTTACAATGCTAACTAAGTACTTTCTCAACAAAATTTTACTATTGCCAAATTAGTCAACTTTTTTCCCCTCTATGACTTACTACTTACCCTGAGCAAGTCATCTATACGACCTTCCTTCTTCTCCAGGTCCTGGTTTTTATTACTTTCTAATGCTGCTAATTTCAGCATTGTGAGATCAGTCTAAATGAAAGAAAGCTATTTTATTATCACACACACACACACACACACACACACACACACACATATGTATCATTGCATGCAAACATAAAATTAGATTTTGCTCTGATTCTAAAAAGCAAAGAAAATATTTGAGTTTGTATTTATATGTAAAGGGTATCCCAAAAAGTCTCAGTGCAGTTTTAAGTTTTAATCAGAAGTGTAAGTGCTACAAACTTACAAAAAAAATTTACATTTTAATTATTTAAAATTTTAGAATATTGATATGTTTGTCATTAAAATTCAATATACCCACTGCTTTTTGCTATCAACTCTATCTGATTTTTGGACATGGCAAAAACTTTTATGAGCTAGTCAGACTGAAAGCAATGTACTTATAATCCTAGCCTAAAGATCATCCAAAGAACAAAGTTTTGATGCATGTAGAATAGTTTAAACATGATCTAACAGAAAAAGTCTCATGGCAATAAATCAAGTAACTGAGGTGGCTAAGCAAAAACATCTACTCTCCCACTCCCCAGTCTGAGTGTCATCCAAAAACTGTTACATGTACACTGAGCTGGGAGCTACTTCAGGAGTCAGCAATATGGCAGAAGACATCAAGACCAAAATCAAGAACAACCAGACTGCCCCTTGTGACAGCCGCTTTCCCAGCCAGAACCAGACCAGGAACTGCTGGCAGAACCTGGACTTCCATCGCTGTGAGAAAGCAATGGCCGCTAAAGGGGGTAATGTCTCCGTGTGCGAATGGTACTGGCTTGTGTACAAGTCCCTCTGCCCCATATCCTGGGTGTCGGTCTGGGACGACCGTTGGGTAGAAGGCACGTTTCCTGAAAATCTAATCTGGCTCCATCCCGCTTCTCTGTCCTCCAACCTTCTCCCAAGGAGGTGAAGGGGGGTCTGGGTACATCCCACCCTGGGATCCTGAATCATGGCGTACCTAATAATACTTGTTGGGAAAAGTCTAAGACCATGTATATGTAAAAGAGCTGGATGATTGGGCAAGAAGCAAGGATGGAAATAGTGCCTGGACCAGTAAGAGGGGCTTCAGAGTAATCTTTTTGTTTTGTTTTTTAATTTTTATTTTACCAAACTTTGATCACTTCCTCTGTGCCAGACAATAGGGTAATTACACAAAATAGCCTTAAGCCCCTATAAGTGCTAAAATTTATCTGTATGTTCCCTCAATTATCTGTACATTTTTAAAAACTTTTCTTATGCAATTTTTGAACCACATGAAAACAGTACAATAAAAACTCATATGTACCCATCAAAAAAAAACACACAAAAAAACAGTCACATGTAAAAAGTTAAAATGAAAAATTCAGTACTCAAAATTAGTAAAATTAAATAAATGTAAAAAGGCATCTGATTAATTCAATTTTCAAATAATTTTTCTAAGTGTATACCATATGTGAATATACAAAAACATAGACACCCAAAATGAATTGCTTTAATGTCCACTTATAAAAATATAACAGCTTCAGGAAGACATTGATTATATGTACTTGGATGTTAAGTTAAAAAAGAATCAGTAAACAGAGCTGACATGTTACAGTTATTTTGCTTATTTAATTTGCTTAAAACATCTATATATTTAACCACTGTGTAATAAAAGAACTAGATGACAGAATTGGGTGTTGCAATGTCTCACCCCCTACAAATTTTGTTGTTGTTTAGTAATTAGCTTTCTTGATGTATAATTTTACTTTATGACTATATCTAAAACAAAGGGAAGACATCTTATTTTAGTTTTTGTACAAAGTTGGTCACTGGGTTCTTAGAAGTCATACAAAGAAATTTTAATTGCTGTTTACCTGAGAAATTTTAAAGGATAACTGCTTTGGTTGTATAATAGGGTGGTCCCCAAAAGCTAACGCAGTAGGAGAAGGGCTATTAGGTCGAACCTTTAAAAAAAAAAAAATTACAATGTTTACATTAGGAAGAAAAAAAATAGGCTTCTGCTTAGCAACAACTATTTAACATTTCTTAAGTTTTTATTAGACTTATAAACTGAATTAAAACATAACTGATTTTAAAACTGTTAATTACCATGTATTTAATCAGCATTCACTAAGTATCTCCCTAAATAAGGCCCAGTGAGAGATAACCATATATTCCTTGCCCTCAAGAAGCTTACAGTCTAATGCCATAAAAGAAATTTTAATGCTTTCAATCTGTTAAATAAAAACAAGGCCAACACATTATTTTAAAACAAATTAAAGTAAAACTGAAAAGATCTTAATATAGAACCCTTAGTACTGGGGATAATAATGCATGCCCATCTGTAGTATAATATCAATTTACTGATGAGTTGCATGGTTTATCTAGACATTAATTTTAAAACACATTCAATGACAGTAATAGATTATATCACTATATCAATGCTATCACTACAACTCTGTTATTGTTGCCTATTTACGTTTTACTTTGTATATAGCAATATGATGCGCCCTAAAGTACAAAATGAATTAAAAAACTAACTAATTATATGTCTACAGGCAAGGACCAGAAAGGTACACTGCAAACAAAAACAGGATACTTGAATAAATAAGAGACACTCTGACTTTCAAAAATCTTTAATTCATCTTTAAATTACTGAAAGCCAATATTGTTTTTCTGGTTAGCCACTGACCTTTCACATAACAAAAGTAAAGAAAAAAATAAAATTCAATATGCAAAACAATGCATTAAAAGAACTAGGTCTTAAAACATTAGAGACAAACCGAAAAGTTGTAAGATAATTTTCAGGTCCAAGATCCTTCTCCTATACTGAACTAAATAATCCAAGGCTGATGGCTGCTTATCTTTTCCTTAAGGATTCCCAGACTGGAATTATGCTATCATTTTAGTGGTTAATTCACAATAAAGTAAGAAATTAGAAATCAGTAACTGAACACAGAATGATACACAAATATTCACATTAGTCCCATAGGCTTCACACAATTCTTTTACAGAAACAGTACTTCTGGATATAATTCAGTAAAACTTTTAACTTAAGAATCTCACTTTCAGATCATTAAAAAGAATTCAACTCACCTCACACAATTTTTAAAAAAAATACACACACACATATACATACATACACATATATATATATCTACACACACATATGTATATATACATATATATCGTCTCAATAAAGACAACATATTATAAAAGTTATTCAGTAAACGTAACTTCCCAGACATAAGACTATGTACAAAGAAACTTACCGATGAGGAAGGAGTGGAATGTGAATGTGAATTCTGAGGAGAACGGATCACAGGAGGTATGCCTCTTACTGGACTTGAGCCATTTCCACCTTGGTACTGAGGGAAAAAAGACATCACTATTAAAACAGGTTTTGGTAAATGTTATTTCAGACATGGCATTATGAATTTAGGGGTGGCCGGAAGGCTCAGTTGGTTAGAGTGAGAGCTCTTAACAGGGTTTTGCCGGTTTGATTCCCACATGAGCCAGTGAGCCGCACCCTCCACAACTAGACAGAAGACAACGAGCTGCTGTTGAGCTGCCGGAGGGACGCCTGGATGGCTCAGGTGGTTAGGGCACAAGCTCTGAATAACAAAGTTGCCGGTTCAATTCCCACATGGGATAGGTGAGCTGCGCCCCCTGCAACTAAATACTGAAAAATGGCAACTGGACTTGGAGCTGAGTTGTGTCCTCTACAACTAGATTAAAAGGACAACAACTTGGAGCTGATGGGCCCTGGAAAAACACACTGTTCCCCAATATTCCCCAATAAAAAAATTAAAAAAGAATTTAAATATGTTTTATTTTAAATGAAATCCAGTCGTCATTTAAATGGGCCAAGAAAAAAGCAAAACTAAGACCAGACACAACTAAGTCCAAAAAGACTTAAGACAGAATACTGATCACAAGAACATGACAAGACTATGTCTTGCACAGACCCTGGTTTCTCGAACCTTCTGACTATATTTGTTATTGTGGCAGACTCAAAGACAAATAAATTTCCCAAAAGCAATGAACATATCTTATTTTTCCTTCACATTTTAGCATAAATTAAAGTCTAAGACTCAACAATAACTTTAAGAGTTGTAGTTATAGCATTGATACAATATTATGTAACATTGTTTGTTGAACCAAAGAACTTTAACATGTTTACATGTTAAACATGCAGATGTTAGTGAATCTAATCCACCATCTTAAAACAGAATCATCATTCTCAAGATCTGTTAAATATCTAAATGTTCACAGCACTATGGAAAATAATTCTACAGACTAAGTCCTTCCCCTTTAATAGCACAAAATCTAATAAAACTTGAGCCTTTCTTATATGCGTGACATGCTTTACAGTGCATGACTTAGCTTCATATGAAGGGAATCCACCTAAGCTGTTCCATAGCTACCTTTCTCATTTCTCATGTTTCTGTATCAAGAACGGGAGAACACAATATGCTGCTACTGGCTTCCTCTCAGGGTATTAGGCATGAACGGCAGGGACGGGGACTTCCCAGTGTGTTCACTAAACAACTTGTGCAACCTTAGGAACTTTGTCTAATTTTTTTTTGCACTACAGTGCCCAGCATAACACCTGGCACGTAGTACGCATTCAAGTGATTTGAGATTTATTTGGATTGATCCTATCTTTAGCAAAATTCATAGTATTAACACTGAGGGACTGACCTCCATTAAAGACCACTAGGTACCTTGTGATCAGCAACAGTATTACCTTAGATTCTATAAACCCAAAACACAATGGAGGATAGAAAAAAAACTTTTTTAAATGCAGCCATTCCCTTAATCAGCAAATTCTATGCTCACTCTCAAGTAAATATAAATATTTTTCAACTGAGTAGATCATGTTTGTTGGTTTAATAATCATATTAATGTTTTATAATACGGAATTGGTAGTTAAAAGTATTTCTGTGTAGAAGCAAGGAAACATTTCAGGATTGGGTAAATTTACCACTGCTTATTCTTTTGAGGGACTTTTAGATTGACATCTCTATCATTATTTAATCTCCATCCAAAGGGCTCAAATGTTGCTGTGGTGCAGTAGAGCCTGTGTTGACAGTAGAAAGAATTCTGTACTAGAGGATGTTAGACTGCAAGTTCTACTCTTTGCTCTTCCATTTAGAATTTGTCTTTTGGTAGGCTACTTTACATTTCTGGTCCTTAGTTTCCAATTCTGTAAATACCTACTTTGCTTATCTCCCAGGTTGTTACATGCAAATATGTGAGAAAGTACTTTGAAAAGTATGGTGTGCCATACCAATATAAAAGTAAATTTTAATGTTTCTAGGAAAATAAGACATCACATAATACTGAAGCTCTGCTCTAATCAAGTAGATAATCAAAAGTTGACCTTGTGCTCCAAAGAAATTATTTCATCCTATAGCAGAATTATATTAAGAACTGGAGACATTCCTCAATGAACTTACTTCAAAATAGTCACTAATTTTGTGGCCACGTCCCCCAATACTTTTTCCTGAAATATAAAATTTAAAAAATTTTATAGATTAAAAAAACAAATTTTATAGACTTAAAATCAGTCATGACTTTAAACATCAATTTTTTTAAAGTCTCAATTATTAAAAAATCAAATAAATTACATTAAAGGATCTCCCATTTTAAAAACTACATTATTCATGTTGCTTAATGTCTATTTGATTAAAGCAAATCAATGAACAAAAAAAGAAAAGACAAGAGGAAGCAGCATAATTGATAAACCAATTCATACCTATAAGTAATAATAAAAAAACTTTGGTTAACACAAACAATAACAAACTGACATTAACTTGCTTTAATATGAATGCTATTTTTTTATTCCAGTATTTTTTTTTTAATTTATTGGGGTGACAACTGTTAGTAAAATTACATAGATTTCAGGTGTATAATTCTGTATTACATCATCTATAAATCCCATTGTGTGTTCACTACCCAGAGTCAGTTCTCCTTCCATCACCATATATTTGATCCCCCTTATATGAATGCTATTTTTTAAAAATGTTTTCATTTTCTAAAAAAGTATTTCCAAATTTACAAGCTATTTTTTAATAAACTAGATTTTAAATATTGTTCATATATGACCATATTGATAAAGTGATCCAAATCACTACAGACCACAGTTCTTAATTTAAAAAGTTTTGCCTTAAAACGGACTCTTCACCAGTTTTTTTTAAATACTGAATTAAGAAGTTGCTACTAAGAAATAGTGTTTTAGGGATACTTTCTTGGATGAGTTATCCATCCTTCATTGGAACTCTACAGAATACACGATTTCTTCAAGTTTCAAAAGAAAAACTAACGATATAATGAGTAAAAAGTTTTGGATAATAAAAAGATATACATTTATCAGTTCAGTACTGATGTATTCATCCATTCATTTTATTCAATAAATATTTCTTGAGTGGTTACTATGTGCCAGGCATTACTGAAATGAACAAACAATATATTTAAAGTTCAACAACCTTAAATTCCTTCTTGGAACAAGGTAGGGACATGTTTTTAAAAACTAAGTAAGTACTCAGGACTATAAACGCTACTTAGAAATTTTAAACAATTCTGTACAGATTTATTTAGAGGTTAGAGGAGACTGTAAAGGTTTTATACCAAAGGAATTTCCCTTCTGCCTATAACAACTTTCTTGCAGATTCTGAAGAGGTGCTATTTTTAAATGAACATAGAGACGTTTTGCCTATCCAGAAGCTATTTCCCCAACTGAACCGAAATTTTGTTCTGTTAATATCCCCGCCCATAACTTTGGGGGAAGTTGACTCCTATTCCACATCCATTACTAGTTCCCCTTCTGATAAGAAATCCAATTTTGTTCAGGAATCATCCCTTTTCAACAAAGCCTGTATTTCTAAAGGGAATCTGAACCAATTTTCAATTTCAGAGATGGGCCTGATTTTTGTAAGGGTAATATCTTTGTTGGACATAAGTGTTTTAGAATGGACACGTGACCCAATTTTGGCCAATAGGATCACAGGAGAGGTTTGCTCTGGACTTGAAGAAGCTTACTTCTAAGAGGGACAAAAAAAACACAGAAAGCTAGTCCCTCTCTGAAAGCAAATATTACGTTGGTGCAAAAATAATTGTGGTTTTTGCAATTATTTTTAACCTTTTAAACCGCAATCACTGTTTCCCCGAAAATAAGACCTAGCCGGACAATCAGCTTTAATGTGTCTTTTGGAGCAAAAATTAATATAAGACCCAGTTTTATTTTATTATAAGACCGGGTCTTATATAATATGTTATGATATGATATATGATGTGGTATGATATGATATGATATCATATAATATAACACCTGGTCTTATTTTACTATAAGATCAGGTATGATATAATATAATACCGGTCTTATATTAATTTTTGCTCCAGAAGACGCATTAGAGCTGATTGTCCAACTAGGTCTTATTTTTGGGGAAACACAGTACTTTTGCACCAACCTAGTACAAGAGACGAAGCTAAAATGAGTAAATCCAATTAAAACTGGAGAATCAGCCTAAAAGCATAAGAAAATCAGATAATTCTGTAGACTGCAGACCACACACACACAAAAAATTTAAAGAAATAGATTGGATCAACCAACCCAGAAGTCCCACCCTATTTTAGGACCTGCTTTTAAGTGAGTTTTTAAATTTAAAGTTGAAACTATCATAATTAATGTATCTTGCATTAAATAAAGCTCCAAGACGACTCACCAAAACTTAGGGGAAATACACTAAGACCAAAAAGGAGCTCAGAGCAGAATGAGATACAAAATACTACACACTTAAGGAAAGGTGCTAGAATGACTTCTTCCTTCCTTCCAGAAAGACATTTGCTGCAAATACATTCCTTAATGCCAGTGCCACATGTAAATACTAGTAAAAGTCATGGGTTCATGGCCCTAGACCTTAAAGACTGGCCCCAAAACATGTAATATATGTATAAAATCATCATTATATATGATTTAAGATCCCCATTTATTATATTTAATTTTGAGTGGCCAAATTAAATGACAACACTGTTTTGTTGTCCATCATAAGAAGTTTTATAGTCTAATAAAAATAATTTTCTTAGATCATGACAAAAGGTAGGTATGCAAAAATAGATGAAAAACAGGTATGAAAAGAGAAAGGTGGTGCTTTAACAGAAGTCTCTCAGTTATTTTTATATAGTCTTTTTAAAAATATAATAAAAGGGATGAGTAAACGGGTACTTATTTTAAAGTGAGATCTAAAGTTCTTAATACCGTAATGCGTACAAAGAGAGAAAAATGAAAGACATAAGGTAATGCTTGCCAAGTTTGTCTAATTCTGAAATATAAATAAATAAATAGATAGATAGATAAATGTCAAAAAGCCTACCAACAGTAACCACACACTACCTGTGATAAAAAGATTCCAATTTCATATTATTTCTTATGCACAGCACATTCCTAAACTATTATTAAATTACATAATAGCTATAGAAATCACAAAGACATGCAATTACTTATGATTAAACTATTAACTGATTAAAAATCAGAATAATTAATTGTAAATGCCTATCTGGGCCTGGGGAAGATTTTGTTTCGCTTACCCTGACTACTTTCATTCTGGTTTTCTGCTTTTCTCTTTCTTCCTCTAGATGATTCCGATTGTTTCTTCTCCGGTGTCTACAGAAAGTAAAGTTAATAGAATTTTAAATTACAAGTTTTAACATACAAAATTATTACAGTCAGTACAAAAACCTTTTTACTTTCAAAGTAAAATAAATACTGTTTTGTTCAATAGTGCTCATGCAATATAAATGTGTAGTTACTTACACACAATTTATTTTAAAAATAAATTTCCTACTTTATAAATTTTAAAAGTTCGAAGTATAGACCTTGTACACATTAGTTGAAATTCACACAGAATGTGATTTGCAATAAATGAAAAATCTGAGAGTAATTAGCCTTTAAAAGATGCACTTTAAATCAACTTCCTGGATAGGGCAAAACAAACAAAAAAACTTACGTTTTTCCTATTAATTTTCTACTATTCACACATATGTAGTCTATAAAAGCAAACACA
This sequence comes from Rhinolophus hipposideros, assembly GCF_964194185.1. Lineage (NCBI taxonomy): Eukaryota > Metazoa > Chordata > Mammalia > Chiroptera > Rhinolophidae > Rhinolophus > Rhinolophus hipposideros. The sequence goes on from NC_138052.1 coordinate 47,765,691, forward strand.
AACCCTGATGTATATAATCCCTACTAACAGGACTATTCATCTAAATGCTTAACAATTATTATCCAATAACAATTAAACTAAATTCATAGATTAAGCCCTAGATTAAGTGTCACCAAACTATAGCCCACTGACCAATCTGGTTGGACACCTGTGTTCGTAGAGTCCATAATCTAAGTATGACCTTTACATTCTTAAATGATTGAAATTTTAAAAAACCAAAACAAACATATTTTGAGGTATGAAAATTATAAGAAATTCAAATTTCAGTGTCCATAAATAAAGTTTTATTGAGCACAGTCACATTCATTCATTTATGTATTGTCTGTGGTTGCTTTCCTATTATAACAGCAGAGTTGAGTTGTTCCAACAGAGACCACATGGCCCACAAAGCCTAAAATATCTTTACAGAAAAAGTTAGCAGACCCCTTGCCCTACATGATGGCTTATTTTAAAATTAAAGGTTTGTTCTTTTAACTGATAGCAAGTATTTTTATCAGGTTAAAACAACAAGTAATTTTTGTAGAGTGTGACAGACTGTTACTGTGCTTAGATAAAATTAAAATCAACACAAGGCAATGGCATAGGGCCCTCAAACTCTAGAAGCTTGGCGAGTATGTCTGGTGCCAGAACAAAAAATGTTTAAATGAATGAAACCAAGACAGTTTAAATAAATCTGTAAAGCAATGAAGTTCCCAAACAAGGAAGGGACTTGATCCATATTTTTATGTCTCTTGAGTAGTTCTGTGATGAAATACTATGAATGACAATACATAACCTAACTCACATTGAGCATCTATGGTTCCTCTAAGTATGATTTTGGGGATTTTAAGTTCTCTCCATTCTGCCAACAAGGTAACAGATTCACAGAGATTAAAATCAATGCTACCAGTCTCTGAATTCTTTAAAGACAGGAGTTATACCTTTTCCCCACCTCACCCTCCGGCCCCCCATTCTTAGCACATAGTTATTACTTGATAAACACATCATTATTAAGTAACTTACTCAAGGTAATCAGGATTCAAATCCAATTCTGTATATTTCCAAGGCCTAAATGCATTTTTTTCTCTGACATGCTACATGCCCTACATCAATAACTGAATGAATCAACTACACAAAAATATGTCCAAATTTTGTTAAGTTCATAAAATTCATTATGTCCAATAATTTGCCTATGTGTTTTCCCATCACAAACCAGAGATCTTAAAAGAAATCCACCTAAACTGGCAATGTACCAGCAATTTAGGGTAAATAGTTCATTAGTTTAGTTTCATTGTCAAAATTACCAAATTCAAAGAAACAATAACCAATCTTCTATTTTCCTCAGAATAAAAATATCACTAAATTAAAAAGTCTAAGTTAACATTTTTATAAAGAACCCTAAAATCTTATCTTAAAACAAAAGATGATTCCCAATTTATAATTTATTCGTATCTTTCCCAACTTAATCTATGTAAAAAAAAATAATTTAAGGTCAAGAAGGTATGACTTTTCAGAAGTTTTATGCTAGACTCAATTTTAAGCATTGCATGCTCCCATATGAACTCCATCTTAAATCTGGACTAGCTACTTTTGAATAAACAAACAAAAACATGAAATAATGTAATTCTGAAAGTTATACTGGAAACATTTTCTACCTAGGAAACTAAGGAAAAGATAATCTTGTTAGTAGTTACAAATTATTTCTAAAGCACATTACAAGGAACACTGGATCGGTGATTGACTGAGAGGCTACATTTTAAATGGAGGGGACAGTGAGGTGGTGCACCTGGGGTGAACAAAGATAAATGTATTTACTGCAGAGCTTCACAGAGCTACTAAAATGCTAATATTCACTGGCTAGCTCCAAAAATGGAGTGAGATGGAAGGATATATTTAGAAATTCTCAAACTTATTTGGAATAACACTCATTAAATACTTGACTGAATATACCCTTCAAGATATTTAAGGGTGTGTGTGTGTGTGTGTGTGTGTGTGTGTGTGTGTGTGTGTGTGTGTGTGTGTGTTTTAAAGACATAGACAGTGCTTACTTAGGAAGCACATTTACTAAAATTGGAACAATACAGAGAAGATTAGTATGGCACAAGGATAACCCGCAAATTCATGAAGCGTTCCATATTTTTGAAGTCACAGGGATGCAATGTACAGCATAGGAAATATAATCAATAATATTATAATAACTATGCACAGTGACAGATGATTACTAGTTTATTGTAGGGATCACTTTGTGAGGTATGTAAATGTCTAATCACTATGTTGTACCTGAAACTAATATAACATTGTATGCCAATTGCAATTTAAAAATAAGTAATAAAAAAAGACAGAATACTTGCCCCAAATTTTTTTTTCTGAGGCAAAATTTCCCTAAATTTAAAAATTTTCTGGAATGGAGAAGTGGCACAGTTCTTTGGGGGAAATGCCATTTTGCTTGAAAACAAACAAAAAAACATCAAATGCATAAGGATTATAGTAAAGAAAAAAGGCAACAGGTTTTACCTCCTTTAAACCAGAGAAGAATTTGAGGAAGAAGGGGAAAAAAGTATGACTAGATTAGCCTATAAATAAAAGTCTCCATTATAAACAAACACACCATTTTGTCCCTTCTCGTGACCTTAATCATTTTCACCTATGTCCTAGTATGACAACCTGGTGTTGACCTTTAATTTCATTCTCAACTCATAGATTACAGGATTGTTCTGTCAGCCCAAATGGACTGTAATTTCCTTTAAAAATCAAGTATCATGGGTCTCTGAAGAAACACAGACTAGGAATCAAACTCTGGGTCCCTTATGTACCTCTCAGCATTTTATTTAACCCAAAGCTCAATTTTCTCATCAATTTTAAATGTGGTAATCCAGGCATAGGAGGACTGTAGGTATGAAATGAGAAGCATACCACAAACATACCCAGTACAGCATCTGGAACAGAGCATGTATGTACTCTATAAATGTCAGCGAGCACCCAATAAATTCTCTTATCTGAATGGCTATCCTATTACTCTAAATATCCGGGTACCTTTATGTTTCAAAACTTCAATCATGTGTCACCTGTTAAATGATTAGGAGCGCCTACCCTAATAATTTACAAATAACGTGTAGGGCTTGTAAAATAAGCACACTTCCTCTTTGAGGCCTCATTTAACTCTGTTCTCTACTACAAGCCGTAGAACCTGTCGGTAGTCTAGGGATTACATCAGTAACCCTCAGGCAAATGTGCAGTAAACAGTTTTTTGGTTTTGATTTAAATATCCGAGCAATACCTTTATTAAACAACAACAAAAAACTCTCAATGAAGCCTACTGCTGCCAATTCTCCTGACTCACTCATTTGTAAATGGACTTATTTGGGGATTTAGAACCTTGGCGATTTAGGATATGCAGAAACTCACCAAATATTTAATCTCTAAAATGGATCATCACTGAGGAAAAGTTCAGAATACTATCTGAGATTTTCAAAACTATACTCAAGAGATACCTTGAGGAAGAGAAGGTTGTTCCTCAAGTTATTAAAGGTGGGAGAGAAGGGAAAGGAGGAGCAGGTAGCTGAGTTATGGCTCTAGCCTATCAGAGACACATCCTCTCCCACCTCCACCCGCGTCCCTGCAAACACAGGATTTCCTATTATTTTCATACTGAGATTCTATATTAGACTTACTCTGAAGAAAGTTTGATGGCTTAAAAAACGTTTGAAAATCCCCTGATTTTGACCACCGATTTCCTACAAAATCCAAATGACATCAACCAGGCAGCTTTCGTATTTGCATAAGGTGTAAAATTTGCATACACTGAGCACTTTATATAGAATACTTTATACCTTATTATTGCTCTCACTAATGATGTCACTTCTTTTTTCTTCTCTACATATTTTCTCAACTATTGCACTATAATTGACCACAATAGGAAGGATTAATATGGTAGGCAAAATAATATGATTTGGCTTTAAAGTAAAGATGGAACGACTACAGAAATTATTAAAAGTCAAAGAATTCCGACATACAAGTTGAACAGTGGTTAGGAGAAAATGATGAGAGACTGGTACTCTTTAAAATCAACTTAGCTTTATAAAAAAAATTTTTTTTAAACTATTTATTTAAATGTGTTTTTCCAGGACCCATCAGCTCCAAGTCAAGTAGTTGTTTCAATCTAGTTGTGGAGGGCACAGCTCACAGCAGCCCATGTGGGGATCGAACCGGCAACCTTGTTGTTAAAAGCACCGTGCTCTAACTGAGCTAACCGGCCGCCCCTCAACTTAGCTTTATACATGCTAATTTGTAATCATACCAAAACCTGAATGATTACTCTGGCATTTAAATGTTCCAAGATATTAGTGTGAATTTACACAGTATTTTCTAGCAGTTGAAAGTACGTTCAAAAAACAAAGACAACTCTAAAGGACTAAAGAGATAATAGTGACATAATTAAACTAATGTTCCAATTTCATTTGGCATGTAAGCCCAGTGATTATTAAACAAACTTTTCATATTTAATCATGTGCCTTGGTTTACCTTAAAATAAAAACAAATGTGTCTTTCTTCAATGCAAATAAGACCAAATATAAGAAAACAAAACAGAAATCTGAACATGGTTACAGAATGAGGGAGATAAATCAATATGGATTGTTTCATGAAAACAGATAATTACCTCACAAGCCTCCAACTAGACAGACATTTGAAACTGTTGGCATAAATTCATTATTGAAAATTGTAACAGTATGTAAAAAGATACTGTAACATCAAGAAAAGAAAAAGGAGTGGACATTAAAATGTATTCTTTACCTCTTCTTTAAGTAGAGTTGGTCAGCCCTGACTGAACAGACAACAAAAAGTCCGGTATCATGATCTCTAATAAAATCATTATACTTAGTAGACACAGATATAGTTAATTTCTTTCTGTTAAATGAAAAAATGCTTTAAAATAGAAAGTTACTTTAATATTAAACAATATCCCTAACAAAGTATTCAATCCTCAAACTTGTCAGACTGATTTTTTTCTGATCAACTCATTTAGCTAAAGATTAGCTTCAAAAATACAACTCGTTGGCTATTCCAATGATGCATATAGTTACTCAGGTATCAAATTCAAGGTCACTACATGTGAACAAATGGCATGACTAATCTTTTTGCTTGCAGCTGGAAATAATAATGTTCAATTTTTATCCACATTTCTAGGCACAATTTATTGAACTAGATGTGAGACAGGAAAATGCTGGAAAAATCTTTAATTCAACGGCACGTATCAAAACAGCCTGGAATGAGAACAGAAAATCTGGAGCCTTGTAAGAATAGTCAATGTAAAATAGATGTGCTATTCAAGAATATCAAATGTACTGTTTCTTCCAACCTTTTGCTATAAAAACTAGGTTAGAATTATGCACTATAAGAACACTGAAATTGTGATAATTTCCTTGCTGTTTTGTATCCAATTTACATTTAGATAAAAACTATCATGAAATATGTACGTCCTAATTCAAGGATGATTTTGAGCTGGGAAGATGTGAAATTCACAGAGCCTGTCTCTGCCCAAGAGTCAAAACTTTAATTTGAGAACTATTATCTGGAAATGTTTGCTTGAATCTTTAACACCTAAAGAAGATCAGGGTTATATTGCTGATTTCAATATTTAGTGTAAAAAAGTTTATGTTTGCAACATTTTGGGATCCTATCTCTGAGTAAGAGCATTTCCTTGCTGTTCAAAGTAAATCCAATCAATGTATCGGCAAATCTGAGTGTAGCCTAATATCTGCTATATTGCCTTTATTATTTAATAATATGTAATATCAAAGATGGTAAAGAGCCAATAAGACAAAACCGGGTAACCACCCAACTAAAATGCATGCTGTCTTAGCGGTAACTTAAAGTGTGCCAGCTCCTATTTTTAAAAGCCTGGAAGATTTTTACTCCCTTCACAAATATGCAGCTCCCACAACCTATCAGTACGTCAACACAATACTAAAACAATTTTACTCTCAATTTTTAAAACTACTTTACTTGCCACCTTACAGTCTGACTTCTTAAGCTCCTATCACCTGGACACATTTTAATTTGCATTCACATATATTTAAAAGGAACATATGTACTAAGTCTTCAATATTGATAAAATGCAGTACTATTTGCCATTTTCTTATTATTTATGTAACATAACTATTTCTCAGCATTTTCTCTTCTCTGGCTTTCCCTTTAAGGTTTTATTTGCTAAATAGCATAAACCATAAAATTTAAAAGTTGGACTTTCTCCTTTATTTATATAATCTGGTAAGTTGTTTTCAAATCATACAACCAGAATAAAAGAGCCACACAGAGCAACTGCTGTTGGAGGAAAAAACAAATTTTGAAGATAACTGATTCTAGAAATGTTGGCATTTTGAGAGTACTAATAATAATACAATTTAGAACAGTGATTTCATAACTTTTCTTCCATTATGACACTCATGATACAGTAACATGCTCCTGTACAATATCCCTATAGACATTTCCTTGAACGTGAATCCCTAGAGGTCCTCATGCAATTATTGCTTTGGGAGAGACACTTTTAAGAGTAAATGCTGTATCACAATAGGCACGTTTAAACATTTAAAGATATTGTCAAATTGCATTTTCAAAGGCAATATCAATCTACACATACACTGACATTGTATAAGAATACCCACCAATCTGAGCTCTGTCTATGTGATGTGTTAAAAAAAAAAGGTATTTCATTGTTGTTTTCTCTATAGCAATATTACATTTATAACCAGAAAAAGAGGATTTCTTGTTTTATTTTTTAAAAGAAATTGTTCTATCATTTATCTAATAGCACAGATTCTCAATGTTGACTGTGTATCAAAATCACTTTTCAAAACTTTTATTTAAAGTTCATGATGAAATCCCCTTTCCAAATTCAACCATCTCTGGAAAGACACCAAAGAAATTCTTGTTTTTGAAAAGTTCTTATTTTTGAAAAACGATGCTGATGTATCATCAGGATTAGCAATGGTCAATCTACATATAAGATAATCATAAGTCATGTGTTTCCTGCATATTCCACTTTAGAGAATGTCTAAATTTAGGAAGTTATTCTTTATATAATCTTCCATTAAGAATTAAAGACCAAAATTGTGACATATAGCATACGTATATCTCATTAGGATATAAGAAGTCTAATTGGTTGTCATGGTTACTCGGTTATCCTAGAAAATGAGAATCTTAAAGAAAATTTGTAAAATAATCATTATGTTCTGCTGACATAAAGATACATCTACTATTTTAAAAACTCTACCATAAGACATTGAAACCAAATCTCTCAGAAACGTCAGCTTGTGCTGAATGCCCTTAAAATTCAGTCTAAAAGCAATACTTATCAGATAAAACATTTGTGAAGTGCTGTAAGTCCAGGCATAGCTTGGATTGGCAAATTTGATGATTACTACAAATCATCTTACATCTAAATATTTCCAAAAAAGAACACCATTTTTTGTCAAAAGACTACTAGGGTCATTTGTCTAACTAATTAAGTTATACACCATCTTAGTTACACAGAGAGAGCATAGCACAGGAGTTAAGGAGCATTGCTTTGAAATAAAAGACACTGAAATTAGAATTTTGACTCTTGTTAACATTATCTGTGGGCAAATTAATCTTCTTGGGCTTCTGTTTCCACACTTAGAGATGTGAAACTTACATAGCTGTAATCTAGCTTCCCAGATAACGTGTTACAACTATTTTCCCTCCTTCATTAATGGAGTGGTTGTCAAGCCGAGGAGATTGCCCCCAGAGTATCTGGCAATCTCTGGAGAACACTGGTGGTTGCAACAACTGTGGGCTTCAGACATCTGATGTGTTAGACAGGGAGGCGACCACACATCCTACATTGCTCAGGACAACCCTCCTTACCCCCAAGAATTATCTGGCCCCAAATGTCAATGCTGTTACGGTTTAGAAACCTTGCTTTGATGAATACATCAGAATCATTTGTACTGACACAAAAACTACCAAGCTACAACTAAAGTGAAGTTAAATATATTTATTCAACAAGTATTTTCTGACCACCTACTATGGTCAAGCGGAATACCAAGTTTCACTTCAAAGTGTATCTTCATTTTAAAAACGACCTGGCATTTTCCTCTTCCTATCTTCTCATCAATCAGCTTAGAACTTTCCTGCTCTAAAAATAACCAACCACCCATACTAAATGCACTTTTATAAAGGGAAACGTTTAACAGCTGTATGTTTGCTTGATAAACAACTGGCTTACTGAATTATTTCAAGATTTCATGATTTATAAGAAATTGCAAGATTATCTAGACAGAGTATATGAGAATTTCCGGGCAAAAAGTCTGCGTACTTTTACTTTGATAAAGCTTCCCAGATGATTTTGACACACAGTCCTCCATCTTTATAAAAACAGAGGCACAGAGTCAGTATCAGACCCACATTTGGTTTCCAGTTCACTTTTCCTTCCGGGAGACTAAGGACATATATGAGTGTATTCAACCAGAATAGAGCCGCTTTCTTTGCTGTGAACCCTATCATATGGCTTTGCAGTAAGACACACTAACTTATAGCTGAATACAGTTCCTGTAAGAGCATGTCCTTTAATGTATGGTGTTAGCATTAAATACAGTTTTTTCTTTGAAATAAAAGAAAAATTCACAAAGTAATTCCAGGTTTTTCACAGGAACTTTTAAATCCTGTAATTTATAAATTTGATTATTAGTTTTAATAAGGGAGAGAGAAAAAACCCCACAAATTTATTCCCCTACTGAGACAATGTCTTTATTAGTGTTACAAAATACACAATTCTGCATGCACACCCACAGTACCCACCTTCAAGACAATGTTACTGTACATACTGTACACTGTATATAGCAATACTGTTACATACAGTGTCTCAGCAAAACAAATGACGTAATAGTGCTTACTAAGATTTATGATTTGGTCCACCTAACAGCAAGAAGTGAGAAAATACTACCGGCTGGAAGAAGTAAAGAAGACGACATAGGAGCCCATCAAATAGAACGCCACAAAGACCATTTATCAAGCTAAAACATTTTAGAAAATAATGCAGGCAGCAGGATACAAAGGATATTCCTTAAAAATGACTAGGTGTCTAACAATCTTGAGAAGCTGAACAGATATAAACAGAACAAAGTCAAAGACAAAGTAATTCATTCGGAGGGGAATAGGAATAAAATGCAATTTTTGATGATTCTTAAATTATATATCATTAAATTCGGTTTTCAAATTTTCTTCTTTCTTACTCAAACTAAGACATTAAAGAAAAGATCTGTACGGGATTTAACAAATATGTACAGACAAGTAAAACTTCAATGAATTTTTAAAAATCAATCTAAAACGTAAATTATGGCCAGTAATACCTCTATTTTCAAATAAAATCATAACTTCCAATCAATCCTGGGTACCTAAGTGTTCACTGAGGAAACATTCAAACTAAACACAATTATTAAGAAGGCAAAAAGGAAACAGGAAAAAGTAGAGATGGGTATGTATATAAAAGCAAGGTAAAAACAGGAAATACTCATCACTCTCCTAATCTAGCTGATTTACTAAGAATAGAAGACAACCCATTTAATCAATTTATGCATGTTTATATGCAATTTTAAAATACCTTATTCAAAAAATAAGATTCTACATTTAAAAACCTATTAAATAACTATAAACAGTATGAAGTTCTAGAAATGGAAATAATGCCTTCCTGAAGCCAGGTCCAAGTTAGTTTTAGGTCTAATTGCCTACTACTTTTAATTTCTACTTCCTCCAAAATATGAAAATAAAAAAGCACACACAATGTGGCCCTTTAAAAAAAGAACAGAACAAAGCATTAATGCTTCAAAGTGTCTTCAATATTGTAACTTCAAGTCAACTGAGGGGAAAAAGAAAAAACTAAGTTCCAAGACTACTTCTAGAAACTTAATTCAAATGAGAAAGCTAATCACAGATCTTCTTTCACAAAAGGGTCTTCATTAATCATCGTTAGAGGTAAATTAAGACAATCAAGTCATCATATCTGTATTATATTCTTTCATTACAGTCGTTACAATTCTGAAAGTTGAACTAAGTTTAAATGTCTAGATGAACAATTGCCCCAGCTTCCACATCTGAACTTAAAATCCTTAATCTTAAATAACCCAAAAATCCCCAAATGCACTTGGATCAAAAATAAATTAATTTAATGCTAATGTGCTAAGGAGAGGGTCATAGAGAGCTAAAGAATTGATCATTACCCAGGAGGAAGGGAAACAAATACTTTGGTGCGCGAAAGAGAGAGAATATATTTTAAATTGTTCAATTCTAATTCAGGTTACATAGAAGATGAATATTAAAGATTAAATGGAGGCAAAACACAATAATCTGACACGTGTATGCGTCTGCTTTACAAACATTATTATGTAGTAAGCACATATGTATATACTTAAATGTGTTTCTCCAACATTAAAGATGATATAATTCAATGATGTTTATATCCAGTCTTATAATTAGACACAAATACTCCACTTCAGTGAGAATAAAAGAAAGCAGAGAAATATATTCTAGGGTCTCCAAAAGGAGAGGCAGGGAGGAGGAACGTTTATAGTATTAATATTCACTATAAATCCCAAATAAGCTACAAGATACCTACCTAATTTATCTTAGCAGGCTGGGGTAAGGTAGGATGGGGACAGCAATTACAGAATTTAGAGAAAGTAGAGAAGGTGTTTGTGTTTAGACATGAAAGGGTCCTGCAAGAACTACAAATGGATGGATCAAGGCATGGATTCCTTCTTTTATCACCACAAAATAATCTGGACGTTTAGCCAGCAGATAAGGCATACAGACCATGTTTCTAACTCCTTCAAGTACTCTAAAACATTTAAATAAAGTATGAGTTACCCCGTCCCCAACTCCTTTCCCTGACCCTCCCATAAAATTTGTTATCCTTCTCCTCACACCCACAACCTATTCATGATTCTTTCCGTCAGCTAATAACTTCTATTTTCACTGTGAAGTAGGAGGTTGCTAGGTGTGGAAGTTCACCCCTCAGAAGAAAGGACCACAGCTAACCCTGCCCAGCAGGGTCTGGGTCTCACTACGCAGACAGCCTCCAGGATACGGGCTGCGTTTCAGTTCTATTTTCTCCTCACTCTTCAGAACTTTCTTTGTTCCATCATAGCTCTGCTATGACCCTTTTTTCTTTATTAACACATAATATGTCAAGCCTGTTAGACTCTAGAAACTGTTTCTTTCAGAGTCAAGATTCTGCCAAGAGTAGTCAAAACTTGCTGTTACTATTTCCTCACTATCCAATGGTTCCTTAACTTACTATAATCTGGCATCTTGCTCCCATTAATCTGCTAAAACAAAGCCTAAGTGACAAATTCTTAGTCACTTTTTACAGTCATTATCTTAAATGACTTCTGTGACATTTAATTCTGTTAATTATTCTTCTCCTTCACTTTCTCCTGTTTTTCTTCCTACTATCTATCCACTTCCTTTCTCCAGCACAAAGAGCTGTTATTTATGTGGGATGTAACTTTTGGTATTTACCATTTTAGAATTTAAAACTAAACAACTTTTAAACACCAGAATACACAAGTACATAATCCCTAAATCATCAGTGATGATATCATGTGTCATAGAGCCTCTGGATATCTTCATGGTAAGTTCATGAGAAAATGAAAAATTTTGAAAGCCAAATATGTCTTAGCGTTATGGCAAAAAAGGCAAATAATGTCTCAGCACTATTATAAAAATTGTTTTAAATTTGTGGACCCCCTGAAAGAGTCTCAGGAACCCCCAGGAATCCTCAGATCACCCAGTCCTTTCACACCTAATGCCAGACACTCCTAAGTCTTCATCTCTAGCCTGATCCCTTTCTTTCCTGAGTTATCGCCTAAAGTTAGATACCTTACAGTAATCCTAGGCACTTCCCTTTCCTTCTTTTCCCCACATTCAGTCATCAAACACTACTGATCCTCCCTTTTAAGTCTAGTGGAAGTTGAGAGCTTGTTGGAGAAATGCAAACCCCCACTAGAGACCTATAGACATAAGAATCCGTGGTAATTCACTTGCACATGAAGTCATGAGAAGCTTGGGTCTCGGTGGTGACGGCATCAATACCCAAAGTTAAAGAATCTGAAGGAGAAGGCAGAGCCCAAACAGCAAACTTGAGAACACCATAATTAGAACGCCTCCCATTTGAAGCTTTTCCTCCTAATATTAAACTTTGGAGGGTTGGAGTTTGCAAAGGCTTAGTAACCCTGAAATCAATAATCTTCCCAATTTAGGTTTCACTTCCCTCCAATCCTGTCCTCTACACTGCCACCTGGGAAGTGCCTTCATCTCTACTTCGTCTTTTGTTTCCCCTGCTTCAGTGGCTCTCCATAACCTACATAAAAGTCCAAATTTCTTACTATGAAATACAGGTGCTTTTAAACCCTGACCCTTGCTTACCTTTTACCATTCCTGCATATCCTCCCTTATTATATTGAAGTTTGCAAACCAGCTGAATCACCTAGGTAGGCATGGCATTTTCCTTAAGCTCCTCAGGTGATCTAAAGTCCAACTGGGCGTTGAGAATCACTGCCCTACGTCTTGAACAAAACTACCTGCCATGCTTCTATGTGAAAGCAAAAGTATATCTTAGTACCTCTCTGCCTGCCTGCCTGCCTTCTCACACTTTGCCCCTGTCCTCTAGGATGAATTCACGGCTTTTCCTAACAACTATCATTTCTTCTTTGAAGACCTCTTTGTTTCTCTCCCAACTTCCCTACTGCAGGCAGATAAAATTAGGGGTCCTTGCTGTTTGATCCCATAGTATCTTGTGCTTCCATCTATGCTAGCACAGCCCACACTGTTTATGAAACAGTCTGTCTTACTAGACACTGATCTTATATGAAGGCAGGGATAGTTTCCTAGTCATCTTTATATTCTCTGTGCTTGGGCACAGAGGTTAGAAGATAATAGATAAGTAACAAATGCTTAACGAAAACACAGTGAATTTCTGGAGCCTGTTGAATAAACCTGCAGTGTTGTAAAATAAACCAAAAAAAAATACCAGCACCCTCCTACCTACTAGGCAATTTCATTAACAAAAGGAAAATCCATTTTGTTCTACAAATTTACATTCAGAAATAAAAGGCATTATGAAGTAATCATATATAAACTGAAATAAAAACTTTCAGTTGAAGTAGATTCAATGAGCCCAACAGAAAATATCAGGTGCTTTTCAGTTTTAGTAGTAAAAGATAGATGAAAACAGGAGGGTTCTGGGTATCTGCAAAGATTATTGGGTAGGAGGATAGAGTAGAGGAAAGGGATATTAGTAATCTAATCTTTATAAATACTAAGAGGGTTTCAACAGATAATGTCCAATTGATGAAACAAAATAGCAAGATATGCACATTACTTATATTAAAATGTGGAAATAAATACCAGGAAGAAAAGCTAAAAGAATAGAAAGTAGGCTGTCATAAGGGTGGGTGGTAGAGAACTGCCTTTTTTCTTTTTCTTTTTTAACTAAACCTGTTATTACTATTTGTTCATAAAAACAACAAAAAAAGCTATTATTGTTTTAAAAAGTAATGATCAGGAAATGGGTTACCAAAAGAATAAAATGACATCAGAAAACAATGGAATACTACGTAAACTCTATTTCTAGGGGTACTGGGGGAAAAAGAAGTACTACCATCTTGCAATTTATTGTTTACTCCCAACAACTTGACTTAATGAGCTATGAATACCTGTATCTTGATGTGTATGAAATTTCACCTCAAGGGAATTCATTAATTAAAGTATCTAGTTTAGAAATAAAACCTGGGAATCATTTTCCAGATACGTAGCTCCTTAAAATGGAAAGACAAAAAAAAATTTGCTTCTTTAAATCTTGAGGAAATGGATAATATGTAGTCATTTCCAAAATACTGTGTCACTCATTTATTAAACTTCCAGATATAGAACTCAGAACAGCAAAAGACAAAAGATTTTTAAGATTTTTCTATTACTGCCCTAAATGTCAAAATTTCTATACAAATAAAGCTACGTGCAATCAATAGTGAACCAAACTGTATTTCAATGCAAATGCCACTATGGTCTTAAAAGAAAAAATAAAACAAAACATTTTTAACTAAAAATATAGCCCAAAGTGATCCTTTGAATTCTTTACAGGGAAGTGGTATTTTCTTATAGAATGAGTCTTTTGAAAAGAAGCCAAAGACTGCATCTATAAAGAACATAGAAATATATGTAATAGCTGATCTAACTTCTACTATGTTTTACTATTTTTAAAAACATCTATCAAAAACACCAGATGTGGTGAACAGAAAAGAGAAATATCTAAAATGATTGTATCGCTCTTCATAACATAAAAGCCTATGAAAGAGGAGGCATGTGAAGTTACTAAATAGACCCAAATCTGGAAATATCAAGATATATTTGAAAGTCCAGGAAATATAAAGTGAAAATTCTTGATGTAGTTTTGGAAAAACTGTACTTTGACTAGATCTAAACCTACGATTTTGAAGGACTCAGTACAAGTGTGTGAATTTAATAAAAAACTAAACTGGGATCATCTGGTGCTACAGGGGCTACTAACGCTTACCTCACGGGAACCTACTGCAGATAAAGTCCCGGCACTTGCACTCCTTTCAGCTGCCTGCCAGTTGTCTCTGTGGAAGGGAAAGCCTGATGAGTGAAAGCCCTATGCCACACTCCTCTGGAGTGTCAGGGAGCCTGCACAGAACCGCACAAACTGTCTACCCTACAGATTCCTAGATACTTTCAGTAACACGGGGCTTTAAAAAGATGACACTTTTGATATTCCCTTTCTACTGAACACCAAAACTAAATGGCTAAGAGCTACTGAGTGCTAACAACCTATTGGTATTTACCAAGGTGATATATCGACACTAACCCAAATAGGAAAAAGACTAAAATGGATCAGGTAGAAATAAGTTCACTTTGACAGGGAAAACACACACACACACACACACACACACACACACACACGACAGAACTCTGTAATTCAAGAAGACACGATATTAAAAGCTACAGCCACAAAAAGTAAAGTTGCAGCATCAGCAAGTGAATGCTAAAACCCAAAGAAATTCCTGTCTGTACATTTTAAAACGATGCCATCAAGTACATCACGCTCAGTGTGAACTATACAATGGATCCAAATGCCTACTTACAAAATCCCATGTATTTTCTTAGTAGGGTAAGTGGATGGGAGAGGAGGGGTTTTTCAGATATTTTTAAATACGAAAAGTGAAAACCAACAGCATGAAATTCCACAAAAAATTTCAAAAAGAGAAAAAAAATTATATCTGTACCTTAGAAAGTAAACAAACCCTTACTCAGGACCAAACTGGTAAGTATAACAAGAAATAGTAGAAAACTGTGAAACAATACATTATAAAAACCACCTTCATCTCCTAGAATTATGAATGGCTAGTCACTGTCTTCCATTGAAACCATCTATACCACTAATGTACAAGTTCAGCTACATAACCAAAGAAAATATATTTTCTTTCTAACACCAAAAAGTCTTCAATCTGAATGCTGTGCTTCATAAGGCAGAATAAAATGCTCCTACAGGAAACTTAAAAAGTAGTAACCTTTGGCACAAGGATTGATGAAGACAAAAACCTATTTAATTTTTTAAAAAAAGGTTAATTTCATCTTTTACTTTAATAGCACCATATTTAAAATAAAGTTACTTACCTCTGATTCTTTGTCACTTAAAGATCCCAAACTTCCAAAACTGTGATTAGAACTTTCATTATTTGTTGAAGCCTGTTAAAGATTTTTAAAAGGGAAAAATTAGAAGTAATTTTAAATGAAGCATACTACAATGTAAATAATCTATCTTCAGAAATGAAAAGGTATGATTTCTTTTAAGCAAGGAAGTCAAATGAAGTAAAAATAAGAAATACCAACTTATTAACACTATAAATATTGGAAAATTTTATCAACTCAGTAAAGTTCTGCTGTTTCAGGAACTGACTTGTGTTAGCTGATTTTAGAATACCAAATTCAGAAGCAAAGGAATCGGGCTATTGTTAGGATAAGAATATTCCTAAAACTACCACCTAATGTATACAAACTAATGTTTCCTTTAACTGAAAGTATTATTTGTGTTCCTTAATGCCCTTCACAATCTTATCCAATTCCATCGTATCCCACCCACACACCCATTTGCCTCTCTTCATCTTAATAAACTGGACAATCTTTGTTTTTTTTGTTTGTTTTGCCTTAGTCGTTTAAAAATTTTTTTTTACCATCTTGAATATTTTAATTGCTCCGCTCAAGAGTTTCTATAATTCCTTTACAATGTTTTTAAACTGTGACAAACAGAAATAATCTGTTATTCTTCAGGATAACATTTGCTGTTTCCAATATGTTTCTATGATGCTTACTATTTTTGTGGACTTTTTGGGATAATCGGTATGGGACTTTCTGGGATCAGAAGACATCTGATCAACGTCTTCCAAACTATGTTTAGACCAGAGGATGACAGGGTATGGTATATATGCCAAAGATGACAAATGAATGAACTTCATGTTCAGGCAGGCCCAGCTGATATAATTATCCTTAGACCAATTTCCAAACTGATGACTCTGCGGTATTGCATACGTGTCCAGTCCTATGCCTGATACTATAAAGGTTGTTTTCAACACAAATAGCACTTGGACTGATTAGATTCAATCACTATTTAGAGGACGTTATAATCTAATTAGGGTAAGATGATCAAACTTGAAACAAAGAACACTATAAACAGCAATTAAGCAGTGGTAAACTAGAAAGATTTAGGGACAACTGAGGCAATGCCAATGCTTTTGAGCATCCCTAAATCACCACATAAAAATATAAACCCCAGATCCACAGACAACATTTACAACAAAAATAGGTGACAAAGAATTCCCCCCTCCAAAGTAGGAGGTGGGAACAGATTACCAACAACCACAGAACCTTCATGGTATGAGAGGACGCAAAAGGAAATAGGGTGTCAGATAGATATGAGAACAGAGACTCCCAAAACAGCAAATGCACATTGACCGGAAGGTCGATTTGAGTACAGAAATGGTTTCAGCCATTTCCAATAGTGACTAAGTGCAGGGGTCCATAGTGAAGTCTGAGTTGGTGCTATCGAGCGCCCATGAACTCTTGAAACTGATCCTTCACTAAGGGTGTTATAATAAGGATAAACTACTGGGTGTGGAATCAAAATCGAGCACAATAAGTATAATAAAGAAAAAGTAAAGAGAGTATCAAAATAAAAGTGAGGAAGGCAGCAGAGCCTAGAAATCTCAGAAAACAAATACCACTCTTTTGAAGAGTACCCAAAAACAACAGCAGAGGGAGCACTATAAGAGCCACCCTAAACAAACCAAACAAAAAAAAAGGCAACAGAAAATGATGTAGGTAAATCCCATGAAGTTATTATAAGAAAAAAGAAAGCAAGATACAGAATAACATCCTGATAATAAAAGCATACATAATATCCCGATAATAAAAGCATACCAGAAACACATACACATTTCACAAAATAGGTGAAAATTGTAACCTACTATTTGGAACTAAGCTAAAAGACATTACAAAAATGACTCAAGACATGAAAGAACATAAATCAATTTCAAAAAACTCAAAAATTCAGGTAATAGAACTCAGGAAAGCATTAGAAATTGGAAAAAAAGTTTCAAAAATAAAGATTAAGCCTGAATGATAAGAGAAAATACATCAAACAGATAAAGTGTTAAGAGAACTAGAAGGTAAAAAGGAGGAACACTTGAAATCAAAAGAAATGAAAGGATGAAAAGGATTTGAGGGAAAGCAACGACTATGGAAGCAAGAAAGATCCAACACTTAGGTAATAGAAGTCTTTAAAGAGTACCGCCGTGAGAAAACAAACAGTAGAAACTATAATTCAAGAAATCTTCATAGAAATTGTTTAAAAATAGAAACCACTGCCTGAAAGAGCACAATATACACCTAAGAATATCACCCAGAAGGCCAACATCCAATTTTTCAAAGGCAACACTTTATGCAAGAAGAAAATGCAGTAATAATGTATTTCAGATATTCCAGAAAATACGAATAAAGTTTTTTATATTCAATAAAACTGATTTTTAACAGATAGAAGGCTTAGGTAAACTGTTATCAAAATGCCAGAAATCAAGAAATACTGCTCACATGAGCCCTTCCAAAAGAATACAGAGAACAAGCTGTAGACAATCAAAATGAATAGAGTTTCAACCTAAGAACTGATGGCAAGCAATAATGTTACTTGTTGATAAAGGTTAAATAAGAAATAAAAGGAGAAAGTATGAAGTTTAATAGCTAAAGTTGTTAATAATACAATGTTTTAAAAACTGGGGGACGGTTTAATAGAAAACATAAGCAAAAATTTTTTTAACTTTTCAGTAATCACTTTGGTCATTGTAATAGCACAACTATTGTTATTTTGAAATAAAATAACTGGGTGGGGGACATAGAAAGAAGTAGATAATTGTGACATTCTAATTCTATCATCTGCTTTATGTACTTGAAAATCACAATTCTTGGTATAGAAGAAAGAAGATACAGACATAAATAAAAACCTTACAGTTCTGATTTGAATTGGTAGTATCAATATAAATTCATCAGATATTTTTACCTTTTAAAACAATTTAAAAAATGCAAATCTGCTACAAGTAATAACAGAATACCTCTTATCAGACCAATGTTCCCACAGATAACTAAAAATTCTAGAAAAAAATATAAAAAACAACTACCTGAAGGCATATGAGCAACCAAAAGTCAGCAGATTATGGTAAGAGATAACATTTGGAAGAAAGGAATAGAACTGGGCGGGTTTCCTGTTTTTACAGCTTTTGACTGAGGGAAGTATGCTAGTGTGAATTGCACAGAGTAGCTGAAACTTGGATCGAAACATGCAGTCTTACTGGCTTGAAAACCCAGAGTTTGGAACTACCACAACAGCTGGAAAGTAAGAAGGCGTATGCTAGAAAATAAAGCACCACAAAGAGAGAGTTGCAAATTCTGCCCATTTCCTCTACCCATGTCTCTGGCCGGTCACTGATCTGTTCCAAGAGTGGAACAGACTCTAAGTAGTCCAGACAAGGCTAAAACAACTGTAAAGAGATGTCCCCAGTAGGGGAGACATAGTTTAGATTTCAGTCTAGCCAAGTTAATTCTTTGCTAATACACATAACCAAAAAAACAATCAACACTCTCCAGAAAAACACTACCATAATGTATCATTCACAGTGTGCAGGATATAAACAAAATTTCTAAACTTATGAAGAAACAAGAAAAATGTGACCCATACTCAAGAGAAAAGACAGTCAATAGAGACCAACCACAAGATAACGCAGATATTAGAATTAGCAAAGATTTTACCGCAGCTACTGTTAAGTACGCTCACGATGACCATGGAAAATATACTTGTAACAAATGCACGAATTGGACATTTCAGCAGAAAAATAAAAATATAAAAAAGAGCCAGGTGACAATTCCAAAACTGAAAATTCACTCTCTAAAATAAAATTCACTGGACAGGCGTAACATCAGAATGGACAAAAGTACTAAAGATCGAAAGAAATTATTCAGGGCCCGGGCACCCAGAAGGTCAGCATGTGAAGGAGTGGATGGCAACATAGGTCTCCCCACTGTTACTGAGGAGCAGGGGCCATACAGACGAGCCCGGCCTGAGCAGCAGACGGGAGGGTTGCTGCAACACTATGGAGGGCGGCAGGCGAAGTGGCAACAAACCCACAGGGGAGTCGGCCAGCTTTTATGGAGCCATGGAGCTGGTTACTCACATGTGGATTTGGCCAGCATCCTGTTGACTGGTATGAATCCTGTTTCCTTACTGACATGTGGATCCCTGGCATCTCGTGCAGGACACAGATGAGTTTATTTTACCAAGTGGAGCTAATAAAACCTGGGGCAGATGTGAATTGACCTTCTTTACCACTGGAGGATGTTGTATGACAGGGGCTGCATGTGGGGCAATGAATAGTCTAAGGCTAGGATTGAAGTAAACCCAGAACACGGCCTGTTCCAAACAAAGAAACATACAGATTTTGAACATGGTGATGAGGCAAGAGGCATTTTGGGTTAATACACTAGGTTTTCAGGCTTTGCTCTATAGTGCATTTGATATCACTGAAAAAACATGAGGTGCCAAAGATGACCTCAATACAGCAGAAGCTGGAACTATCACAGGCACACAGGACCAACACTAGCTTCTCTGCACTATACAGTGAGAGTCCATGAAAGGCTCCCTAAGCCAAAGTCACTCAGACGATTTTGCCAACTTGTGAATAGAATATACTTTAACAGTCATCCAGGTCAATTTATGTAAGTCAGTCTGGAGTTATTCTCTCTTGTACCTACAATTAGTTGGAAAAACTGTGGAGATTCCAATTTGTTGTGACGAAGATCATGGATGGTGAGCAGAACTGGCTCTTCTCCCAGCCATTAATGAGCTGAAGCCAAAACCCTTTGGCGACTGAGTAATGTGGTTTTCCTCTTTGAAGATCTTGCACCTGCTCTCTCTCCTACTCCTGACCTGGAAAACCACTTACTCCCATAATCCAGGTCATGATTGTTGTCAATACTGTATCACCACGTTTGTTCATTTAATGACCCAAAACTCTAATATTGCCCTGTATTCCCAATAAAGGGTGAACACAGGGAAAAAAGAAATTAAATTAAATAGAGAGAAAAATTATTTGCCAGACACTATTAAGCAGTCTAATATACGTGTACTGGGAGTCACAGGAGAGAAAAAGGAACAGGAAAAAAAAATCTGAAGAATTACTAGTCAGAAAGTCCTCAAATTTGGTGGAAGACGTAAATTTACAGATTAAAGAAGTTCGTGAATTCCTCCAAACAGAGTAAGTATAGAGAAAATCATACTTAGGTAACATCAACCATTGATAAAGAGAAAGAAATCTTATTACAATGAGATATCACCTCATTACCCGTCAGAATGGCTATTATCAAAAAGACATAAATAACAAGAGTTGACAAGGACATAGAGAAAAGGAAACCCCTTGAGCTGATTCTAATTCACACTCACTAAAATAAGAAAGAATCGTAACACCGAATGCGGTAAGGATGTGGAACAATTAAAATTCTTACATGCACTGCTGGTTACAGTAGGAAACAATATAAACACTTTGGAAAACTATCAGTTTCCAATGAAGTTAAAACATACTCCTACCCTATTCCACTAAGTATTTCCCCAAGAGAAATGAAAACATATATCTACAAAAAGATTTGTACAAAAATATCTATGGCACCCTTATTTGTAACAGGCAAAAACTGAAAACATACAAGTATCACTCTACAAATAGATAACAAATTCTGGCATATCCATACCACAAAAAAGAATGAACTGCTGAACAACAACAACATGGACAGCTCTCAAAAATATTATGTTAAATGAAAGAAGCCAGATACAAAAGAGTACACTGCATGATTCCATTTACATGGAATTCAAACACAGGCAAAACTAATCTGTAGTGACCGAAATCAGACAGGGGTTCAGGAAAGGGGTTTGAGAAGTGGGCAATATCTGGAAAGGGGCAGAAGAAAACTTCGGAGGGATGGAAATTGTTCTATTCTTTGTCTTTACACCACATAAACAATTTCCCAAATCTAAGACAAGGGAATATACAAAGTTTATAGTAGCTTTGTTTGTAATTCTCAAAATATTAGAAACAACCCAAAAGTTTCTCATCTAGGAGAAATGGTGGTGACCAACGAATCTCTTCATTTGAAAGGCCCATATTCTCTTTTGTAATTAATAACTAATCTATAAGGTAAAACTTTGAGACCTTGTTCTCCATAACATTTTACTAAATGGTTCTAGCATCCATTGACGATCCTGGCCTTAATCAATAATTATACTGGGGAATATTAAATGCAATTTTCTGATTCTACATTCCTCTACATCAGTTGACTAACATTCTTCTAAGAGACTACCACATAACAAGCATAATCTAGCTTGGTTCCTAAGTATTAAAAAGAAGTATGGTTATATGTGGAATCAAAAGAACAGAATAAACAAACAACACAGAAACAGACTCATAGGTACAGAGAACAAACTGATGGTTGCCAGATGGGAGGGGGGTTAGGGGCTGGGTGAAAAAGATGAAGGGATTAAGAAGCACAAATTGGTAGTTACAAAATATTCATGGGGATGTAAAGTACAACATAGAGAATATAGTCAATAATATTATAATAATTATGTTATATAGTGCCAAGTGGGTGCTAAACTAAATTAGGGGAACCACTTGTAAATTATATAAATGTCTAACCACTATGCTGTACACCTGAAACTAATATAAAACATTGAATGTCAACTGTAATTGTAAAACAAAAATAAAAAGAAGTGTGGTATATTTATACAATGAAATACTATTTAGCAATAAAAAGTAACAAACTATTGATAATATACAACAACATAGCAAATCTCAAATGAATGCATTATGTTAAGGTAAAAGAAGTCACACTCAAAAGGCTGCATATTACAATACTTATTCCATTTATATGATATTCTTTGGCAAATCTACAAGAACAGAAAACAGATCAGTGGTTGCCAGGGGCAACCTAGAGGCGTTGACTACAAAAGGGCATGGGAATACTTTAGGGACTATTGTATATCTTAATCTGTGGTGGAGGTTACACAATTATATACATTTGTCAAAACTTATAGCAGAATTATGTAGTAAACAGTGCTAATTTCACTATACGTAAATTATACCTTAGTAAAAACCATGGAGAGATCACATAACTGAACATTTAAAATCTATACATTTTATTGTGTATTAATTATGTCTCTATTTAAATAAACTAATTAATTCAATTCAATAGCTGGAAGGAGAGCCACAGAGCAAACCCAAAGTAACAAGTAAATTATGAAGACAAAAATGAATGGGAAAGAAAACAGTGAGATAGATTAAAACCAAAATTTATTTCTTTGAAATAGTGATTAATTGGAGCTCTGGCAAGAATGTACAGAAAAGGAAAATATGAAAGAATGAAAAGAAAGGAAATAACAAAGGCGGTTTTTAAAAGTATTATCACTATACACTTAAATTTGAAAAGCTTAAATGAAATGGATTAACAAACTAAGTAATATTAAAGAAATTAAATGGTAGTAAAACACCTCCCTTCCCAACAAACCCCAGGCCAAGATAGTTTTAAGGGTAAATGCCTAACCATCTTCCCATGAACATTTCCTATTATATACAGGATGTTGATAATACAGTGAAAGGGGAAGCAATTCACTTTACGAGGCTCGTGATACTGATTTATACTTATAAAACAGGTAAGGCAGGGTGATGAAAATGTTCTGTATCTTGAGACGAATATGGATTACGAGTATACACACTTGTCAAAACTCACTAAACTGCTACTCTTCAGGTCTGTACATCTATTTCTTCTATGAGCATTTATGTATAAATCCTAACTAAAAGTAATACATTATATCCAGTAAATGTATTTTTAAAAATAGTATATTGGGCGGACAGGTGGTTCAGTTGGTTAGAGTACGAGCTCTGGGTAAAAGGGCTGCGGGTTCAATTCCTACATGGGTCAATAAGCTGCACCCTCCACAACTAGAATAAAGACAACGAGCTGCTGCTGAGTTGCTGGGGATCTCCAGGGCAGCCGGATGGCTCAGGTGGTTGGAGCGTGAGCCAACCAGGTTGCCGGTTTGACTCCTGCAAGGGATGGTGGGCTGTGCCCCCTGCAACTAAAATTGAAAGGACAACAACTTGACTTTGATGGAGCTGATGAGTCCTGGAAAAAACATAATACTGTTGTTCCCCAATAAAAGAAAGTCCTGGAAATACACAGTTCCCCAATAAAGTCCTGTTCCCCTTCCCCAATAATATCTAAAAAAAACAACAGTATATCATAACCAAGTAGAGTTTATCCCAGAAATGCAAATAAGGTTCAACATTTAAAACTATTAATGTAATTCACATTAGTAATCCAAAGGAGAAAAATTTTATGATTCTTTTTAACCAAGAACAAAAAAGGACTTTCACGTAGTTCAACACTTATAATTTTTAAACAAACAAACTTACAAACAAACAGTTCTTAACTAACCAGGAATAGAAAAGCTCTTCTTTAATTTAGCCATGGTTATATATACAAAACCTAGTATATAGCAAACATTACACTTAATGGAGAAACTTTAGACAATTCCTGTTGAACAAGATATAGTAACTGAAGGTCATGACCAATATAAGAGAAAAGTATATATATACATGAGGCATAGGAAATACAACTATCATTTTTGGAAGACAATTACTTATTTTGGAGAAACTTAGGAGAGAATCAACAAACTATTACAACCAATAAAAGAGACCAACAGTTGTCTGTTGCATACAAGACAGAACCAACCTATAAAACTCAAAAACCTCTTAGGTTGGGCCGGCCCGGTGGCTCAGGTGGTTAGAGCTCCATGCTCCTAACTCCGAAGGCTGCCGGTTGGATTCCCACATGAGACAGTGGACTCTCAACCACAAGGTTGCCGGTTCAATTCCTCGAGTCCCCAAAGGGATGATGGGCTCCACCCCTGCAACTAAGATTGAACAGGCAGCTTGAGCTGAGCTGCCGCTGAGCTCCCGGATGGCTCAGTCGGTTGGAGCGCATCCTCTCAACCACAAGGTTGCCAGTTTGACTCCCGCCAGGGATGGTGGGCAGTGCCCCCTGCAACTAGCAACGGCAACTGGACCTGGAGCTGAGCTGCGCCCTCCACAACTAAGATTGAAAGGACAACAACTTGACTTGGAAAAAAGGCCTGGAAGTACACACTTCCCCAATAAAGTCCTGTTCACCTTCCCCAATAAAACATTTAAAAACAAAACAAAACAAAAAAACCTCCTAGGTTAGCAATAACCAATTAGAAAATATCATAAAAATCCTTTGGCAACATTTTAAAGTATCCAGGAATTAGCCAAAAACAAAAAACAAAAAAAAAAAACTAGCCAAAAATTCTTAAGAACTCTAAAAATTGAACAAAATGGAGAGACATTTCATGTACCTGGACGGGACAACCTAATCTTATAAAGATTCAGTACTCCACAGATTAATCTATAAATTCAATGCATTCAGTATAAAAATTCCATTTGAATCATGTAAGGAAAAAAGATACAAATAAGCTATTACACAAAAAAGAATCCCGAAACACTAACAAGCAAATGAAGAGATGCTCAAATGTTATGAGAATAAAGACCCATAAATAGCTAAGTCAACCTTACAAAAGATTAAAGAGACTTGCTCTGCCATATAAAAAAGACATACCAAAATACAACAGTATTTTTTTTATGTGATACTAGCACAATAACACAGACCACTGGAACATTCAGAGAAATTTCACAGACAGATCCGTACATATACATGGCAACTTAATATATGATAATGGTGGCATCACAATTCAGTAGAAAAACACAAATGATGTAAGAAGCATCAATGAGAAAACTGGCTCAGTCGGTGGAGAAAAACAAAACTGAATCCCTATCAGTATTATATAAAAGGTGACGCCTAGATGAACTAAAGAGCAACTATGACAATGAAACCATAAAATTAATAGAAGAAACTGCAGAATATTTTTGTGGACTTGGTTTGGGGAAGAAGTATTTAACTCTTAGAACTCCATCAGGGTCCACTGGACCCAATTTTAGTTTTTGAGCTTCTTTTTCAAGCAGTTCTATTTGTAAAGACTGACATTTTAGGACTTATTCTTAGAGATCATCCAAAGAGTAAAAATAAAATTTACCTTAAAAAAATAAGATGCTTTCTGTCTTGCAATTAATTACCAGATGTCAACAGGATCCTTCTGTAAACCTTTAATACATTATGGGATCTTATTGATCTCATTTTTCCTATAGTTTGTTACTAAATCATCCAGGAATTACTTCATCATTACTTATAATTATTCCCAACTATGTTAAAATGAACAAAAACCCACTAAAATAAAAAGAAAATGGAAGCGTGATGATATGACAGGCAGCAGAATGGCTCACAATGATGCCTGAGCCTCATCCCCAGAATCTGTGAATATAACCTTTTATGGCAAAAGGGACTTTGCAGATGGATTAAAGGTTAAGTACTTGAATTGTGGAAATTACACCAGATTATCCAGATTGGTGCGGGCCCAATCTACTTACATGAGTACATAAAAGTGAAGAACCTTTCTAGGCTGCGGTGAGAGGGAGATTAACTTCCACCAGAGAAGAGTAAGAAAGATGCAATACTGCTGGCTTTGAAGATGGAGGAGGACCACCGGCTAAAGAACGCAGGCAGCCTCTAGAAGCTGGAAAAGGCAAGGAAAAGGTCCTCTTCTAGAGTGTCCAGAAAGGAATACAGCCCTGCAGCTGACACCTTGATTTTAACACAATGAGACCAGAGAAAGACTTCTGACCCTACAGAACTATAATAAATTTGTGTTCTTTTAACCAACTTTGTGATCATTTATTGCGGTAGAAATATAAAAAACAATCCAGATTTAATGACCTAAATAGATGATGCAATAGTGAAATAAATTATCACCTTTCAATTATCTTCTTGCCTTGCCAAAGTACTGTACCATCTTTCAAGAATGTATAAAAAACTAGACATACCTGCTTTGTAGTATGATTTTAAGCTTTCACTGACTCCAGCTGAGAATTAAGAAACATCCATCTTCCAACCAAGATGGTAAAAAGAAAATGATGGAGGAAGATATTTTATAATTATCAGAAAATAAATACAAAGAGATATTTCAGCACCTCTAGACTATAAAACTGATGGTGACACTATTAGTCAAACACAGTCATCAAACGACATTATCCTAGACAAATTTTCTCAAAGTCAAAAATCAATAAATTGCACAATATATTTACAAGGAAAAAAGGGAAACATTGGTATTCTTATCAGTTAGTCATTCAACTGAAGGACTTCATCATATAATATTCTGCAACAAGAATCTGGACCATCTTATTGTGCTCAAAGGATTCATGACAATATCCTTTATCCTTATGTTTATGTACAAAGATTTACTTGATATGAAGAGGTTTCTTTCAGTATGTTTAAATTATGAAAATTTATAATAAAGCTGTTTTTCATTATACCTTTATTCCTCCTGCTATAAATCAGTGGTAAAATAAGTTAAAAACAGCAAAAAGGTCTATTTGACCCAGATGGTTAATGATGATGTATTTTTTTTTTTAGCATACCAAGCATTAGTCAAAATTTCAGAAGTAGACAATAAGACAAAAAACAGGTGAGTATGATTACAACAAAATTAAAGAATCCTGTACAATGATCCTGTACAATAATGGATACCTTGAACAAAGTTAATAGACATAAAAAATAGGAGACGTTATTTGCACTGTATACAACCAACATGGAATTAATATGTGGAATGTACAAAGAACACGGAAAAATCAGTTTGAAAAAAAAGGAATCCTGACAACAATACAGGCAAAGAATTAGAACAATTTATAAGACTCCCCAAAAGCTAACAAGCATATGAAGAAGTGCTCAAAATAACTGGTGGTACAAATAAAATAATGAGATACTATTTTATAACTAAAAGACTCTCAAAAATAAAAAATATGAGTAACACCAAGTGTTCTAGGATGTGGGGATACAGACATACTCTGCACTCTGCTCAAAGTGCACATTAGCTTTGTACAACTGTTCTGAATAGCAATCTTGCACTATTTATTCAACTTAAGTCTAAACATACCCTATGACCTAGCAATTCTGCTATTGGAAAAATATCCTAAATAACTGCTCACAAAGGTCCCCTAAGACAACAAATACAAGAAATTCACTGCGGTTTGAGGTAGTAGGGAACTGAAGACAACGTGATATCTACCACTGAAAAGCCTAACAGCTACACCATTAAGTGTTATGAAGCAGTGGCTAAAGGTAGGTAGGAACATACACAGATAAGAACACGGGTGATGGGACAAGGAACACACAGAGAACAGGAAAGGTGAAAATTATGTCATGGGAGAAAGGCAGTACAATCTACCACATTCCTTTTTACCCCTGAACCGAATCACGTTTACAAACACTGAATTTTTTTCTAGACATTATAAAAATTAAAGTAGTATTTTACTGTTAAGCACGTATGCAGGGTTCATTTACAAACTATATTTTAGAACACTTAATACAAGGAAAAAATGTCAAACAAACTTTAGAATTTTACTCACTTTAGCTCCAACACTGCAACTGCCGGTGCTCCCAGTGCTCCCACTTGCAACTCCTGTAAATCTAGCTTCCAATAATTCTTGTCTTCTTGGATCCAGACTATGCAGCTCATCCATTGCACCTATTAAGAAAACACACACACACACACACACACACACGTCTTTATAAACAAACACAAAATACATGTGTTTAGTTGAGATGTCAATATAAACTTAATGAATAAATTCCACAAACAGATGAAAGTAAGACACTTCATGGTATTTATAATGTCCACACTTAATTACCAAAAATAACCTACAGTGGATTTCCACCAACTTTTGACAGCAATCCATACTAAGAAATATATTTTCCACCCAACTCAGTACACAGATACATACATATTTTATGTGTAT
Source organism: Rhinolophus hipposideros (assembly GCF_964194185.1). NCBI lineage: Eukaryota > Metazoa > Chordata > Mammalia > Chiroptera > Rhinolophidae > Rhinolophus > Rhinolophus hipposideros. Next base: position 47,794,274 of record NC_138052.1, read on the forward strand.
TAAAAAGTTCCATAAATACTTCTTACTGCATGCAGTGCACTCCAATATTTTCTAGTCTATTATAATCCATTAAAAAACATTGGTTGTTAAACTATTAAATTGATTTCATGAGACATTAATGGACCATGGGTCCACAGTTTGAAAAATGCCACTCTAATAGTATAATTTCCTTATTTTAACCTTGTACACTTTGACAATGACATTACTACTTAATTATTTTGTTTATATATACACTTTATCTGACTCCATTTTATACTGGGAAGGATTATTTTATCACTGTCACATTCCCAAAGATTTTTTTGTACAATTGACAGTTTTGGTAGTTTTCAGTTTCTATGAGGGAGATGAAAAACACACACAAATACATCAAACAGAGCATTGAGGTAACCTCTGTTATTTAAAAATCACCTTGAGAATTAAGGGAGAAAAATTAGCACCCTTATATAATTGCTACTATGTAGACTAAAGCACCACACATTTTAGCTAAAGTTCAATTAAACTTTTAAAAATTCTTTTATCCCGAGGTCAAATACATGGTGATGGAAAGAACTGACTCTGGGTGGTGAACACACAATGTGATATACAGATGATGTAATACAGAATTGTACAATTAAAACCTATGTATTTATACTAACCATTGTCACCCCAATAAATTTTAATTTAAAAACAAAATTCTTTTATTCATGTCTGCTAATTCTCTGCTGACATAAATGAGTGATTCACAAGGGGAACAAGGATGGTATGATTAAAATCTAGAATCAGATGTGGAACATCTTCAAACAGCAGTAGACCCCTTCCACGCACCCTGACATTCCTCTTGCAAAGGTTAAGAACTATTCCTACAGACCTTATTAAACGTTTCCTTCATTACCTTTAATCTTCATCTGGACAGAGGACTGGACGGATAATGGCCATGCTTCCTTCCATGTTTACTTGCACCCCTGTACCTGACATCTTCCCTGTGTACTGTGTCTTCCCTTTCATCTCAAAGAGGTAACCACCTTTAAAAAGCTGAAGCTTTCGATTCTTGCTTTTGAACCCATTCCTTCTTGATATCCAAGGAATCTTGCATTTGCCTGAATCCCATCTCTTGCATTTTTCTCTTCCTTTCCTCCTTCTGCCTTCATTTATGTTTTTCAAAAACCACTTTAGCTTGAATTCCATGCTATTAATACCATCATTTAAGTCCTTCCTTAAACTGGTGATTGATAGCCATATCCTTCTTAGGTTCCTGGAATCTGGTTTCTGTAAGTACAATCCTGACAATGTACTTTCAAGTATCACCATTGCCTCTACTTTTTTCTGATGCTGCTATTAGATCAGAAATTGTGTAGTGTTCCTTTCTTGGGAATCACCCCCCACACACACCCACTATCACTTCTTGGTTTTTAAAACACAGTTCTAGTTTTCAGAATTCAACCATGTCTTTTCTGTTTCTCTTCTTGTTCTCTGTTAAATATGAATACTCCCAAGAGTCAATCCATATAGCCTTCTGTTCTCTTTTCATACTCCCTCTGGCTTCCAACTGATGCTTCGCAAATGAAATACCTAGTATATGTCAAGTCAGTGAAGTCTTCAGCGTGGCACTGTAAATAAAGAAGTAGTAAGATAGTCTGGCCTCAAAGAGCTTACAACTCAGAGATTCTGCTGTATAAAAACTCCCAATTCTACCCTGGCACAGGATTATTTTGAAAATATTAAATCACACTTTAAAAATAGTATACAGGTGCTTTAAATATTCTTGTACAATTATTTTGTAAATAAATGTTTCATTTAAGTAAATACCTACAAGTGGAATTGATGGGTCATAGGGATATTGCATATAAACTTTAAAAAACTGCTAAAAGCCTCCAAAGTAGTCGTACTATTTTACACTCCTATGTGCTTGCCAATACTTGATGCTGACTTTTTAAAATCTTTCTTATAGCAGTGTGAAGTGCTATCCAGCTTTGATTTTGCTTTGCGTGGTCTAGATTACTAGACTTTTCATGAGCTTACTGGCGATTTGTGCATCTCTATTGTTGATGCTGTGGGAAGGGGCCACATACTAAACCTCACAAGCTCAGGGGAGGCCCACATGGCAGGACCTACAAACTCAGAGACTGAAATTAAACACATAGGATGGTCCGCACATACAAATTCCTAACTAAAAGTGGGTCATACCGGGTAGTCACATCCTGGGCCTGTATTTTTCTTGACAAAGATTGACAAAGGTCAATCTTTACCTTAAGTGAGCCTGTCTATTGTCTTTTTGCCCCTAAGATAACATACCTGTGTAATGTCACAGTAATCTTTTCCAGACCCCTCAGGGCACGACTGCTGCACCAGAACAGGAGACCACAGAACCCTCATTGATACCTTGTTCTCCAAATACCATCTCTATGTGCTGCAAACGTTAACTATCCTGTACCCACCTATGTAAAACAAGTATGTATCTGTTTTACTTTTCATCCAATCCCAGAGATTTCCTGCTTTGCTTTCTCCCGCCCCCTTAATCTACCACCAATGGATTTCATGGAACCCTCCTTATGTCTTCTACTTTGATTCTAATGTATAAAATAAGCTGTAAAACTGCCATTCTTAGGAGCGTTTTCTTAATACATTGAGATTTTGCTTCACAGCAACTGTCAGTTTAGCTCAAATAAACTCATTACAATTCTCTACGGGTTTGAACATTTCTTAAATGGACAATGTTGTTAAGAATATTTTCAAGTCTGCTGCCCAATATTTTATTAGGTTGTTACTGATATGTACTAATTATTTGTGTTGATTATTTATGTCAGATAATAGATGATAAATAGATAACAAAATTTCTCTAAGTCTTTACATTTTCCCCCATTTTCTTTATGGTGTTTTGACAAGAAGCGTTTAATTTTGGTAAAATGAAAATTACCTAATTTTTCTATGTATGGGTATTATTTTTCTATTCTAAGAAAATTTTGCATGCCTCAAAGTAAAAAAAAAATATATATATATATATATTATCTTTATAAGTTTTATGTTTCTCAGTTGAGGTCCATGATTCATCCTAAATTAATATTTGTGTGTGGTATGAGGTCAAGGATTTTATTTCCCATATATTTTTCCTATTTTATTACCACCATTCATTACAAAATAAAAAAGCAAAATTCTGTTTCACCAAGTCTTGGTGACTTTGTCAAAGTCAAAAATAATAATAAGTATATGGTTACTGGTACAAAGACAGATAACATATACAAATGGAATAAAAAAGAGAGCCCAAAAATAAATCTTCACATACATGGTCAAATGATTTTCAACAGGAATGTCAAGACCATTCAACGAGGAAAGGACAGTCTTTTCAACGGTGTTGGGAAAACTGGATACTGGGAAAACTGAATATCCACATGCAAAAATATTAAATTAGACCCTTACCTTAATGCCACATATAAAAATTAACTCAAAATGCATCAAATATCTAAACATAAAACCCAAAACTATAACACTCCTAATTAGAAAACACAGGGGAAAAAGCTACAAGTCACTGGATTTGGCAATGATTTCTTGGATTTTGAAACCAAAGGCACAGGCAATAAAAGAAAAAATAGATAAACTGGAGTTCATCGCAATTAAAAACTTCTATGCATCAAAGGACACTATCAAGAAAGCGAAAGGATAGGCCACATGATAGGAGAAAATATCTGCAAATCATATATCTCATAAGGGATTGATATCCAGAATGTATAAAGAAATGCTGGGGGTGGCCGGTTAGCTCAGTTGGTTAGAGCGTGGTGCTGATAACACAAGAATGCTGGTTCGATCTCCACATGGGCCACTGTGAGCTGCACCCTTCTTAAAAAATGAAAAAAGAAAAAAGAAATCCTACAACAACACCACCACCAACAACAAAAATTTAAAAATAGGCAAAGGACGTTAGAATAGACATTTTCCCAAAGAAGATAGACAACTGGCCAATAAGCACATGAAAAGAGTCTCAGTATCATTAATCATTAGGAAAATACAAACCAAAACTACAATGAGATACCACTTCACACCCATTAGAATGTTTATTAACCAAACAAATAGAAAGTAACAAGTGTTGGCTAGGATGTGGAGACATTGGAACCTTTTTAATGCTGAAATGTGAAATGGTGGTGCTACGGTGAAAAAATGGTATGGCAGTTCCTCAAAAAAATTAAACAGAATTACCCGTATGTTCCAGAAGGTCCATCTCTGAGTACAAACCCAATAGAAGTGAAAGCAAGGACTCAAACAGATATTTGTACATCGATACTGATAGCAGCATTATTCACAAAAGCCAAAAATGCAGGAAGCAACTTAAGTGTCGACCAACAAATAACTGGATAAGCAAAATGTGGTAAATACATAAAACAGAATATTATTCAGTGTTGAAAATGAAGAAAATTTTGACACAGGCTGCAACACAGATGAACTTTGAAGACATTGTATTATGCTAAGTGAAACAAGCCAGACACAAAAAGACAAATACGTACTGTATGATTCCACTTATATGAGGTTCCTAGAGTAGTCAAACTCAGAGACAGAAGGTAGAGTGGTGGTTGCCAGGAGTTGAAGGGTGTGGTGGAATGGAGAGTTTGTGTTTAATGCATAGAGTTTCAGGTGGGGAAGACAGAAAAATTCTGCGATGGATGATGGTGATGGCAGTACAACAACGTGAATGTACTCAATGCTACTGAACCGTACACCAAAAATAGTTAAAACGGTAAATTTTATATGATGTGCATTTTACCACGATTTTTAAAAATAATTTTTAAAAATGAAAAATAAATTGGACTTGACCAAATTTTAACTTTGCTAGTTCAAAACACCTGGTTATAAAAATGAAAAGGCAAACAACAGACTGGGAGAAAATGTTTGCAAAACAGGTATGTGTTGGATGTCCCCTCTTTGGCTTGGTAACCAGTTGACTGCCCACTGGAATTTAGCAAGGAGATGAGGACATCGGTCCCTACTTTAACCTGGACCGACTAATGCTATGGTATTTTGTTTCTCATTGTTTTGTTTCTTAGATGGATAGCTTCCTCTAGGACTTCAACCCTCTCCCATGAGGTCCTAAAGGAAGCTATGTACTCAAAGCAAAAAACAGACAAAAACACTCACAAAACAGTTCGTTTCTAACTGAAAACCCTTACCAAGGATGCCAAGCTCACTGCAGTCCTTAATACCTTCTAAAAATGTTTGTGGTATTTTAAGACGCAAAACATGCAACAGCCCCTGGTATAACTCCCGGAACATAATAGATGCTTACCAAATATTAGCGTACCTGTCTAAGAACCTAACCTTGAAACTTACTTCGCAAAATGCAGTTCACTGACCAGCAGCACCTGTTATCACCTCAGATGCTTGTAAGAAATGCAAAATCTTGAGTCCTATTCCAGCCGTACTAAACCAGAATCTGCATTTTAACCACAACCTCAGGTAATTACTATATGCATTCATATTTGAAAAGCACTACTACAGAAAAGTCCACAAAATTATTCTGTAAAGGGTTAAATCATAAGTAGTTTAGTCTTTGCAGGCCAATATGCCAAAAGAAAATGTAGATGCTTATATAATGAGAAAAACTTTTTACTGAAAAAATTCAAAATATAATGACAGTATAATATTTTATAATATGTAAGTCTGATTCCCACATAGGCCAGTGAGCTGCGCCCTCCACAACTAGATTGAAGACAACGAGCTGCCACTGAGCTGCTGGAGGGGCAGCTGGATGGCTCAGTTGGTTACAGTGCGAGCTGTCAACAACAAGGTTGCCGGTTCGATTCCTACATGGGATGGTGGGCTGCGCCCTCTGCAACTAAAGATTGAAAAATGGCGACTGGACTTGGAGCTGAGCTGCGCCCTCCACAACTAGATTGAAGGACAATGACTTGGAGCTGATGGGCCCTGGAGAAACACACTGCCCCCCAATGTTCCCCAATAAAATTTTAAAAAATGAAATTCAGGGGGTAACATTTCACTTAATTCAAGTTGCCTATCTGATAATGCTGACCAAATTTTATATATTTATATTTGAAAATATCTTTTCTGACACAGATACTGCCAAATACTGACATCCATCCATAAGCACATGATTTTAATTGAGCATATTCATTACTTCAAAAGCAGTTATAAAAGTCTATTAGATTCTTCTGATATTTGCCTTTCGGTATGTCATTACATTGCAGATTTATCACTTCCAATTGAAGGTTAGGTAGAAGTTCTTCAAGTGCACAATTAAATGGATTTTGAAATATGGAAACTTTCTGCAATTGCATCAATGTCTGGAAAAATACTGCTGGAACTGTACAGTTTGAGGTTGGAAAATATATTCATGCAAGTTCATGTGGGAATGAAGATCTCATTTTGACAGCATGAGATGTGTGCAAAGCAGCTTGATATTATTTGTGATTCAAACAACAATTACCATTGACTTTACTGTAGCTCTGTAAGCACTATTTTGCCTTTAATTTTAGGTTAAATTCATTTAAAAACATCTCCAAGTCTGCAGAAAAGTCAATTTGTATTTTATAATAATAATTTGATGGTCATCCTCTTGGTTCAGAAAAATTTCAATCTCAGTGCTAAACTCAAAATTTGAAATAAAATGTTACTACTGCTAGGCCAGTCAGGATATTGAGCTTCTATTCCTAACAAAAATGTATGGAGGGCCGGCCCGGTGACGCAGGCGGTTAGAGCTCCGTGCTCCTAACTCCGAAGGCTGCGGGTTCGATTCCCACATGGGCCAGTGGGCTCTCAAAAAAAAAAAAAATGTATGGAGTTGATGCTAGTTAAGTGCATGAGAGCAAATAAAGTTCACTACTGACAACACTGATTCAATAACATAATAAATTCACATGTTTTCTGCAAAATGCGTGCTGATTAATAATACCATGAATTACCATAGGTTTTGAACACCTCATATTTTTATAAGCTTTGTGAATTGGTCCAAATAAGCCTCTTTCTGTCCACACGTACCTTTACCGTCTCAGTTGTAGCACATCTTAGCAGATTCCACTTCAGATTGTACTTAGCATTTTCTCAACTTGAAAATACTCTTGCCTGTAGGTGTTCTACACAGACTCTTCACAGAGGCTAATTTTTCTGCCACTTCAAACTTGGAACTGACACCTTGAACAAACAATAACTGAGTAGTATCAATAACACCTGTCAACTCAAGAGCCACGATAACCACTCTGTGTCACCTGCATTGTTTTGTAATTGACTTCAAATGCCCTCAACTCTTAAATCAACTGTTTTCGTTAAAAAAAAGTCTAAAACAAGTTTATTATCGCTGGACACATTTTTTTAACTGATGCAATCAAACATAATTTAATTAACTCTCAATCAGTATATGGCTTTCCTCGCCTGGCTAACAAAGGAGCCTCTCAAAAACTTATTTTAGTGGCAGCCTCATTTTAAATTTGTAGTTTTACAAAGAAATTATGGTGATGAGATATGCCATTTTAAATTGACTGTTGCTTTAAGAAAATTGAGAGTTTGGAATACTGTGGTGTATGTTTAGTCTAGTAATGTCAACATATAAGTATTCTATCACAGTATCACTGCATAATAAGAACAATGTTTTGCTTAGTAATTCAATAAGAAAATAATACTCCACTAAGCCTTAAAAGCATGCCCATTTTTCTCTTTTCTTGTTTTGACATGATGGATATGCACTGGTATAAAAAATAAAATAATTATTGCAGACTGGCAACACACGACACTCAAAACACTATGAAGTTATAACTGCAGTGCTGAAATTTATAGTGAACCAAAGGCAGTACGAAATGATGAGAATGGCATAGAGGGTCTGTCACAACTACTCCGCTCTGCCATTATAATGCAAAAGTAGCTGTATTCCAATAAAACTTTACTTCTGGGCACTAAAATTTGAATTTCGTATTTCACAAAGTATTATTCTTCTTTCAGTTTTTTTCCCCATGCAAAAATAGGTAGTTTGCTGACTCCTACTGTAGTTAACACATTTCAAAGATTTTACTCTTTTATGGAATCAAACTGTCATTTCTGACACCAATTACAAGAGGTGAGATTTCCTGAAGAAAATGTAATTTCACCATAATCCTTTAAATTCTTTATTATACAATATATGTGTATACTTTGAAAAAGAAATTAGAAAAGCCACTACAAAGACCATACATACCATCCTTAAAGAGTAATACCCCATCTCAAAATAGAACCATCTGTCTCCTAATTATACTACCATGCTACTACTCTTACATAAATGTTCCCAAAAATCTGTAAACCCAAAACTTCATCAGTCACATCCTATCCTATGAAGAAAATATCTAGGGAAACATAAATGAAGGTCACAATTTGACTCATGAGAGCAGTTTGTCATGGCCCCTTCTAATAAACATTTTCTTTCTCCCTCTTTCACACACACACACACACACACACACACACACACTCAAAAACTCACTCAATAAATGTTAATTATGAAAGCATGGCCTCCCAATGTGGGCAACCTAAAAAAGGATGCATGTATTTGGACATATTAGTAGTTCTGGTTAGTCACCATTACTTTATATTATACATAACCTATAACCTAGTTATGTTTCCTAGTTATATATAACTTATATAATGTAGGTTAGTCAATGTTACTTTTTTATGATACGAATTTTTACTTTTTTATGATACGAATTTAATTTTATATCATTTTTTAATTACAGTTAAGTCTTCATCTTCCTTGTCAGACAGTAAAAAAAAAAAAGTATCAAAATAACTACAACATGTTTTCAAAAAGATATCACCAGTTACCAAAAAGTAAAAGAAATACATTTGTTCACTAAGACCTTTCTAACAGCAGATTGACTGCTGATAAGCAATCACCTCACATTTTTAAATTTAAAACTTCCTCAAGTCTGAAAATATTTTAATTAATTCCAGATTTTAATTGTACTTTTCATATTACATCTGATAAGCTGATTTATACAAAACAGTTAAGGTTTCTGTTCTATTAATACTTTTCATATTATACCTGATAAGGCAGAGAACTATGATTAAAAACAGAAATACTATGATAAAATTAGAAATTATTTCAACAAGATAAAATATTCCATTAAAATCATTTCTCTTCATTAATTTTTTAATGCATTTAAAAATACACGAAATGAAAATGAGAGGTCTACACTGTTCAATACTCTAGAATTATTTGACTGTTGCCTTTAAACATCCATTTTTACATGGTTAATAAATAGAACATATCTATTTTCAGATACAGCATTTTCTACCATGTATTTAGTGAACACAGAATCACTTTTGTTGACATTCCAACATTTACATTCCATTCCATTCCATTCCAACATTTATTCCACAGTTTGATTTCCTATTTAAAACCAAATATTCTAATTTTTTGGTAGGTAAACGAACATGTTAAATGAGCTATCACAAAAACAGTCCAATATCGTGATTTTCCAATAACTTTTCTCCCCCATGAAACTAATTAAAATGTCTCCTACATTTTTTTCCTAATGACTTGGATAGTAACATTTGGAAATTTAATCCATTTAGAATTCAGCTGAATGTATCTAGACTATTTTCCAAAGGAAAATGTCATACAATTTCTTACAAATGCAACCTTTCCCCGCTGATGCGAAATACCCTCTCCTGTCATCTATCACATTCCCATATAAACATGGGGCTCTTTCTGTGCTTTGTTCTGTTTCACTCAACTACCTATTTCAGACAGACAGAGAGAGAGAGAGAATACATTCATGTACACATACAAATATATATGTATTGTGTACACACACACACACACACACCCCAAATATTTCACCCAGAATAACTGAAAGGAGTAAGCATAGAAAGCCAGGTTCCTGAATCTAGCCTACACATTCAGTTACATAAGCCTGTGGTAAAGAGAAAATAGGTCTGACCACGAATCCCTCCAAGTCAAATTAATACCTCAACTTATTAAGATATGCAGTCATTTTAAACACGTTTGCTGCAGCCCTTATAGCAAAAGATTCGACATACTGAGACCAAAGTATCCATAAAAGAAATACAGCTTATACCAGAGGTAAAGCATGGAGTCTGGTTATTGCTTCTTTATACTGTCATAACCTTAGATAATGAGAGTAGTTTAATTTTATTCATATAAATAAAAAATTCCTAACAGCCAATTTTTCTATCATCAAAAATAAACATACACACAGATAGGTTAAGTCATGTAAGTATGGCCAAGTTCTAACCTCTTTATGTTTCAGCTTCCTTATAGTATATAAAAAGGAGATAATAAAAGTACATACCTTAGAGTTAAAAGTACATACCTTAGAGTTAGCTAGTAGAGCTAGAGTTAGCTTAGAGTTAGTTAGACTTAAAATAAGTTTATATGAAGAGTTTTGAACTAAATCTGTCACTTAGTAGGTACTCGATAAATATGAGCACATATGTATGCTAAAATGCAAGTGCTCAACAAACACGAGCATATATAATATACGTAACATTAGCTTCCTTTCAGCTTTCTCCCTGAGGTTAGCAGTTCCTGTAGATAGAACAGAGCCAACTTCAATGCCTAATTTCTTTATATTAATGTAGTAGTAACATAAATCCTCTTCCTCTAACTTCAGACTTATAATAATTTGCTTTTTTAAAATCAATCAGTCTCTCTATATATACAGAGGGTGCCAAAAAAATGTATACACATTTTAGGAAAGGAAAAACTGTATTAAAATTGTAATACAATGAATGATACTAGCATTCATTTGATCAACACCTTCTTTTGAGTGAACTTCATACTGCACATTGCTACAATTCAACTTCAAAAAGTAATAGATAACGTATCTTAAAATGTGTACGTTTTTGGCACCCCCGGTACATACACACACACACACACACACACACACACACACACACACACACAAATTCATGTGTATATGTGTGTGTATATACCGGACGTGCCAAAAAATGTATAAGAGTGGACACTTTGGTCAATGTAGCTCAAGCAATAGTTCACCAGAAGTGTCTGGTGGTAACCACTTTGGGCATCTCTTGTAATTGCAGAAGTCAAATGTGACTTGTATTTATCTTTTGTTATTGGTATATATTATTACAATTTTAATAGATTTTTCCTTTCTTAAAATGTGTATACGTTTTAGGCACCCTTTGTATGTACAAGGTATAATCATAAAATATAGTGAATGTTTAAATTTTAAAAAATTTATGACAATAACAGACACAATGCCATTAAGCCCCCTCAAAATACCCCCCTCGTTTTGAACACACTTATCCCATCATTCTTGCCCCTTTCTGAAGCAGTTCTGGAAGCCCTCTTTCGTGAGTGTATTTAGTTGCACTGTCATGGCTGCCTCCATGTTCTGAGTCATTTGACTTTGGGGAAGAGCCAGAAGTCTCATGGTGCCTGATCCGGTGAATAAGGTGGAGGAGGACACACTGCAATGTTTTTATTTGACAAAAATTGCGGTATACCAGAAGTGATGTGACACAGAGCCTTTCCATTGTGATCACAAAATACAGTGAATGCAGCTGCCGAGTGCCATCCAAAAAGGCAGGGATCCTCAATACAGGAAGTGGTGCATCGAACCTTAGTAACAGTGTGACAAGTTTCAATTTGTTCAATGCCGTGAGTCAGGTGTGAGCTATGGTTGAGAGAAGGTGTGTTTTCAAGTGCGCAGTAAACCATCCTCCATCATGACACTACTCCATGTCACACATCACTTCTGGTATACAGTAATTTCTGTCAAATAAAAACATTACAGTGTGTCCTCATCCACCTTATTTACCGGATCTGGCACCGTGTGACTTCTGGCTCTTCCCCAAAGTCAAAATGACCATGAAAGGGAAACATTTTGAATAGATTCAGGACACTGAGGCAGCCACGACAGCGCAACTGAAGACACTCATGAAAGAGGACTTCCAGAACTGCTTCAGAAAGTGGCAAGGACATGGGATAATTATATTTGAAATGAGGGGAAGTATTTTGAGGGCGATTAATGGCAATGTGTCTTTTACTGTAATAAAAAAAATTTTATTTAAACATTCACCATATTGTTTGATCACACCTCATATACAGAAACACACATACATGTATTTTTACACTAGGCTATTTTTCTATTTTAACATATAGCCCTCATTTTTAAGACAAGGAAGTTAAGACTGAGAGGTTAAGTTATACTGTCTTTTATTAGAATTTATATCCACTCAACTAGTATCTTTGTCCCAAAAGAACAGTTCAAAAGAAAGGGGAGAATGCAAGAGCACACAGAGAGTGAGTCCTTTAACATGTAAGAAGAAATGTTCTCCAGGAAAGCTCCAAAATATGAATTTGGTAAAACCTGACCTAGTAATTACCTCCTGCTCACTAACAGAGAGTCAACTGGTATCCTGTCCCTAACACCAAGTACTAATTACTTAAGAATCTTTTTTAGTTTCATGACATTTCCCATTACCAATGTAATACATGCTTGCTGAAATAAACACGATAGAAATACAAAAGTTAAAAGTCTCAATACACCCATCTCCCCTATCCCACTCCTCAGAGGTAACCATTGGATAAACATTAAAAAGGACAGTGATGATTTACTGCCCCACAGTAGTCCTTGGTCTGTTCTTCTATCAATAGTGCAGGGTGAAAGGAGGGCTACAGAACAGTTTCTGTTATAGTCCATCTGCAACAGGGAAGTAAATCTCTTGACCAGAAAGGAAGCTGCATGTACTGTATATAAGAAGTCCAAGTTGAGCATTATGCACCTATTAATGATATATTATTTAAAACAATGTATTATAATAAATAATAATAGTCTAAATGTTTATACAGTGATTTCAACATAAGTATTATCTGACCAACATCAACTCTATGCTATCCTCAGTGAGACACCTAAAACGGATTTCTGTGGACATTTACTGTAGCAATATCACTTTAGGGCTAAGAGCATGAGCTCTGATGCCAGAATGAGTTCAAATCCCAGCTGTGCCACTTAATGACCTCCTCATCCATAAAATCCTGGTAATAACAGAGTCTACCTAACAGGACTGTTAAGTGAATTAAATGAGATAATACTTGTAAGCCCATAGCAGTCCTGGAATATATAGCCTCAATAATTTTTACTTACTATTATTGAGTCCCAGAAAAATAAACAAGTTGCCCCATATCACGTGCCAAGTAAGAGATATAAGAGAAAGCAACAAAACGTTATTAGCAGACAGACCATTCTAATTTATTCACTTTCGATATCTTTAACCTAAACCTTCAAATAGGAAGAAAAAAATAAAGTTTTCAAATTAATAAATCCACAAGATTTCCAACAAAACAGACTACTCTGCTAAGGAACCCTACCTGCTGTAAATACCCACATGTTTAGCACAAATTATCCTGTTTGGTAAAAACAAGAACAATCTTTAACCATTCCTCCCAACTCTACATTGCTGTAAAAGTCCAGAAAATATTGCCGGCCCGGGGGCTCAGGTGGTCAGAGCTAGGGTTTCGAGGTGGGATTTCCCACCTGTTTTCAGGAATTTTTTCTGCTTTCCCATTCCCGAATCCCGAGAAAAGTTGGTTGGAAAATTGGGAAAATTGGCTCCCTGAATCCAGTAATACCAACAATGGGAAATAAACGTATCACTCACAATGTATCTCTTAGACATTTTTCCTGTTTATTGCTAGGGTTTCCAGGGGGTAATTCCCGCCCGTTCTAGGGAATTATTTTCACTTTTCCATTTCCGTATTCTAAGAAATGTAGGTCAGGAAATTGGGAAAATTGACTCCTTGAACCCAGGTGGTTGGTAGTATTGGCTGTCACTTTGTGGAAATGATTCATCATGGAGAACAGAAAACAGTTTAAATCCTGGGATTCGGGAAAGGAAAAGTGAAAAAAATTACTGAGAACGGGCAGGAATTCCCTCCTGGAAACCCTAAGTTGGAGCACCGTGCTCCTAATGCCGAGATCACCGTTCGATTCCCACATGTGCCAGTGAGCTGCGCCCTCTACAGCTAAGATTGTGAACAACGGCTCTCCCTGGAGCTGGGCTGCTGTGAGCGTGAGTGGCCGGCAGCCATCATGACCGACTGGTGAGAGCAGCTGTGAGTGGCTGACCGGTGACCAACTGCCTCAGCCGGGGGTGGGGGGGGGGAGCGCAAGGCTCAATACCAGCATGGGCCAGGGAGCTGTGTCCTACACAACAAGACTGAGAAACAACGGCTTGAACTGGAGTGGAGGGAGGAGGCGACAGAAGGGGGAAAAAAATTCCAGAGAATACCAAAAGTTTAGGTTCCAGACATATAAATTAGTGCATAAGCCCATAAAGATCATAATGTTCCTTTAGAAAGACACATTTCAATGACCAAATCACCACCCCAAAAAATAACCCCAAATTTTTGAATTTTAGTAATAACTTCTATTACCTGCAACCATAATAGACATGCCAATCTGTAACTAGATAAATATATAATACAAGTTAGGTAAATCAACTTGAACAAGGATGAGAAAATACGACTTTTTACCAGATTGGACTTCATGAAATATGTTCAACCATTTTTAATCCACTCAATTGGTTCCTATGGTTTAACCTAACAGTCACTGACCAGAATGGCCTATGGTACAATCAATCACCAAACTTTTAAAAATGATTATGACTGTCATTTTTTACAGTGTTACAGTGTCCAGTGATTCAAAGAAATTGTGGGTCACATCATTCTCATACGTTTTTTATTTGTGTATTAATCTCAAAGTTGCCAAAAACAGAGTGACAGATACAAAGTTTTATTAAGTATATACCTTATAAGGTTGGCCCTCCAACTTACACCATAGTATTCCAGCAAACCTATACAATGATTTAAAAGTCTGACTTACACCAAGTTTTCTTTTGATTATAGCTATTTTCTGACTTAACATTTCTTTCCCAATGCCAATTTATTTACATTATATATTTTTTTAAAGGGCACGTGCTTTTACAAAATAGTAACAAGAAAGAAGCAAATTCACTTCTTTCCCTTGTTATCCTTGGTCATGAATTCAAAATTACGAACAGTTAAGAAAAATGCAAAAATGCTAAAGATTAGAGCCTAAAAAATCCCACCCATATATATAGTCCCACTACTCAAAGATAACCAATGTCAAAAATTCAGGTTTATTTTCTTCCAGTCTTTTTTCTGTATACTTCTTATTCAATATCTTTGAATGCCAGTAGCTCCTGGCATTCAAAGATGTTTCCATGTTTACAATTTCAATCATTTGCAAAGACTCTTGAAAGCTGATGACAAAATAAAATTATAATATGTTCCAGTGCTACTAAATTAGAGAAACTTATACTCCATCCAATTCTCAGTTTGGGTTTGTATTTCCTTATCTGTAGTCACATATCCAGAAACTCATATAATTACTTTTTAACCTAACCCCCCACCAAAAAAACTATTTAAAAAATATTCCCCCAAAATAAACCCAATTAATATCAATGATGAGAATGACAGTATAGTTCTTCACCATAATAAAACAAGCTTCAGATATTAATGTTTTTATATAGTAAGTTCATTCACTGTATGTTCTATTTTGCTACCCTAATAACATAATACAATGTACATTTTAGTGACATGTATTTGAACTTCCTTATAAACAACTTTTGTGTTAAAACTGATGATTATTGAAGTGGTGTGATGGGTACCTTAGGGTTCATTGAAATATTCACTCCAATAAATTTAATTTTCTCCGTAATACTTAACATTTTATATTTTCTTATATTTCTGTAAAGAAATTTGTGTTTTAAGAGCATTCACAAATTTCAGAACTAAGAAAGCTGTCCGGCAGCCATCACTACTGTCAAGATTCTACACTAATGACTATTTTGTATTCTATATTTTTCCAATTATACAATAGCAATTTTTCACATTATGATGTGTTTTCATGAACATTATTTTCATGGCTACCTAACATTCCCTAAATGAATGTACGGTAATATATTTGTTCTCCTACCATTCGTAATTTAAGTGGTTTCTAATTTCTTGCTATTAAACACAGTGCTGTAACAAACATTTTCCTACCTAAAATGCTGTATTTGAATTTAGGATTATTTCCTTACAAAAATGACTCCCAAAGCATGGTAGGAAAATGACAGGTAAATATTTATGTCTCCGCAGACCACCCCAGCCATCTCCATCCAGGGTCAATAGGTAACTGCGTGGATAACTTGAACACAGCAGGCCTGAGGATTCTATCTTTAGAAAAGCCTGCCAGCAAAGAAATCCCCACCTTGCCCTAACTGTACAGGTGGCTCACAGTGCCTATACTGTTTGTGCAAACAATGTGGTATATGGCACCCCAATAAACAGCTTGAGTGCAGAGTCTCTAGAGGATTTGTGTGTTCCATGTGTCCCCTCCGTTGAGGGAGAGAACATAAGGAAGCCTACACAGACTCTTCCTATGCCTTTGTCCCTTACGATCTGGCTGCGTATCTTCACTATGTCACTGTAATGTATCTCAGCCATGAATACAACTATATGCTGAGCCTATTAGTCTTTCTATCAGATCTCTGAATATGGGGTGGCCTTGGGGACACCTGTACCTACTAGACCACTCTAAGACAGGCTGACAGAACACCTGGTCACTAGTGAGGCGCCACGTTCTTAGCTTTAGGCAGGAAATAGCATTTATCCTGCTTTCAAGGTTATGGAGAACCCCAGGTAAGTTAATTTCACATTAGCTCCTTCTTCTGCCAAGACAGGCGATTGCTTCTTAGTTCTGAAACTCCCTAGCAGACGTGGTCATTCTGAGTCTGCAACTGGATGAATGAGCCAGCACGTCTCCTGTCGCTAGAATATAAGCTCCAAAAGAACTGGAATTTTGGGGCATTTATTTGTTCACTGAGATAGCAAGATGCCTAAAAGAATGCTAAATACATAGAAGACTCTTGAGAAATATTTGCTGAAGGAATAAACGGTTATTTTCAGGCATCCCCAAATTCTCAAATTAAAGAAAAACGTAAGTGTGCTCGCTTCGGCAGCACATATACTAAAGAAAAACGTAAGTAAAAAACAAAAAAATTTATATTTCAGCTCTACCACTTTGTAACTGTCAACCTCAGTTTCCTCATTCGTAAAATAAAATAACTGTCTAACTTACCGATGTGAACATGAATACAATACTATGTACGGTAAACTCCTCCCGGTAAATACTCAGCAACATGACAGACCTTATTTAGAAAACCAAAGAATTATAATTTCCTATAGCTCAATCTGTAAACCTACATAATAATAAAAACTTTTTAATACAAGCTGAGCTACTTTAGTTACTTGAAAAATACCGTAACTTCTGCATTTCTGCCTAATTATATAGATTCCAAAGTGGATTCACGGATACCACTTAGTGATCACTACAATTATCCAGATAAAACAATAGCTTGGACTAGAGCACTAGCAGATCAGAAAGGTATCTAGAGGACAAAAAAATAACAGAACTTGGAGACAGACTGAATTTGAAAGGTAAGGAAGGGCAGCTAGGTGGCTCAGGTGGTTGGAGCTCTGTGCTCATAACACCAAGATCACTGGTTCAATTCCCACATGGTTCAGTGAGCTGTGCCTCTACAACTAGACTGAGAGCAACAGCTTGCCCAAAAGGTGAGCTGCCGTGAGTTGCCATGAATGGCCAGTGGCCAGCGTGAGCTGCCATGAGCTGGCGGCCGACTGGTTCAACTGGTTAGAGCGCAATGTTCATAACATCAAGGTCACTGGTTCATTTCCATATTGTCTACGGCGGCGCTTGCACTACACAAGGGCAGAGATCAGTTGCAATAGAGACCATATGGCCCACAAAGCCTAAAATATTTACTAGCATGACCTTTAAAGAGTTTGCCAACTTATGCTCTACACCTAATCCCAAAATAAGGAATAGGTGCAAAGCAGAAAATGAAGCAAATAAGTATAAATTTAAAACTGTGACTCAGTGTTTTTTTAAAAAGTAAAAAAAACAGTCTTTCATATGGCATTTTATTTTATTTTATTTCTACCAAGACATCTACATACAGGCACCAGCACATACACAGATGCTTTATTTTTAATACCTGCGCTACCTGGAGTAAGCTTCAATCTTAGGGTGAACTTTTATTAGTTATTAAGCTCTTTGGGTACCTTTAATAAATGTAAGACTTATACAACTACTTAATCACATAACTTCATCTTCTCAAATAACTGGGCTAAAGACATTTTTACTTATCACAAGTTTAGAAAGGTATCCTAAATAACAGTTAAAATGCGCAACAAAGTTGTTGAGAACTCATGATAATTAATGTAAAGTCTACATTACTTTTATCATTTACATTGACATTATTTACATTTACCATTTACATTATCATTTACCATTTACTTGCTAAAAGCAAGCTCACCGAATTAGGGTGAGGATTGTAATTTCTCATGTTAGCTTTCAAAGGTAACTAGCCACGCCTCTATGTTTTAGCCAGTAACTTCTTAATAAAAGTTCTGTCATGGAAGATTAACACCATTTTAGGCCTCAAATTATTCTACAGTTTTTCATTTAAAAAAAAAATACCCCAAACACAATTTAAAAAAAGAAACAAGAAAATAACACAACTGAAAAGCAAATAAAACATGGAACAAGACCCAAAGTGGTCTAGATAATAAAGTCATCAGACACAAACCTTTTTCCTCTTCTCCCAAATCTCTTTTTCCTTCTCTCCCTCAGTTTCTTTCTTTTGTTTAAATTGTCAGTTGTTTATGTACAGAGTAAATAGGGCCAATTTGTGGAGCAGTTAGCCATTTGGAGCTGCAGGTTTAAATTGAAGCAGAAATATCTTTGCCCTTCATGCCTTGATGATTACTGTAATTTTTTAAAACATTTTTTTTGCAACTATGCCGAACATTAAGACAAACTTCGACAGAGAATCTGAATCTAAAAACTAAAAGAACCTAAATAAAGAATTCAGTAGATGAGTTTGATGCATATTAGACACAGCTTAAGAGAAAATTAATGTACTAGAAGATAATTCAGAAAATTACATCTTTAAAAATGTACACAATAAAAAGATGAAAATACAAAAAAGGGAGTAAAAAACATAGGTAAGAAGGTCTAGTGTGTGTATAACTGGAGTCCCCAAAGGAGAGAAGGCGACAAAACAGGAACACTATTTGAAGTGATATGGGCTGAGAATTTCCCAAAACTTATGAACGTTCTCAACATTGCTGTCCAACAAAACTTCCTACAATGATGAAAGTGTTCTCCATCTGACTAAGGAAGCCAATAACTACATGTGGCTACTGACAATTTGAAATGTGAGGAACTGAATTTTTAACTTTTTAAATGATAATTAAATAGCCACATATAGCTAGTGGCATTGGATAATGCAGACCCAAGTCACAGATCCCAGAAGTCCTACAAACACCAAGCAGAACAAAAGAAAAGCACACTTAGACACTGCATAGTAAAACTGCTTGAAAACCAAAAATAAACCCTCAAAACCTAAAAAGCAACCAAAGGCTATAAGCTAGATTACCAAAGGAACAACAGTAAGACCAACAGGTGACTTTTGAACAGAAGCAATGAAAATTAGGTTTCAATGTGATAACATGCAATATGCTGAATGAAAATAACTGTCTATTTAGATTCCAATGTCCAGACCAAAAAAAAAAAAAAAAGAAGTTTCCAGAAAAAATGGAAAAAAAAAATTCTGACAAGCATTAACAGGAAATTCCTCACCAGACAGGCCCCAATTAAATAGTATTTAATTAAAACAGTACCTAATAAAAATAATAGAGTACCCTTCAGGCAGACAGAAAATCAGCTGAGCTTTTAAAAAAGGTAAATATATAAGTATAAATGTAACATTACTTTACAAAACACTAATAACAGCTTGTGAATGGTTAAAATATTACATATAACTAAACTATGTAGTAATAGCATATAATTCAGTAGAGGGAAATGTACAGCTAACGTTTTCTAAAGTTGCTGCACTGACCAGGCAGAGAAAAAAGTCCTGACTTGTTTTACACTTCAACAAGTTAAGGAGGCATACTTTAATTTCTAGAATGACTACTTTAAAAAAAAAAATCTAAAAGGAGAATAAAAGAAAGTTCAAACAAACAGAATAAATAGGAATCATTTACCAGGAACATCAATTTAAACTCAAATACATCATAAGTATATTAAATGTAAATTTACTAAATGTTCCAATAAAAACACAAACGTGGTCAAACTAGTTTTTTTTTAAAGAATATCTGCTACTTACAAGAGACAGGTAACTATAAAAATAGTTAAAAGTAAAAGATACACCATGCAAACACTTAGCAACTGAGAACTAGTGTTGTTTGTCTTAACACTAAAGTACACCACTAGAGTGCATTACTAGAGGTAAAGAGGTACATTTCATGATGATAAAAGATTTGATTTAACAGGTAGAAACAAAAATTCTTAATTTGTAAGCACCTATAACATATTCAAAATATATAATAAAACACAAAATGATAGAACCTACACAGAGAAACAGACAAATCTACAATCATTTTGAGACATCTTAACAACCTTACATCTTAACAATCTTTCACTTAATAACAACAAACAAAAATGATAACAATTGTACAAAGAAACAAACTTGACATAACTGATATACATAACAAAGCACATCTAACTAACTGTAGCCTACAAATTTTTTTTGTAGTATACAAGGAATATTTACCAAGAAAGACCACATGTTGAGTCATAAAGCAACTCTCAAATTTTAAGAAACTATTTAGTTCTTATTACAGTGGAGCTAAGTTAGAAATAAGTAACAAAAAGCCCTTTAGAAATACCTCATGTTTAAAAATTAAGCAGTATAGGGCTGGCCCGGTGGCTCTCAGGCGGTTAGAGCTCCATGCTCCTAAAGCCGAAGGCTGCCGGTTCGATTCCCACATGGGCCAGTGGGCTCTCAACCACAAGGTTGCCAGTTCAATTACTCGAGTCCCGCAAGGGATGATGGGCTGCGCACCCTGCAACTAGCAAAGGCAACTGGACCTGGAGCTAAGCTGCGCCCTCCACAACTAAGACTGAAAGGACAACAACTTGAAGCTGAACGGCACCCTCCACAACTAAGACTGAAAGGACAACAACTTGACTTGGAAAAAAGGTCTGGAAGTACACACTTCCCCAATAAAGTCCTGTTCCCCTTCCCAATAAAATCTTAAAAAAAAAAAAATTAAGCAGTATATTTCTAAATAATCCATGGATCAAAGAAAAATCATGGAAATTAAAGAATGTTTTGAGCTGAATAAAATATGCACACACACACACACACACACACACACACACACACAAATATATATATATGGACATACACACACTTACCAAAACCTGGAAGGGGGAAGCAAAATTATACACTTGAAAAATGGTTAATTGTATGTTATGTGAATTTCACCTCATTTTTTTCTTAAAAAAAAGAAAAACAATTGAGAAAGGAAGCCAAATCCATGCTTAGGGAACTTTATAATCTTGAATACATATTGGGTGGGTGGAGGCTGAAAATCCAGAGCTAAGCATTGTCACAAAAATCTAGGGAAAAAAACAACTGCAAATTAAACCCAAAGAAAATCAAAAAAGAAAATAATAAAAATCTGAACAGAAATTAGTCAAATAGAAAACAAACATGAAACAGAATGAATGAGCAAAGCCAAAAGTTGGTTCCATGAGAAGACTCATAAACTAGTAAAATAGATCCAAAAAAAAAGACATCAATAGTGATTACCTGGAATGGAAAAGAACATCACTAAAGATCCTAGACACAGAAAAATTACAAGGAAATATTATTTACAATTTTATGCAGACACATTTGAAATTTTAGATAAAATGGAGAATTCCCAGAAAACGCAATTTACCACAACTGAAAACTGAAACTCTAAAGAGTACTATGACATCATAGAAATTGAAGCCATTACTTAAAAACTCTTCATAGCGAAAACTCCAGGTCTAGAAAGCTTCCTCAGTGAATTCTACCAAATATTTAAAGAAGCTGTAACACTCTTCTTACCTAAATTCTTTCAGATGATGGTAAAAGAAAAAGCACTTCCCAACTCATTTTTCTGAAGTCAGTTTTACCTTGATATAAAACCTGACAAAAACATTATGAGAAAGTTACAGACCTACCTCATTCATGAATGTAGGTGCAAAAATACTAAATGAGAGATCAACAAGTAATTTGTATAAAAATAATAGCAGCTCACAATTAAATTGGGTTTAGTCCAGGAACATAGGTTGGTTTAATACTTAAATAGCAATAAAGTAATTCACCACTTTAAAAAACAATCAGGAGAAAAGTTAAATGATTATTTAAATAGATGAAGAAAAAGCATTTGATAAAATTCAATATTCATTCATGATGTGAACAAAAAATAGATAACTAGTAATAGAAAGGAATTTCCTTGATCTGAGAAAAGATAGATCCAAAATGCCTGTTCACTAAATTGTGAAATACTGAAAAATTCTCCTCCACTTCTAAAATTAGTAATGACACAAGAATTTCTCCTATGTATAACCAATCTATTCAACATGGTACTGGAGGTCATAATCACAGCACTAAGGCTAGAAAAACAAATTAAAAGTGTAAGAATTAGAAAAGATGAAATAAAATTATCATTCACAGGCCATATATTTATAGAAAATGAATGTTAGCTGAGATAAATTATCAGAATTACAAGCAAGGCTGCTGGTTACCAAGTCAATGCAAAAATTAACTGAATTTCTACGTATCAGCAATAAATAGAAAATAAAAGGTAAGAAGACACCATTTATAATAACAAAAAATAAAAATAAAACATCTAGAAGTGGTAACAACTGTGAAAGATGACTGGAGAAAACTATAAAATACTGAAATGACAAAGTGATAAAACTATATATGTGGACTGCAACACTCATTATTGTAAAAATATGATCAACAGATTCAGTGCAATCTTAATCAAACCCCAATAGATGAACTGGTTTGTTGGTTTTTGGTATTTTGTTTGTAGAACTTAGCCAAACATAGCCAAGGCAATCTTGAAGAAAATCAATAAAATGTGTATTAATTTTCTATTGCTGTCCTAACAAGTTACCACAAACTTGGCAGTTTAAAACACCCATTTGTTATTTCCAGCTTCTGTGGGAAATCTCAGCATACCTAGCATGGCTCAGCTGGTTCTCTGCTTAGAGTCTCCCAAAGATGAAATCAAGGTATCAGCCAGACTGAGTTCCCGTCTAGACACTCTAGGAGAGAATCTGTTTCCAGGTTCATTTAGGATATTGGCAAAATTCAGTTCCAAGCAGTTGTAGGACTGTCCCCATTTCCTTCCTGTCCAGCAAGGGGGATTTGGTCTCAGCTTACAGAGGGCACCAACACGCCCCAGCTCTTGGCCCCCTTTCGAAGACAGTAACAACAGGTCAAGTCCTTTCCATTCTTCTGAGTCAAATCCCTCTGACCTCTCCTCCTTCTGCCCCATCTCTCTTCTGCTTCCTTCTCTGCCTTCTCTTCTGTCTCTGTTTAAAGGGTTTGTATAATTACACTAGGCCTAAATAATCCACGATATTCTCACTGTTTTGAAGTCTGTTAATTACATATGCAAAATCCCTTCACAGCACTACCTAGATTACTATTCAATTGAATAATCAGGGGACAGAAATCTTGGAAGAACATCTTTAGAAGACCACCTACCAAAAAAGCTACAGTAATTTAGACAGTATGATACTGGCATAAGAATAGACAAACGAATGATACAGAGCACAGAGCCTAGAAACAGACTTGTTTCTGGGTACAGATACTCGATTGGGGAAAAAAAAAAAAGTAGCACTGCAAAACAGTGGGAAAGGAATTCTTTTCAGTAAATGGTACTGGGACATCAGGATAGCTTGATGGAAATAAAACTCACTGCTATCTCACAATACAGAAAAATATCAACTTTAAGAGGATTATAGATCTAAATATAAAAAGCATAACAAAGTTTCTGAAAAATAATACAGGAGAGTGGGACTTCAGAAATAGTGACATGAAGAGCTCAGTGGACTATCCAATGAAACATTCATTTAACTGGTGAAAAAACAATTTTTAAAACCATTTAATGTCTCTAGAAACTGTCCTAAGAACATACAGTAAATGAAGAAACATTTATTCAAGAAAACATACTAAACTGAGGTATGAACAACAAGCATCTGTGACATTTGAGCCACAAGCCTCTCCCATTCACATCCCACAACTCAGGGTGACAGAAATGCTACCCCAGACGGGTGCTGCAGGAGTTCCCCTACCCGGGTCTAGCACCACAATTTCACCCTGGGATGGGAAGGCTGCTGGCTTCTCTCACCACGTGTCCCAGCCTCGAGCTCCATTTTGCAGAAACTCTATGCTGGGTAGGCATGGATGAGAAGACTAGGAGCCCCTGCTTATAAGGCAGAAGCTCTACTCCAGGTACAGTAGACCAAAAATACTGGGTCCCAACTCTGAAGGCAGAGTTCTTTACCAGAAGGGGCAAGCTGAGAAGGGGGGCTACAGTCCTCACCCAGTACTCCTAAGAGTGAGGTATCACTTCAAGAGAAGTGATTTGATCTCCTGCCTCTGTCCCTAACTCCACTGAAGCAAGGCAGAGGGTCTTCTCAGGGGAAAAGGCAGCCTTTTAGAACAGAAAGCTCTGTTCTCCACGTAAGGGAACTGACTTTATTTGGAATCGGAAGTTCATTCCTAAGGGCACTGTCCAAAACTACTGAGACTTTGGGGGTGTGCTAAAAAGGGCCTCACAGTTCCATGATAGTAGTAGCAACAAGCAAAGGCACAGACCCTGTAGAAGTTTAACAGAAAAGGGCAATTAAGAACCCCCTTTAAGCACAGTCTCAAAGACTGGCAACACTTAGCTTCTGCAGAGACCTGACTAAATACAACCAGTGTGTGGAGCAATTTATGCCCCAGGATGTTGATGAAAACAACAGAGCAATCAGCTAGCAATTAGTAGAGGCTAACAGTGGGTGTAACAGCAAGAGAGACGAGCAAAAGCTGGGAGACCAGAGACTGGGAACGAGACAAAGAGAACAGGGCCAAAACCAAAGTCCTCTCTGGTGGTCAGGGAGACTGAGCACATAGCTTTGAGAGGGCACAGATGTGGGATTTAGCAGAGTTCAAATCAGCTATTATAAATATGCTCAAATAACTAGAGTAAACCATGTTTAATGAATTAAATAAACGTATTGTGACAATATCTCATCAAATAGAGACTATCAATGAAAAGATAAGAATTATACAAAATAGGGGCGGCCGGATGGCTCAGTTGGTTAGATCGCGAACTCTGAACAACAGGGTCACTGATTCGATCCCCACTTGAGCCAGTGAGCTGCGCCCTCCACAACTAGATTGAAGATAACGAGCTGCTGCTGAGCTGCAGGAGGGGTGGTCGGATGGCGCAGTTGGTTAGAGCGTGAGCTCTTAACAAGGTTGCCAGTTCAATTCTCACATGAGACGGTGGGAACCTCTCAACTAAATATCGAAAACGGCAACTGGACTTGGAGCTGAGCTGCGCACTCCACAACTAGATTGAAGGACAACTTGGAGCTGATGGGCCCTGGAAAAACACACTGTCCCCCAACATTCCCTAATAAAATTTATTTAAAAAAAAGAATTATACAAAATAATCAAATGAAAATTCTGTAGTTGAAATGTACAATCACTGAAATGAAAAATTCACTACAGGGGCTGAACAGTGATTGGAGATGGCAGAAGGGTCAGAAGCAGTCCTTCTATCTACACCAGAGAGTAGTCTGAATCTACATGAGAAAACGTGAGTTTCCGGCGTATTTCTTCTTTCTTCTCTTAACTGATTTGAGAAGCAACTTTATGTAATTGTATTGTTGAGCCTATAACATACAGAAATGTAATACGTATATTTGACAATAACAGCACAAAGGAGGCAGGTGGAGACCAACTTTATTGGAATAAGGAAATGATAACAGATGGTAAATCAAGTCTATAGGAGGAAATAAAGAGAACCAAAAATGATAAATAAGGTTAGTACGAAAATTATAGATATGTATGTTTTCCTTTTTGTATCTCAATTTCTTTAAAAGACACAAAGTTAGATAAATAATTACAATTATAACAATGTATTTTGGGATTTGTAACATATAACAATATGTATAACAAAAAAGGGGAGAATGAAGTAGAGCTATATAGGAGTAAAGCTTCTATATATCGCTGTAATTAAATTAGTATAAATCTGACAGATTCTGATAAGATGTATAATGTAAGCCCTAGAGCAATCACTAAGAAAATAACTTAAAAAATAGTTTAAAAGTCACTAAAGGAATTAAAATGTTACACTAGAAAATATCCAATGCAAAGAAAGCAGTAAAAGAGGTACAGAAGGACAAAAAGATATGACATATAGAAAAGAAAAGTAAAATGGTAAACATAAATCCAACCATATAAGTAACATTAAATGTGAATGGATTAAACAATATAACCAAGAGGCCCAGACTGTATGACTGGATTAAAAAAGAAAAAGATCCAATAAATACTGTCTACAGAAGACATGCTTTAGATTCAAAGATACAAATAAGATGAAAGTAAATGGATGGAAAGACACCATGCCAACAGCAATCATAAAAGAACTGGAGTAGATATACTAAGACAATCTCTAAAATGTTTAAGGAACATTTGGAACATTTTATAATAATTAAAGGGCCAATCCATCTGTAAGATATAAAAATTATAAATATATATGCACCTTATAACAGAGCCTCAAAATACACGAAGCAAAATAGACTGAAAGGGAGAAATAGTCCAACAATAGTTGAACTAAGACTGCAATATTCCATTTTCAATAACGAATAGAACTAGGCAGATTAACAAGGAAATAGAAAAACTTAAGCACTATAAACCAATTAGACCTAACAGACATCTAGAGAATACTCTAGCCAACAGGATACATATTCTTCTAAAGCACAAATGAACATTCTCCAGGACAGACCATGTGCAAGGCCACAAAACAAGCATCAACAAATTGAAAATATACAAAGAATGTTCTCTGATCACAACAGAATTAAACTAGAAATCAATTACGGAAAAAGAAATTTGGGAAATTTGTAAATTAGCAAACTCCTAAATCACCAACAGATCAAAATACAAAATCAAAAGGAAAATGAGAAAACTCTTGAGATCAATAAAAATAAAAACAACATATCAAAACTTATGTGATAAACTAGTTTAGTGCTCAGAGGGAAATTTGCAGCTGTAAATGCCTATATTAAGAGAAAATATAGAAAATCATTTACATGAACTTGAGATACTTTTTTAATAACATAAGAGAAGAAAAAGCAGGCCACAGAACAAGGGGAAAATGTAATAAAAAACAAAGAGTACTTATCCAAAATACTTGAAGAATTCCTTCAAGTAATTTTTTTGATAAAGACAAACGACACAGAGGAAAACTGACCAAAAGATTAGAACAGGCAGTTCACAAGGGATACTCAAAGGCCAATGAACTTATGAAAAAATGGTAAACATCTTCTTAGGAAATGAAAAATTAAAACCACAAATACCACCTCACATCCATCAGAATAACGAAAATTCCAACTGATGAGGATGTAGAGCAATGGGAACTCGCATACACTGTTCATGGGAATGTAATCTGTTACAACCACTTTGGCAAACTCGCGGTATCTACTAAAGGTAAATACACACATGCCCCATAATCCAATAAGTTTACTATTAGGTACATACTCAACCGATATTAACAGTACATCAAGAAACAGATATAAATATATTCATACAGCATTACTAGTAAAGAAGTGGGAACAATCCAAACGTCCATCAACAGATTTTATAAACTGCAGTATACATATACAAAGTAGTATTACAGAGCAATGAAAATGAACTACAGTTACAGGAATTAACACAGATGCATGTCAAAAACATTATGTGGAGCAAAAGTAGCTAGGAACAAAACATTCTGTGGGAGTCCATTTATGTAAAGTTCAAAAGCAGGCATAATTAAATCAGAATAGTGATTGCTTTGGGGAGAAGGGAGAAGGCAGTGACTGATGGGGCAGAAGGCGGCTTTGAAGTGAGGGCATGTTCTAGTTCTTGACTTAGCAATAGTTCTACAAACAATGGTTTATAATAATTCACTGAGCATTAACTTATTTGTGTGGTTTTTCTGTATGTTATGCTTCAATAATGAAAGGTAAAGCACCATATAAAATTTAAAAATAAACTGAATCAGTAAAATTAGAGTACTTAAACTTTAGAGGGTAGTAATTTTTAAAGACATGTACTTAAAAATATCACAAGGAAAAACTGATATTAAACTTAATAAAAGTATAAACTTTATACAATGGAAAAGTATACAAATATATATATTAAAAAAACAATGGAGAAAATGGTTCCATCAAATGTAACGACCATATATTGACATCACAACCATATATCCTAATCCTTAAGATATCGACTTCAAGAAAATTTGGCAATGAATGGGCTTTTGATACAAATATTAAGTTCAAACTCACTAGCAATCAAGACATAACAACTGAAACAAGAAGATACCATTTCACAGTTAAACTGGAGGAAAACTGCTTAAGCAGTACTTTGTTCATACCTCTGTGACAGAAATACAATTTACCCCCTTCTCACTTTTCCTTTTTTGAGAACTTTCTTCACAGCACTGGAAAGGGTTGCTCTATGATCCAAAAGATCATAGATTCTTTGAATTTCCAGTTCTAGTTCAGTCCTAAGGAATACTCAGCCCTATATCCTTCTAAAAATAAATCTGCTTTGTTGAAGTTTGTTTCCAACAACCCAATAACCAATGAAAAGCAACTTCATATGCTACAACTATGTTATAGTTGTGTTTATATCATAAGTTGAAAACTGGCAACTCAGATTGTTTTATCTGACCCACAACGTGTTTTTTTTTAAAGTATGAATTACATCCTATAAATCAGTCTTCCTCACTATACTGTGACCAAGCTCCTGCAAGGCAAGGATTACATGTTACGTCTGTTTTCCCAGTGCTAGGCTCCAGGTCAAAAAATACTTGCTGAATGAATAAACAAACTATGCCAGTAAGGTTCCTACCAAATTCTGACAATTGCTTCATCCCTTAAAAGCAATAATAGACTTTAAAATACTAGTTAACGCACTGGGAAAACAATAATGACAATACACATTAAGTGACATGAAAACATTCATCCCTGTTTGCCCAGTAAAACAAATCCTTGAAATGTGTACTAAAGAAGCAATTCAGGGCAGCCGGTTGGCTCAGTGGTTAAAGCGCAGTGCTCATAGCACCGAGGTCGCCAGTTCGATTCCCACATGCGTCGGTGAGAAACAACGACTTAACCTGGAACTGAGCTGCGCCTTCTGCAACTAGACTGAAAACAATGACTTGACATGGAGCTGATGGGTCCTGGAAAAACACACTGTTCCCCAAAATTCCCCAATAAAAATTTAGAAAAAAAAATGAATTCAAAGGAAAAATGATTATATATATAATAAATGCCATAATATTATATAGTGGAAAGAAATGAGACTAAAATTATGATTAAGTTTTGGTATAGATATCAACTAAATGAAATTAATATACATTCATTTAAAAGATAATTATGAATAATGTGCTATGTGGAAACATGTACAGGTGAGGGAATAAAACCTAAATGTTACTTTTCAATGACTCTCTAACATGAGCTTGTTTTTCTGTCCCTGCTTTTCTTCTAAAGTTCAGAAATGCACACGTGCGCGCGCGCACACACACACACACCAGCAAGTAACTTGACCAAGGTCACACAACTCAAAAGTGATGGAGAAAGAATACAAATGGAGATGAGGTCTATCTCCACTGCCTACATACCCAGCAGTAAGCTCACATGAAGCACCTGGTGCGCAGGAAGCATTCTCCATGGTACAATAAGAACACACACAAACACAATGCAGACCCCTTTTACAATTTTAAATGCTTTAAAGTATATTTTTGCATAACAAAGATAAAGCATAAACACGGCTAATCCAAATCTAGTGATTGGTGCTTGCTTAAATGTTATAAGCACGTCTCATAAACTTGATCAATTCTCAAGCCATAAAAAATTTCAAGAACTAAAATGACAAAAGTAGCAATTTAGAACATCATTTGAAATCTGCCTCTGTCAAACACAACTCTGCTAGGCTTCTTCAACAGGCCAGGGAGACAATCCATGCTCTGCAAGGGACCTTTATCCAGATAGTACGAGTCCGTTTAAACAAAGAAAAAACTTAAATTGTAAAGCATCATTACATCTCCACATAATAGTAATCGTTAACACATACTGACTGGCTAATGGGTCACAAATTTCTCACTTAATTCTCACAACCTTGTGAAGTAGTGCAGGATTACTATCCCATCCTACAATCAAGACAAACTATGGATGAGGCATTAAGGTTAAGTTACTACAGTTAAGTGACGAAACCCAAACTGGAACCCAGGTCTAAGAAACGTGCTTGTAACTTACTTACATTAAGTTATTTTACACTAACTTTCTACATAATAATGCTTTTAACATATGGTATCAATATCCAAATGCCGTCAACTAGCTCAGAAAAGTAGGGAAACACTGAGAGGCAACAGAATAGGAGCCAGCAGCTTGCAGGATGCTGCCACTTATTATTAGCCTTTTAGTTTTGCTGTTGTTTAAAACTATAATTTTTTTTAATAGTGAGAGAATTGCCCAGAGAAAATATAATAAAGGATTGGGTTTTTTTGATCAGTTACATGTTCAGTGTTAGGTTTGAACTCTTCGGTTAAGTGGAAAGCACTATGTTAATATTTAAGCCCAGTAATTCCTAGGATGAGTTGACCCCTGCCTAGGTAAAAAAAAAAAAGTGCCTGTTTCATGCATTGCTGGTATATGAGCTGCAACTAGACACGTCTGCAGTCTTTCAAATAATTTGGCAGCATTTATCAAAAGCCCTAAAATTGCTTTATATTTTCTGCCCTGATAATTCCATCCCTGGAAATCACGTTTAAAAAAAAAAGTGAAAAAAAGCTTTTACTCAAAGATATTCATTATGTCATTACCTATAATAGACAAAAATTAAATTAAAAATAAAAAGAAATAACCTAAATAACTACCTATTGTAGTAGTTGTTCAACGTGATCCCTTCCTCAGGAAACTACCACTCACCTAATCTGTGCGATCTTAAGGGGATTGTCAGTCGTGGCTTTCTGTTGGTTCCCCCTCAACCTCCCCACAGCCATCGTGGCTACCTTGCCATACTTCATCACCTAGGTCCCAATGGTTGGTTAGGAATTAACAATTAGAATACAGCAACATAAACCCAGAGCTGACACAAGTACATCAGTAAAGAGAAGCTGTCTTTCAAGTGTAATTGCTGAACTAAAATGACATTAGTTGACATTAGTTGAGATCTTGGATTTAAGATGTTTCCAAAACCATTCCATCGTTTTCCATACATATAGTTCCCAGTTATGGGAACCTATAAAGTACCTTTTTAATTACCAAAACTTGTATTAAGTTTTTATCACAGGTAAGTAAATGAATCATGACTAACACACTAGAAGAATGGCTAAGCAAATGATAGTACATCCATTCAATAGAATAACGTTGACAAAACAGTGTTAAGAGCATGTACTCAGGAGCCTAGTCCGAATCCTGACTCTGCTACATATTCTCTACGTGTCCTCAGGTAAATTACTTAACCTCTCTGTGCCTCAATTTCCACATCTGTAAAATAAAGATATAGTACTACTTATTTCATGATTGTTAAAAGTAAATGAGTTATTTACAAAGTGCCTCAAACAGGGCCTAACATTAATACATATGAGTTTTTTAAATAAATAAGTTAAAAAAGCAACATACTAAGTTGACTAAACCATATAATTATAGTTATGTTTTTAAAAATCTGTGCACAGAAAAAGGAGAAACTATATTTTTTAAAGAGCAAGCACACACATTTTATCAGAAAGAAAAAAAAATGAAACACGAGCTGTCTCACGACAGAAAGAATCTGACTGGCTTCACACAAACCCCTATGACCTTCCCCAGTTGCACTATATTCATCTCAGGAAGCACAAACATAGTGTCAAATGTGGAATCACAAACTCACACAAGGTATCACACTTAACCAGAATTTATCACGTTAAAGCTTTAGAATTTAAACCTAGAAATTGTCACTTTTTCCAAATAAATTAGTTTCCAAGGAAAGGCACAAATTTATGAGTACAACCAATTCTTAATCCACATAAATGAAGAACAAATATTACAAGTTATCCCCTCAAACCACTCATAGCTGGCTTTGTAATGTATCTTTGTAGAATATAGCATTTTCACAATTAAATACAGACATAACTTGTCTTCTGGAGATCCACAAAATTTCAGATCTAACAATAAAGTCACCTGAGACGATTTAATGGTTCTCGAGCCCCAGACACGTAACTTTTAGCTTAGCAATTACACTCGAAAGACAACTTCTCCTTTCTGAAATCCACATGTCAGTTCTGGGTTGATGCTGCTGCATTCTAATTGTTAATTCTTAAACCAACCATTGGAACCGGGGCGATGGTTTATTTCACATCCTACCATCTGGTTCAGCACTGCATATCTTTCCACACCATGCTTTGAATTCCTATCAACCCATTCAAATTCTCTGATTCTCATTAGATTTACTAAATAATACATTATACCAAGGAATTTGTTTTATATGCAATAGAGTAACTAGAATTGCTTTTAAAAATACTTCTTATATGAGCTTAAAGATTGAGCTTCAAGCCTCCTTTCCCTGCCCACATTAAATACTAGTAAGAGTCAAAGATCTGCCACTGCAGCATCCCACTTTTGTTCAGAGCCTTATGCACCAGGTTATAAAGCCTCCACGAATAAGTGGACTACTCCTGTAGCAACACTGGAAAATTCTTTGTTCAAATTCTGTTATTTGTTATGGCTACAGTGGGCTTGTGAGGCCAAAATAGTAAGATAAATGACATTTTGATTTAGATTATTAAACATGAAAATAAGATTTTTCACTGGTGTACCTCTAACATTACCATGAAAGTACTAAACACATCTGACAAAATGAAATGTAAGCAACGTTTGAACAGCTGGTACAACTTTCCAAACTGGGTTGTTTGGTTTTGGGTTTTTTGTGGTTTTTTAAACATCTTATCTTCATACATGTATAAAACTCATGTAAAAAAAAATTAACAAAAGCTTAGAGGTAAACTGAATGAGCCAAAAAGACCGATTAGTAAATTAAAATGTGCTAAGGAAAACCAACTGAAAAATTACCCAAAACCAAATTTCCATATTTTAGGCAATGTGTCCTAGTAGTAAAAGTGCAGACTTGGTACCAATCTCAGCACTAACATTTACTACTCTGTATCCACTGGGCAAGCTTCTTTAAGTCTCTGTGCTTCAGTTTCCTCATCTGTAAAATGAGAATCACTGCATATATTTCACAGAGCTATGAAAACTAAGTGAATTAACATGTGCAAACAATAAGCTTCAGCTATTATTGTTACTGCTATCTAAAACACTCTCTAAAACATACTATATCTAAGAATTACTAAAATAAACATCTTCCTGAGTCTGAAATATGTGCATATTAACATATATAATCACACCGTTTTAAAGAAAACTTAACTATCCTTCAACAAAACTTTGTGTGCCAAATCGATAGAGGGCATCCTACCTAATATGCTAGCAGGATGGAGGTGCTATGAAACAGACAATCCTATAGGACATTAAGGAACAACACAGGCACCTAACTCAGGGGCAAATATTCCAGAAATAATTTGAGAAGCAATCCCCTAGTTATTTCACTTAAAAGCACCACACTGTTACGTAACTTACATAGTTTTTAATACATTCATAAGTGTCTTAGAATGTAGATGATTAAAAAAACAAGGTCACCCACCACACTACTTACCATGCTCATAAATTTAAAAATCTTTTGTTAATAACGAAGATGACTATCTTCTCTTAAAAAAACAAATCATAACCTTGAAAAGGTCACACTGCTTCTTCAAAACATTTCTTTCACCAACAAATAAAAAGCTACAAACTTTCCTCCAGTTAATTCTGTTAGGACTAATGTCAAAAGAATCATATTTTTGAGCTGGTAGAGACCTCTGAGAGCTTCAAATCCAATCGTCTCACTTTACAGATGAAAAGAAGCCACCAAGTACAATGGAAAAAGCACTAAGTCGAGAGTGAGAAAACTGAATTGTAGTCCCAACTCCTTTACAGTAAAAGCCTAGGCAAATTATCTAAGTTTCCTCATCTGTAAAATGAGAAGTTTGGACTCAACTGCTTCAAGGGTCCCTTTCAGCTCTGTAGTTCTCATTTTATGAAATGGAAGCAGAGATAAGAAACTTGCCCAAGGTCACACAGCTAGTTAATGGCAAAGTAAGGCTTCCAATTACAATCAACGCACTTTCTCATCTGTACCATACTGTTTCTCCTACTTTGTTATACTATTCCCTAAATTAGTCTAAGATTTTTGGAAATTATTAATAAGTACGTTGTATTAAGGATTTTATAACACTAAATGACTTATTTCTATGGCTCTTCTATAGAAAATGAGCTTTAAATCCAAGTGGAACAAGTACATGAAGTCTCAAGCTGTGTGTCACTTACTGCACACTTTGTAAGTTGACCTCAAGAAAGTTATGGGAATTTATGCTTAACTTTCTACCACCTAAAATCTAACCTTTCAATCCAACTCACAGGAGATTACGTTCCATATAAAGTTAAAATATGAATTGTAATACGTAATGATAAATATTACATATATAATTCTCTCAATAAGATGAGAATCAAAATTTGTCATTTTATTTTCTGTCCAGATTATATATATGTAATGTGCATTTTTAAATTCAGGAGAGATCAATTTAAATATTTTCCTTCATGTGCCCTCTTTCCAGACTCCCTAGCTTTAAAACCATTGGAACAGATTAAGCATATTACTTCTGGAATCACATCAACAATTACAAATAAAAGACTAGAGTGTTGATAGTTTCTCTTTCAAAATTGAAAATTAGCCCCCCAAAGTATTCTACAATTCTGTGTCCAAATATATTACAACTCTACTAAACTGTATCATAGGCAGCATTTGATTCCCTAAAATACCTTCAAAGCTTATTATATTTCACTGGGAATTTAGCGAAATTTCGGGAAAACTGATAGTGTTGATTTCAAAAAATACAAGAAAATCCTCAGAGGAAGAGCACAATAAAAATGCAAAATAGTAACAAAGTCAACAATAGCTTCATACTACTGACAAGAGAATCTTCAAAAACCTTCATGAATATATAAGTACAGTTTAACTATAGCGATTTTCAAAAAAAAAAAAAAAAATCACAGAATGTATCCATTTGTAAACTGGATGGGACATAAGGAACTTAATCCAAGAGCATCCCAAATAAGAATCTACACAATTTATCTCTGCCTTCCCTCAAAACGTCCGTCACCTGCTTTAAATTCTTATAGCTAAATATTAATACTTCAAGAGGCAATTCCTTCCATTGTGGGGTAAGTCTAATTACTATCCAGTTCTTGCAGTCTTGTCAAAAAATTATACCGAATTCAATTTATGCCTTCTAACTTCCTTCTGCTGGTCTACCTTCTAAAATAGCAGAATTTATTCTCTCTTCTATTTATGTTTTTTAAGTACCTGAAGACAGTTATCATGTTTCTCACCCTTTAAGTAGTGTTTTCTTTAGGCTAACTGTAATGGTCCACAGATTTCTCGTGGGCCCTGGAGACAATTCTAGAATATAATGTATTTCCATATTGCAAGTAACCTTTAAAAAAACCTGCCATTTGTCAAATTTTTGTGTAATATGAAAAAATATATCCTTCTCAAAAAGCTATTAAAATACTTATTCTTTTCCAAGTACCTATCTACGTGAAACTGGATTTTCTTCACATACCTCAATCAAAACAATCACAAGACTGAAAGCAGAAGTAAAATCCAGCTGTCTTCTAGTCACCAGAAGTTAAAGTGATTTTGTAAAATATGAAACAAAACCACTAGTCTCACTGAAGTTTTTGTTTTAGAAGTCTTCATTTAATGTTTCTCACCCTTTTTTGTTAACATGTAATCAGTCTATTATTATTTTTAGATAAATATATTTGAAATTATTTCATTCTAATATAGTAAATATCAATAGACATCCCCATATAAAATCTCTTCAAAAGTCCTCAATAATTTTTAAGAGTAAAGGGGTCCTGAGACCAAAATCCTAAAACAAGCCTATTTCTCAGGGGCAGATTCCCAGACCTCTATCCTGGGCTTCTCTTTCTTTCCCTTTCTCTCCCTTTCTCTTTCTCTCTCTCCTCTAATATGTAAATGTGCCTCTGAAACCATTTCTATCTTGATACCTGAGGCTTCATATATATAATTCCTGTTAGCATTAGTGAAATCTGAGACTATAGCTTCAGGATAAATACATAGCCCTAAAGAGGATTACCACAGGTTTTTTTTTTTTTTCCTGTTTTTTTTTTTCAGGATTAACACAGTTTTAACTTACATGCTAATTGGTCAAAAAGAAATATGCCTACTGCACACATATATATATATATATATATATATATATATATATATATATATATATATTCATAAGCTAGAATCCTTAAACATACAACGCTATCCTCTTATAGCTAGTGACTTCAGGAAATTAAATGGCCATCTGGTACTCTTTTATTTTTAAACATCTCCCTACCGGTGTTACTAAATCATCTGGAGTCAAATACTCTAATTCTTCTATCTAAGGGTTGCAGTCTGTAAACATGGAAATAGAGAAAGCAACACTTTAATTACACTGTGATACTACCTTTTTAACAAAACTACTTTTACTCTTTACATAAAAATAAAGCAATTTATTTATATCTGGTAAGATAAAACCACAGAAAATACAAGTCTTTTGTATAATCATTAATTTAATTCAGCTATAACCCATTTGAAAGCACCCATATACCGATGGGGGGGGGGAATCTGCTCACCTAGGCAATGTGATACTGTTTTTCAAGCTTCAACAAAGCAAAATTGACCTCTATTTGAAAATGTACTTAATTTCTTAACTTCCCATCTCCCACCTCCTCAATCGCTTGATTATTAGAAGATAAAAACGGGACAGAGACCACAGGTTTAAAAGATCCAACATGAAATCTACAGCTACATTGTGAGAAACTCGCAGAGAAATTCAAGACTGATAAAGAAAAAGTTTTGGGACTCCCAAGATAAATAGTCGTCAATACTATATAACACAAATCCCTAAATTCTAATAAATTCCTAAATCTTATAATATTTAATTGTATTTTATTTGTAATTAAGCAAAATTATATTCATATGATGAGAATAGGACGAGAAAGGGAGGAAGAAAGTCAAAATATGGAGCATTAAAAATAATTAGCTTAGTCACCCCAATAAACTTTAAGGAAATAAAATTAAAATAAAAAATAATAAAATAAAAAAAATTAAAAAAAAATTTAAAAAAATAATTAGCTTATAATTTTCAGTTTCAAATATATCAAAATTTCAAAATAATTATTTTTTTCAGATACTTACAGCACATCTTTAAAAATAGCCCATTTTCAAAGTTATGTTTTCTTAAAAGTTCACCACATATAACCATTATATGTGGAGACATACATGTGTGTCTCTTTTAAATTTAAAATTTCCTATTATATAGTAAATTGGCCCAATTTTTCAAGGAACAAGGTTTGTTCTCTTTCTTGATACATACAGTCAAGTTCCATTTATATTAATAGTTCTTACTAGCAGTCACCAGAAGTCGAAAGCTCTCTCAATTAACATCAATTTATATAACATGCTAAATGTATACCTGGAAAATATGCTAAACACTTGTTAAAATGAAAACTGAGATCCCACTCAAAAGAAAATGTCTCCATCTTGATACCTGGGGCTATTAGTGAAATCTGAGACTATAGCTTCAAGATGAATATATAACCCTAGGGACGATTAACGTAATTTTAACTTACATGCTGGTTGGTCAAAAAGACTGTGGCCTTACAGGTACTTGGGGTGAAGAATTACTTTTCACAAAAGCATGTACTGTTATTTCATTAATTTACAGAGACTCACTAGTTTAGGTTTCATAAAAATCAATTGTAATCTAAACTGCTGGAAAATTCTGGTTATTTGGAAGTTCAAGCTAAATTATTCCAACCCCTCAAAAATTTCAAACATCAGGAAAAATGCAAAATAGTTTTTTAAACTAAAGTTGAAGAAAACTCCAAAACTTACAATCTAAGTTTTGCAGCCCCCTAATTACTAATACGGATTAAATGTTACAAATGAACAATTAAATACTACATCCTCGGTGTGTAGCATGGCACCTATCTCACAGAAATGGCTCAATAAATGCATTTGAAAAAATAAATGAATGGATGGATGGATGAATGGATGGATGGATGGATGGATGGATAAATGAATGAAAGGAAGGTATAGCCTTAAAAAACAGGAGTCTTCCCCAAAACCATCACTTACTATCACTCATTACACTATCATTCATAACACTATCATTAAGCATCTTAATTAAACTACAGACAAAAGTAAAAGCATGCTGAAAGCGCCAACTGCTCTATTTATAAAATAAATTTTAAAACATTCATTTACAAATTTTCCAGTGCAAAAAACAAAATCACCAAATGTGCTAAATTTGAGTTAATCAATAAATAAAACTTTTCTAATAATCAGAACTCAGTGTCGGGGTGAGATGGAAAGGGGAAAATGTCTGTCAATGTATTTAGCAAGTTTAATGGATGCCATAAATCAAATCTTTCCATGAATTTTCTAGAGCAAATTCATGCCAATCTTTGAGCCTATTGTCACTTTCACACATGCTCACAGGAACAAAATGACAAAGAATGCTATGCCGGAACCAGTGGATTGAGGGCACAAAACATTTGATTAACAATTGTCAAGGCTCTAAATAGTAATAATTGACACATATTTTCAAAATAAATTAATCCAATCGATTCCTACATAAATCAAAGCTCCTGGTTTCTTTAAATGATTTACTAGACTACAGGACTTCCAGACGTCTTTTTTTCTTTTTCTTTTTTTTTTTTTTTTGAGAAGGTGGCTACAATCTCGTGTGACACAACTGGGAGTGAGCCCAAATGCTGATGAATACCGCTCAACGTGTTCCAGACAAAAGAGCGTTAAACGCGATTCCACGCCCATTTTATTCTTCCCCAAATGTGTGTTCTCCGAAATATCATTTTATGTGATATACTTAAAGTTAAACACATACAGCAAGTTGAAATTTTAGTGAAAAGCACCCTGGTGTCTTACTAGCTGTGTAACTGCTACATCTGGTGGCAGCACACTTACATGCAAGAAACCAGAAAACTTAGAAAACAATTGCAACCGATGTGGTGCGTGTTCGCAGTAAACCTTTAAGCGGGTATTTCCCACAAAACCCACGACCCTGTCAGAGAACAGCAGCCTACTTGCAGTAGAGAGAATGCACAAACACACAGGAGGTGATGCCGAAGGAAAGTTGCCACCATCTGCAGAGGTGGTTTAAAAAGCCTGCACACGAGTCAGTCTATCCGTTAAATTGCTCTAGGGGGCCAAGCAAGGGATCAAAGTCGGTTTTGATCATTTTAGCGGCTCTCCCCGAAGGGCAGAGAGACCCTGCAAACGAGGGGCATCCTTCAGGTCCCGGGCAGCGAAGCTCGCAGAGCAGGGACCGCCTCTATGGGAGGAGTACGCGAGGGAAGGGGAGGGGGCTCGAGGATGAATCTTCAACGGGAGGGAAAACCCACCAGAGACCGGAGGCCAGGAGGTTAAGAGTACTGAGTGTACTAGCAAATGGAGCAGAAAGGGGCTCGCGTCCGGGGGGAGTTTTTCCACCCCAGCAGGACTGGCTCCTAAGAAGCCCAGGCGAGCCTGTGCCCTCGCCTCGCCCCGTCCCCTCCAGCGCGCACCCCGTCTCCCGTGTCCTCCGCCACCCGCGAACCACCACCCACAGCCAGCGCACTACCTCCCCGCAGACGGGCGGCCTCGCGTCTACCTCGCCACCATCCCCCACCCCGGGGTCGCGGGGAGCAGACCCAGGGGTCGCGGGGTCCCCAGCGCGCGAGGGGAGGCCCGCGGGCGGGCGCTGGCGCGACGGCGCTTACCTTCCCTGGGCCTCCCGGATGGCGGCGTGTGATTCAGCAGGGACCTGGCCGCCGCCGCCGAGCCCGGGGTTGGAGACGTGGAGAGCTGGGACCAAGATGGCGGCCCCTCCAAACTTCCACTGCTACTTTGGACACTCATCAAGCTACTTTCTGGGAACCCAACTCCCCCCCTGCGACGGCAGCGGCGGCGACGGCCCCGGCACCCGCCTCCGTCATGGCGGGGGCCGCGCTGAGGGCGAGCAGGAGAGCGAGGGCAGGGAGGGGAGAGTCAAGGGGATGGGGGAGGAAGCCGAGAAGGGGGGAGGTGGGGAGGGAAGAGGTGAGGGGAGGAGAGGGGCCGGGGCGGAGGAGAGGGGGGGGAAGCGAGGGAGCAGGCTGGCGCGCCGGGGAAGAGGCGGAGGGAAGGAGCGAGGTGGCCGAGGCGTCGAGGGGGCGTCCGCCGGTGCCGGGGTCGGGGCGCGGGCGGAGCGCGGGCTGCGCCGGCCGAGGAGACTTCCGCGGGCGGAACCTGCCGGCACCTCTGCAGTGCGTCGGCCCCCGGCGTCGCCCGGGTGGCGGCGGCGGGCGGTGGGTGGCGGCTGAGGCAGCGGGGTAACCTCTGCATCAGTTACAGGCGGCGGCGGCGGCGTCACGCGCCGCCTGTGCAAACACTATCGCGAGGCTCCTGCGCCTCCGGTAGCGGCGGCGGCGGCGGCGGCCGCGGGAGCAGGCATGGGGGAGGGACCTGCCAGGGTTGGGGGCGGGGGTGGGGAGGGAGGTGACGCGGACGCCCCTGGCGCACCCGCGGACCGCGGCGCGGGAGCTTGGGGCCGGCGGACTCGCGTGCGCGGCAGTGGCCTCCCGCGCCGGCCAGGGGGAGACGCGCCCCGGCCGCGCCGCTCCGGCTCCGGCTCCGGCTCCGGCTCGGGCTCCGCTGCCACCTGACTCCCCCTCGCCCGCGGAAGCGCGCGCCTGGCTCCTGACCCACACCCAGCCCGGGGAGAATTGCTGCTGCTCGCTGCGCTGTCGTTTCTCACGAGTTCCAGGCGATCGTTTCTCAAAATGGAACTGAAAAGTTGAGAGTTGCTTCTTTTCCTCGCCATCGGTACTATGCAAAGAAAACCTGTGTGCGTCTCCCAGTCTGTAGAATGGGAGTGATGACAGAATAAAAGCTAAGACGAGACGTCGGGAGTGCAGTGTGGAAATAAAACTTTATGAATGTGTCCTTAAAAAGGAATCTTCGACGGTGTTGTGCACTGCATGTGCGGTATAGCAATTCTTTATTTTGAAACAGTAAGTGGAAAATCTACATAGACAACTTTGCTTACTGATTTCACATGTTTAGGGAAACTATGCAGCGCTCATCTTGTAGAAGAGGGTATGGTTTCTAGAAAGTTCCAATTTCTTTGCAGTGCCGCCGCTGAGTCCCGACTACAAAATTCCACAGGAAAATACAGTATTTGCTACAATTTATAGATAGATACAGTGTAGTTTTCTACACACCCACACTCGTACAGACACATCAGTGATTGGACGTCTTGTATATAAAAGAGCCGTCTAATAAGGAAAAATATAAGGTTATTGCTCTCTAAAAAACCAAATTGAATAGAATACTAAAAAGATGATGTAGGGCAACTGTAAAGACATGAGGAAATGGCATGATTACCAGGGGGACAGAAATGTCATTTCTGTTTTTTATTTTTATGACTTTGCATTTCTCACAGTAATGTTTTGTTCAGATAAACTATCACATTAGACTAGAAACTTGGTTGTCATTTATCTCCAGAAATAATTTTAGTTTTCTTGTGCTTCAGATTCTTCAGTGAATTTCTAGTCTTGTTCTGCTTTTCAAACTTAATAGGTAGATCTCACTTCAGTGAGATATGACTGACATACAGTAAATTGCACATATTTTAAATGTGCAATTTGATAAATTTTGACATATATGTACTCCTGAAACCATTTCTACAATCAAGATAGTGAGTGTATCCATCAGCCTCCAAAGTTTCCTTTACCCCTTTGAGATGGTTCTTCCACTCCACCCCCACCCCCAAGTAAACACAGGTCTGCTTTCTGTCACTTAGATTAGTTTCATTTTTCCAGAATGTTAGATAAATAGAATCATACAGTTTGTACTCTTTTGTCTGGCTTCTTTTACTCAATCATTTTGAGATTCATCTACATTGCTATATTTATCAATAGTTCATTTCTTTTGATTGCTGAGTATTCCAGCGTATATGAATATGCCACACTTTGTTTATCCATTTACCTGTTGAACATTTGCGTTGTTTCCACTTTTTGGCTTATCACATGCTTTCCTTTCCCATGGGTACATATCTAGGGCCTTACCATTAGATTTATATACCAAAGTATGCGCACACTCAAATGAGGAAACAAGTCCTATAACAACATGTACGTAAATGTATGTAAATGTATGCTATTTCTGTATTTTAAAAGAGCTTAGCTGATTGTGGTGAAAAAAAACATGACAGAAGGAAAGTCAAGAGACCTGGGTTTTAGTCTCAGCAGGTAACAATCCTTGATTCAATCCCCTCATCTTTGAAAAAGAGGTTAGAATCACTAGGTGATCTCTAAAGCTCTTAACCAATTCCAAGACTTTATACAGAGCTCCACTC
This sequence comes from Rhinolophus hipposideros, assembly GCF_964194185.1. Taxonomy (NCBI): domain Eukaryota; kingdom Metazoa; phylum Chordata; class Mammalia; order Chiroptera; family Rhinolophidae; genus Rhinolophus; species Rhinolophus hipposideros. The sequence continues at coordinate 47,836,974 of NC_138052.1, forward strand.
CTCTCAAGAGAAAAAACCCAACCAAAGAGATTGAGGTTATCTTTCTCCTAACTCTCTCCAGAGCTTCTTGTTACCTTTATGCCAACCTGGGTAACACTATGCAGACTAACTCCTTTTATTTTGAGTGGTAACTAGAGGATCACAGCATATACTTAATTCAATTACTTTAGCTATGTTTTTGGTATGAGTGCTGCCAAGGAAGGACATTTAAATGACTGATTCCTGCTTTCTTGTAGCTTAAGATGAAGATAGTCAACACTGACTTATAAAGAGGCTACTGCCAGCACCAGGGAACTAATTAAATAAACTGTGGCTTAGCCTGAAAATGGAATGTCATGACATCATTTAAAATCATATCTTCAAAGAACACTGAAAAAGGATGATAAAATTTTCATACAATAATAAGTGAAAAAGTGGGTATGATCCCAATTTGTAAGTATACATAACAAATGACTAAAAGGATACACCCAAAAAAGTTAATAATGGCTAGCCTAGGGTTGTGAAATTACATCATTACTCTTTTCCCCCTTTATGCTTTTTCAAACTTTATGAGTCATGTATTAAGTAACTTAAGTTTAAAAAGGGCCTGAATACAAATGTGTAAATACATAATTTTATAAAATGATTATGATTAATGAAAACATTTAAGTGGTAAGTAGAGGCTCCCCCACACCTTGCACATCGGTTAGTACAGAAGCATTCAAAAAACGTTTGATAGGTAGAGCGGATGGCTAGGGGGATAGCTTGCACAATAGGAAAAGTTACCGAAAGTCAGGAGAGTCCTGATTCGGAGAAGAAAGGAACAACTACCACTCTGTTGTTCCTCCCTCTGTTGTGAGGGAGGAGAAATTTCAAGAAAAGGAAGAGAAGGTGATTAGAAAGGGGTTTGTGGCAAGCTTTCTTGGGGAAATATTCCCAGGGGGAAGCCAGCATGAAAACACACGAGTGAACTGAGTAAATGATAGGGGAGTGCAGTAAATCCACTTAGAAAGAATTGGAAAGAGGGTAGACGGTTGGTTCAGTGGTTAGAGTGCAGTGTTAATAACACCAAGGTCATGGGTTCAATTCCCACATGGGCCAGTGAGCTGCGCCTCCCCCCCCCCAACTAGGTTAAAAACAATGACTTGACATGATGCTGATGGGTCCTAGAAAAACTCACTGTTCCCCAATAAAAATTTAAAAAACAAAAGAATTAGGAAGAGATGGGAGAATGTTCTTTCTGTGAATTGAGTGTTCCTTGAGGACACTGATTTAAGTCCCTAGTACGGTGTGTGGTGGAGACTAAGGGCTCTGTCAATGTGGAATGAATGAATGGTGAGGAACAATGAGCTGGGATACAGGTGAGGGCGCATTGCAGAAGAGGTCTTCAAGAGTCTCCTGAGAGAAAGTCATGTACAAAAGGGAGAATCTGGGCCCTGTTCTGTAGACTGATCATAATTTACAGCTATGTTTATTAAACTCTTTTCTATTTGTATACCATAGTAAAAATACTTACAAAACATCCAAGATTATAGATAATAATAAGTGCATTTTATAGCTCTTAACATTTGATTCTTAATTTGATGAAATAATGCCCAAGGCCCTTTCCCCCAAACCAACCAGAAATGAGCCCAGAGACTGGATGGTGTCCTTTCTGAGGGCAGGGGGCAGGGGGCAGAGGCAGATTATGTACATCTCTTGTAACTCAGAGTTCAATGAGGTCACATCTGTAGCTTGACATTGGCCACAATAAGAGTATTTACAACTCCAAAGTCAGCAAAAACTACAAATAAGGGCTTCCTCACCAACACACCACTGTTCCCACAGTACATAGATCATTGCCTTACTGTCATTTGTTTCCCCACCTTGGCGAAAAGCTTAGGGAGGGCAAGGACCTTATCTGTCTATTACATATATTCCCAACATCTAGCACGTGCATGGAATGCAGTTGTTGCCAAATACATATTTGTTGAGTCAATCAATTACCCACATAGCTAGTTAGCAAGCAATGGAGTTCCTTGAACCAAGCACTTGAGTTCCCTGAACTAACCTGCTGGTAAACAATTGGGTTGGCCACTCTAGCAGAGGAAGAAAGGGCCAAATAATCTACGATCCCTCACACTTATCCTTCATTGCCCAATGTCTGTGATTTGGTAAAGTTTATCATCCTTGTTAGAGTTGCCAGATGAAATACAAATTTTACATGAGCCATACTTATACTAAAAAATTATCTGTTGTTTATGTGAAATTCAAATTTCACTGAGCGTCCTATATTTTTATTTGCTAAATCTGGCAATCCTAGCCCTTTTGAACTAAGCAAAAAATAATTAATGAGATATTACCTAGTAAAATTGAAGATACTATCACCTGGCAATTCAATTACAAAGAATGAGTATATATATAATAGAGGAATTCTTATCTGTGCCAGAAGGTAAGAACAAGTATGCCCATAGCACTACTGGGTATAGCAGCCCAAAACAAAACCAACCAAATGTCCACCAACAAGAGAATGGATAAATAAACTAGAGTTATGTATATGCACACAATAAGATATTATACAATCAAAATGCTCACAAGCATAATGCTAATGTAAAAGAACAAATTAAAGAAGAATGAAGTCAGTTTGATTCCATTCATAAAACATTTTCGAAACCATTCAAAACTATGTTGAATTACTATAGTGTACACCTGAAACTGATACAAAGTATGTTAGCTATATTTTTAATAAAAACATTTTTAAAAACCTAAATAATATATTGTTCAGGACCATATACATGGCAAAACAATAAAGAACAAAAGAAAAAGGAATGAGAAGCCAAAGTCAGAGTAGTTACTTCCATCAGGAAGAATGAAGGGTGTGATCGTGAAGGACACACAGGGGCTTCAAAAGCATCAATAAATGCACTACTTGTTACATTGGGTGGGAATATGGAGGTATGTTTGTCTTATTCTTTTTCTTTAAATTATATGTATATATTATATCTGCTCTTATATGTATGAAATATTACATTATATATGTTTAGGAAATCAGGAGTTCTGGGTCTTTTAATGAGAGTAAACTGAGATGCTACCCTATTTCTTCTGCCTGGACTCACCCCCCAGATTTGATTTCCTTCTTTGTTGAAATGTATGCACATAGATTGGCACTCTACCCACCATCACAACATGTCAATAGTCTTTTTGATAGATGCTTAGACAAGTGACTCCATTGCATTGGATTATGAAAAATTCTCATTTCACTAAGTTTGTTCTACCTGCCTTGCCCAATTCACAAAGCCACTGCTTGAAGATTTAGGTTTCCAAATTGCTGTAGACATAATTCCAGTGTTTTGTGCACAATAAGCTATACTTCCTCTGCAATGGAAATGGTTGTAAACTCATTTGGAGAGGGGGGAAGGGCTGGAAGCCATGGTCTATACATAGAAACTGGAATTATTGGATTCTCAAAACTGATTCATTTTGCCTGAGGTTAACAAATTATAATTAACTTTAGAACAATACTACCTCCCCCAAAGTGCCCTAGAAGCTGTCCTCCAAGATATGAGTATTATGAAATGTTTACAAAAACAAAGTACAAGCAAACAGTTCTCATATAGTACATTTAAAATCAACAATGTACCTTTTAACAAAGCAGTCTACTTAGAAAAGTGACTAAGAAAACATATCAAACCAGTTGTAATATAATGTTACACTTCATTCACCCTAAGTTTTAGTGATTAAACCAAAATATAAGAACAAAGATTCCCAAAACCTTAGGCTAGACTTTGTTTCTGGAATAGGAATTTTTTGTAGGCAAAGAAATTTGTTTCTTTTTCATAAAAATTAATACCAAACATCCTTGATTTTTGACAAAATCTTTCCAAGTGCATAATTTAAAGACTTTCAAAATCACTTAATGCTTTCCCAGCAAATATAAAGTAAATGCTACATCTTTCTTAATTAGATACATTGCAAAAATAAGTAGAGACATATATAACATATAATCTCATACATATTTAGAAACTTTGAAACAATACAGAAATGTCAAACATTGAGGAGAATTTCTTCCCCTTCCTTTCCCCACCCCACACCCCAAATAAGTCAAAATGCCACCAGGAAGCCAGAGGGAGTTTTCTGAGATGCGAGTAATATTCTGTTCTTTAATCCAGGTGCTGGTTAGAAGTGGGTGTTCAGTTTGTGAAAATTCATCAAACTGTATACTTAGAACAAAAAGTTAGAAAAAATTTTTTTAGGAAAAATAAACTGGCATTTGTGATTCTAAGTATTTGTACACACATTTAAGGGAAAATAAATTTGCTGTTTAATGAGAAAATGAAAGGGAGTATTTTTTTTAAGGAAAATGTTAATATAAGGGGAAATGAATGGTGGTTTCGTATGGGAAGAAGAGAAGAAAACAATATCTTAAAATCAATAAATATACAATGATGTTTCTATAATTGACACTATGAGAAGGTCTTTAAGTAAATATTTATCTACTTAACTATTGGTCACTGTGGGCACTTAGTAAAGAAAGTTGTTTGGAAATGCTTTACAACCTGTATAGCCTTCAGTTTTGATTACAGATATGGACTGATAGATATTCATTTCAGGAAATACTTGTTGAGCCCTAATCTGGGTAAAGCAATTTGCCGGTGCTGTGAGAGTGCAAAGGCCAGTCAGACATGGAGCTTAGGGGTGATGAGCAAAGAACAGTCAGGCAAATGACCACCATCAAAGTAGAAAATGATCCACGTCAGAAGGGAAGTATAGATAAATGGGACAATGTAGAGGCAAGAGAGATCACATTTAAGGCTTCCTAAATGAGGAACAATTTCAGCTGGGCTTTCAAGTGCATCAAAGTGATTTAAATTATTACCTTTTCAAGATTCAAAACATCTATCGGAGTCTGGATCTATTCCATACATCAACTAACGACTCTATTCTATTTTTTATTATAATTTCAGTTTTACAGAGTCTTGTGCTCCTAGTTCAATTTTTACTCTCCCCCCCCCCCTTTTATCCCCTTGTTTAGAGGCCTCAATGCACTTTGCAATCCCACCTAGAACAGCATCTTTTAATTTACCATAGGCTTCTCCTTGTGCTATGGGTTGGGATGCGATGGAGGAAGACAGGGACACTAGTAACAAAAAAATAATTTTCCTTAGTGAAACTAAGTCACCGACTACACAACATGCAGAAAACAAACCTTCTAATTAAGTTTTAAAAAGCATTAATTTTATTGATTTACCAAAAAGCATATCAGGAACATTCTCCCATGGATTTGACACAATTTGATGAATCATAAAATCATGAATCACTGAATCAGAAAAAGAGCTCGTGATTTGAAAGATAGGGGTTTGGGAGAGTTGGTGATATCTAAAACAGACTTTAGCTATAGATATAAGTTGATATAAACACTAATAATGAGAGATGAATTGAGGCTAAGTCTGAAATACTAATAGAACTATAATAACAATAAAATCATATTGACATTTTATTTATAATGACGTGATTTCTTTTGGAAAACAATTTAGCAATATGGATCAAGAGACCTGTAAAAAATTTATTTCTTTTGACTTGTTAATTTTATTATGGGAATCTATCCTAAGGAAATAATCTAAATTAGGGGGGGAAAAGTGCTTTTTCTCCTTTTGCACAAAGATAATTCTATTCAACATTATTTATGATAATAAAAAACTGAAAATAAACTGAATGTATAATAATAAAAATGTGGTAATAACTTATGGCTCATCTACTTTATAGAATATAATAAGGTCATTAAAATGATTATGAAAACTTTTTAATAACCAAGAAACACTGGTTTGCTCATAAGATATTTCAATGAATAAAGCAGCATATAAAAATTATGTATACACTATAGTATATATATGTAACGTGTATAGTAAAAAGATTGAAAAGAAATATACTAAAATGTTAACAGTGGCTGTCTTGGTATAGTAATATGTCAGATTTGTGTTGCTGGCCTTTGTACTTTTGGATATTGTTCAAATGTTTTATAGGAATAGTAATTATTTTATCAGAAAAAAAAACTGTATTTTTTTTTCAAATGACTGGGTTTACTATCCCAGATTCTATTAATGAAGACCAACAAAAGGAAGATTAATAGGGGATAGGGAAAGAAAAAATGTTTGGTGCCTCCTTTTTCAGAGTTTCCAAAGGTTATTGTTTGGCTTTTTATTGGTAAAATTAAACAAATGTAGGTTTTAAAAGTATTTGTGGAACACTCTAAGGAACCCCCTAGCAGAACCAGAGGGAGTGTCTATCTTCAAATATCACAGTAGAAAAGAAGAGCAAACAAAACCAAGTCTGCAGAGCAACTGACAAAATTGAAAAGAAACAGCATGCACATTTGAAAACAAAGGCACAAAAACATGGCAGTAGCCTAAGCATGGAAGTTTAGTTATTAAATTTAGATTCCCTATTAATAAAAAAAGTCTCTCAGATTGTGTTAAAAATTAAAATCCAACGTTTTTCTGCATATAAAAATACATTAAAATAAAACAACACAAAAGACTAGAAGGAAAAGGATGGGTAAAATTGTAGTAAACAAGCTTGCAATAAATTAGAGATAGCATTGTTAAGTTAAAAAAGAGTTCAAGGCAAGAAATCTTAAATATGAAAATATAAGAAATAAAGCTATTAAAAGAAAACATAGGGAAATGTCTCTGTGACCTACATGTAGACAAAGGTATCTTAAACAAGACATAAAATGTGCTAGCCATAAAGAACAAAGTTGACAGACTGATCTATATTAAGATTAAGAACTGATCACCAAAAGACTTGATTTAAGTTTGTGAAAGCAAACAGAACGGTATGTGCAATACATATATCTGTTAAAGGACTCATATTCAGAATATGTAAAACAACAATAACAAAAACCACCTACAAATCAATAATGAAATGACAAACAATAGAAAAAGTAAAAAGGTGGACAAAAAACTTGAACAGTTACTTCACAAAAGAGACTACCCAAATGGCCAAAAAATATATGAAAAAGATGTAAAACAGCTTTAGTTAACAAAGATATGCATACTAAAGCCAAATGAGATACCGCTCACCAGAAAGGCTAAAATGAAAACAACAAAATGTCAATATTCCACCAGCGTATGGAATACCTTTGGAAAACTGAGGACAGTAACTACCAAAACTGAACATACACGTTTTAGGATCAATCAATTTCATTTTTAAGTATATTCCCCACAGAAATGCATACATACCTTCATCAAAGGACATGTACAAGAACGTTCATAAAGCAGCACGCTTCATAATAGCCCCAGACCAGAAATTATCCAAATGCCAGAATAAATACACTGTGGAACATTCCTGCAATGGAATATGAGAATTAATGAATCACAGCCTAACACAGTGACACGGATGAATCGTACGAACATAATGTTGAACAAAAGAAGATAGCTATGAAAGATATCATACTATGTGATTCCTTTTATATAAAGTTCAAAAAAAAAAAGCAAAACCATTCTATAGTGTTAAAAATTAGGACAATGGTTACCCTTGGGGGTGTATGAGGGAGATTTCTGAGATGCAGGTAATGTTGTTTCTTGCTTTAGGTTCAGGTTACATAGTGTGTTTACTTTGAAAATTCATCAAGTTGTACACTTAGATTTGTACACTTTGGTGCATGTATATTTTACTTCAATAAAATGTTTAATGCAAATAATAAAAATATATACATGCCACAGATACATAAAACCAAAGTATGGCAAGTGTGTAGTTAAACTTGCATTTCCACATATTGTTGGTATCAAGGATACACTGGTACAATCAATTTGGAAACTAATTTGGATATTATACGTGTATGACACATTAACTATTGTGTTTCCCCGAAAATAAGACTTAGCCAGACCATCAGCACTAATGCATTTTTGGAGCAAAAATTAACGTAAGACCCGGTCTTATTTTAATACAATATAAGACCCGGTCTTATGTAATATAATATAATATAAGACCTGGTCTTTATCATATAATATAATATAATATAATATAATATAATATAATATAATATAATACAATATAATATAATATAAAATACAATACCAGGTCTTATATTAATTTTTGTTCCAAAAGACGCATTAAAGCTGATGTTCCGGCTAGGTCTTATTTTCGGGGAAACACGGTAAGAACAGTGATAGGAATTCCATTACCCAAACCAAAGATCTCAGAGTCGTTCTTGTTTTCCCCCACTCCGTATTCTCTATACATCCATCACTTAACAGTTCCTTAAATCCACACTGTCTCCTAAAGAGCCTTTTGAATTCATTTCTGTCCATCCACCCATCCATCCATTCATCCATCCATCCACCCATCCATCCGCCATTACCTTTACCATTTCACACCTAGATTATTGCAAAAGCTTTCTAACTAGTTTTCCTGCTTTCAGTTTCAGCCCCTTCAGTTCAGCTGCTGTGGTTATATTTGTAATACCAAATCTGAGCATGCTTTTCCACTTTAAAATTCTTCTGTGGCTCCTCAGAAGTGCCTGAATAAAGTTCAAACTCTCTAGCACAGCCTATGTGATTCTTTTTTATCTTTTTAAATCTTGTTATCACCTGCCTGTCTTTCCAGTTTTATATCTGATTACTCCCTCATGGGAATCCCACACTCCGGCCACACCAAAGTTGTTACAGTGGCCAAACAGGTTATACACTGCTTCACTTCCCTTGCTTTCTTCCAGTTCAGAATTCCCTTCTTTCCCTGGCGCATGATCCAAGATTCAGTTCAAGCCTTTCCTTAACTGGGAAACCTTGAGGATTACATTTTTACATGGTTTTGATCATGAGGTACACCTAATTTTTCATCTTGTTTTTATCACTAACGTTAAAACATGAGCAATTTCCTAGTTTGCTAAGGTACTCTTCATAATCATCATTAAGTTCTCTATTTTCTGTGATCCCACACTATCCTGCATATAACCTTTATTAATCACTTTTCACTTTATTTTGTAAATGTTTTTAAGTGCTCACCTCCCCAATTAGGTCCTGAATTACTTGAGGACAGAGATTTTTGTTGTATTTGTTTCTATATCCCCCGTACAGAGTCAACTGCAGAGTAGGAATTCACTCAATGAATGTGAATGAATGACTAAATAATAGTAGTTGTGTAAGTGCAATAAAATATGGGTAATACATTTTTTCTTTGCTCAATTTTCCAAACTTTCTGTGGCTACTTTTTCATTTAGATTCACCATCTTAACAAAAAACAAAAACGATTTAGAATACAATTTTTGGTAATATTACATTACCTTTACCATTCAAAATTATTTTTGATTTATCAAATGTCTTACGACTCCCCGTCTTGCTTAACGCTTATAGATACAATGAAGAAAGACAGAAAGAGTACTTATGTCCTATTCTGTTTGTAACACATTTCACCATGCCTCATTAAGAGTTAACTCTCTGTCCTTATCTTACTAGCCCTTCTAGCAGTACTTGACTCAACTGATTGCTTCCTCCTCCTTGAACCTCTGTCTTTATTTGACCTGGGGGACACTATCTTGGTTTCCCTCCTACCTTTATGGCTTCTTTTGATCAGTCTGTTGCTGGACCCTCTGGCTCCTCTTCAGATCCACTAAGTATTGGAGCCCACCAAGGCGCAGTCCTGATGCTCTGCTTCTCCCTACAATCAGCTACCTCACTCCTTTCACCCTGGTTCTTAACCCTGACTACACATTAGAATCACCTGAGATGCTTTTCAAATGAAATACCAAATATAGGCTCCTTTTGTATCAGAGCCTCTGGAACCAGAGCCAGGATTCCCTAGGTTTTAAAGCACTCTTAGGGATTCTAACGTGGGATCAGTGTTGAGGATCACATCGGGTGGGTTTAAATACCATCTCCATGCAGATAACCACAGTGAGTTTAGTTAACATCCATCACCTCAAAGAGTTACAAGAAAGAAAGAAGAAAAGAAAGAGAAACAAGGGTTTTTCTTTGTGGTGAGAACTTTTAGGATCTACTCGCTTAGCAACTTTCGTATATACCGTACAGCCGTGTTAACTATAGTCATCATGTTGTACATTAATCCCCAGTACTTATTTATCTTATAACCCAAAATCTGTACCTTTAGACTCCCTTCATCCAATACCCTCACCCCTGCCCCCACCCATCAATGGTCAATGTATTTTACACTGTATGAAATATGGTATTGGTCACCCAGTAAATAACATAATGGGCTGAGGCCACTGAATAAACATATTTATAATAAGAATAAATGTTAGTATACCTGAGACAAAAAAAGTATATCCTGGTTACCATATACAGAGGAAACACACCATAGAAACAAGAGATTTTCATTGATGCGTTAAGGGCTGGAAGCCCTGAGTTGCACCTCAAATACCGCTGTGGGAGCCCTTAGAATGGAGAACCCTATGTATCTTCAGTGTAGAAGGGTGTCACTGAAACAAGAAACCAAATTTGAAACACAACTGTTCATCAAAGAAGTATCCAAGATACTGACAAAGGTTTGTCCAGAACCTGTCTCTTTTCAACTACCAAAGTGATGCAAATACAACCGTTTTCAGGCTCAGCCCCCAAAAGGATATAGGAGCATCTCCTACCAAGGGTATGGTGTATTTTTCAAACAAAAATATGTTTATGTTAACAGCACCAATGTTTTATTAGTAAACATTTTTTTTAATGCTTACTATTTGCCAGGCACCATGTAGAATGTTTACATGCATTATCTAATTTCATCCTAACAATAAACTCTATACGACAATAGGTATTATTGTTATCCTTAGTTTACAAATGAGAAAGCTGAGGCTTAGAAGGATTAAAGAGCTTGTCCAAAGCTATGTAGGCATTAAGGGAAGAAACCAGAATTGGAACCCAGGTCTATTTGAGGCCAAAGTCCATGCTTTCAACTGCTCTGCATACTCCTTTTTAATTTACAGTTGACCCTCCATATATATGGATTCCACATCTGAGGATTCAAACAAACTCAGGTGGAAAAGCCAAAAAAAACAACAACAAACAAACACATCACACTGTTGACATATTATGTAGAGTTAGGCCTACAATGGTTGGTCTGTACTGAACATGTACACACTTTTTTTCTTTTCATTATTCCCTAAACAACACAGGCTAACAACTGTTGACATAGCATTTACATTGTATTAGTTATTATAAATAATCTGGATGTGATTTAAAGTATATGGGAGGAGGTGTCTAGGTTATATGCAAATACTATGCCATTTTATACAAGGGACTTGAGCATCCATAGATTTTGGTATCCACGGGGGTGCTGGAACCAATCCCCTACGGATACCAAGGGACAGCTGTATTTCCATTTCCACAGACTATGCTTTTTAGTTGCTGGATGGAATGTCATGTCATGGAGCTTCAGATTACAGACTGGATCTAAAAGGAAGTGTGTTCCTCAGTTTCTCACCCTTTCCTGCTTCTTAACCATCTTTCTTCATCCTTGACTGGCAATATAAGGGAAACAGACTTGAGCTCACATATACCTTGTGACAACAAAAATTATAGAACAGACAAAACAACAGTAGAAAGATGACTCCAAATCTGACAATCAAAGTAACCAAGACATGTTTAAGCAAAGCAGCAGCTGAAACGAACTGAGACTCAATGAGCTTTATAAAAACACTATAGAGAAGCTTAAGATTTTACTTGTTTAAATAGTCAAACAGAGCTGCTGTAATATATATTGCTTTATTCTTTTTGTTAAATATTTTATAGATTTATTAAACTGAAGAAATACATGTGAGTTTAGGCTTTGTACCACTTCCTTGGTTTGGGGTCTCGATTTCACTTAACATCATCAAAACACTTTAATTTTCAAGTATTATGGCCTTTTACACTGATGACTATTAAATTTTATATATACCTTTTATTGCATTGGATAATTCAATGCATTTTCAGTGCTGTAATTTTGAATGACTCTTTCCAAGTTTCTGAGGTAGCTTGTACCTACTCTAGTTACAGCTTTTTATAGCCTCATCTAATGATGGATTTGAAGACTATTCTAATATTTATTGTTACACCAGAATGGGTCTCATATTCCATGTAAGAAGATATAGAATGGCAATTACCAACTGTATAGGGAAATTGGCAATGCTTCTGTGATGACAAGTACAGTTGTAGTGGTGTGACCGAATTATTCATTTCTTTCGTAGTTGTAATGAGTCATCCGTGTCTCTTATTCTAAATTATAGGGCACCCTTTAATTCTCAAAACAAATGAGCATACATGATGACATTTTTTTCTTTCTAACTCTCATTTCAAAGACTTAATTTTTTATAATCTAGCAGTTAAGAGAATCAGACAGATGTACTAGTTGGAATCCTGGATAAGGGAAGAGAAGCTTAGAGAAGGTGTGGATTCTACCACTGCCCTCAACTTGTCCTCTAGACATCTTTCAGAGGCTTTGAAGCATGGCCAGGCTCTTTGTTGCTATGAGTCTAACATTTAAGCAGCTAATCTCTTTCATTCTTTTTATGAAAAAAGAAGGAGGAAGAGAAGGAGGAGAAGAGGAAGTAAGTTTTGGTTTGACAATCAAGCAGACCATATTTGTTCTATACATCAATTTCATTATTTCACAAATGAGGAATTTTTAAAGGAGTCGTTAAAGAACAGTCATATTAGAAGGCAGGAGAGCATATCCACTGTTCAGGTCTCAACAGGTGGTCTTAATAGGTGGTGTCTCAATAGGTGTCTTAATAGGTGGTGTTTCTCTTAGAAATTTAGATGCTGAGCTGATGAGAAAGAAAACCTCAGCATATTATTAGTTGTTTTATCCATATCTTTCTTCTTGAGTATGGATAATCGAAATGACAGATTGGCAACATAGTAGTGCTGCAAACTAAGAAGACAAATTGTTTTCTCCTATGATTCTTGGAAATAGAGGAGGAACTGTCTGAGCTGAGAGTATTGCAACATTTTTTAACTTGTTGCTTCAGTAGCACACAGGGTTTTTCTATATTGGCTTAAAAATGAATAACTGTCATTTAGACAAAGATTTGAAACAAATTTTGCCATGTAAATTCTGCAAATGTGTCAGTCACTTGACATGTTAGAAGAAATATGTGGGCATAAAAACAATACTACAAGGAAGCATTTTTTTACTTTAACATAAAGTTCTAGGTTAGAAGATACCCCTTATGAGATATAAAACTATAGGCCTAACAAAAAATGTTGAAAAGTTCAGAGATAATTAACTCTGATAATGATGACTGAGCAGTTATATTTATGACAAGAAACGGCTTCATTCTGTAAGAAAACTGGAGCACAATAAAGTTTTATTTAGATTATGAACAACAGCAATAAAGGTCTGCATTTGTTCTGATCTTTCAACAGAAGCTGAAAAAGTTAATGTCTCAAACAAAATTGTAGCTCAAATAAAATATGGTGTCTTTTGTGACTGGGAAATAAAACATCAAAGTTGGTGGTATAAAACTCTTATTGCCAGGACCCAAAAATTATAGACTCTCGAGCAAAGGTGATGTTTATTTGATTATTGACTTCAATTAGTATGAATTATTCCATGTGGTTAAACAAGGAGGTGTCCATATAAGGACTCTGAAGCATTAGTGAGCATCTGAGAAATTCAAGGTGAAAAACCAAGCCAACAATTAAACCCACGTGCTCTAACGTCTTTACATGTTTCCAGAGCTGATCCTCCACAATGTTAACCTCATCAAGGTTCTAAGTCCTCCTCTCTCTCTATTTCTGCATAATCTGTCAGCTGCCTCTGGCTTCACTTTCTAATTTATCCAGCCAGACCTCACGATTCATCCCTTCAATCCCACTCTTGCCAAGACCATCAACTTCCTTACTCCTTTGAAAGCTCTTACACATGGATGTCTGAAGAGAAAATAAAAAATTACCAGACTGTTAAAATTAATGTTAGTAATGGATATCTCTGGGGATAGGGCTATAGGGGAAATTTCACTTTCTGTACTGATACATGTAGAAGAATGATGGAATTAGAAAACCACTTTTTGGCAGTAAGCATAGTAATAATTCAGGGAAGAGGCATCAGTTGATGCGAAATACTAAAGGGTGAAAGTGGGATAAAGAACAGAATTTTACATAGTCTCAAAGTACATCCTTCAAATACTAATTAGCTACAGAACGATGGAAGAGTAATTTTTCAGTTGAGAAACCTGGCAGATACCATCTGTCAAAGTAAGAATCGTCCAAACCTGTGGAGAATTTTTACAAGAGTTTATTTGAGCCAAACTGATGACAAATGCCAGGAAGCAAGATCTCGAATGCTCTGGAGAATGACAGTTTGTAGTTTCTTTTATGCATTTGGAATTAAAGAGGCATCTAAGGAAGATTACCTAAGGGTGGGAGAAAGCAAAGTAGGGATTGGATTACAGGATGATTAACAAGATTATGTGCTCCCTTGAGGGTGGTTACACCTCTGAGGGGGTCTGAAAAAGAGGATTACTTGTGGCATTTCAAAGGTGTGTTAACCTAGATGCACAAGAACAAGGGACAGTGCTGGTTTAAAAACATTTCATTAATAAAAATTATAGTCCTGGGGCCTGACTACCCACCATGACCTGCCCATTTGGGAATTTATGATCAAATCACCCTGTGAGGTTACTTTCTATAGAATCGCTTTCTTGTCCCAGAGATTTTTAATCCAAGAGTAATTTATTCTTTGTTGATAGTGTGAGATGGGGATCCAAATCAACATTTTCCACCCATGATAGGCAGAACAATGGTCTGGCAGAGATGTCCACACCCTAAACCCCCAGAATCTATCTATGTTACTTTACATGGCAAAAGAGATTTTGCAGATGAGAATAAGATTATGACATTTAAAATGAGAAGATGGTTCTGGATGATCTGGGTGGGCCCAATCTAACGACATGAGTCCTTAAAAGTGTTGAACCCTTCTTGGCTGTTGTCAGAGGGAAATGTGACTATAGAAGAATGGTTAGAGAAATGCAATGTTGCTGGCTTTGGGGATGGAAGAGGAATGAGGGTGGAATGAGAACTGGAAAAGGTAAAGAAATAGATTCTCATCTCCAGCTTCCAGGAAAAAATGCAGTCCTGCTGACACCTTGATTTTAGCCCACTGAGACCCATGTCAGATTTATGACCTACCAAACTGTAAGATAACAATTTTGTATTGTTTAAGTCACCAGGTTTTTGGTAATTTGTTAATTAGAAAACAAATATACCCCTCTAACCAGCACTTTCTAATTAAGTATTCCATGCTGTTCCTACTAAATTAAAATGCCATCTTTATTATATATATAATTCCCATGCACATGCAGCTTTCTGAACTCTCTATTTTGATCCATTGATCAGAATGGATCCCTTTTCCTTTTTCTATAACCATATTATTTTAATTACTGTTACTTTATAAAGTTGGGTTTTTTTAAAATGTCTTGAATCCTTCCTCTCCTATTAAACCCGATTCCTACCTCTTTATTTAGAACCTCATCATTTCTCTCCTCTTTCCTAGCATCTTAGACACTCTGTCTCCACAGCATAATCCTTCAGTTCATTTTGGCTTTATTGATGGAGTGATTTAAAATGCAAGTGTAATCAGCTATCTACCATTTAAGTTCATCTTCAACACAAAGTCCTAATTCCTTGGTATGGAACATAAAAGTGGTATGAAATGATGCTAACTATTCTACCAGTGTCATCTCCTGCCTCCCCCACTGCTGTCTACTCCAGACACCAAAGAACCTGAAGTTCACAGAGAGCACCCCACTTTCAATCTTTTGTATATTTGGGTATGTTGCTCTTTAGCCTAGAATACGTTCCATTCCTCCTCCAAGCCAATGAGCACCATACATTATAACTCAGATGAAGCATCAGCTTCCCTTTGTAGCTTCCCTTTGCACATTCCTCATGTGAGATTGAGCTAGTACCCTTCCTTTGCACAACCATAATAGCAAAAACATTTCCTCTTCTAGCATGCACGTGTATATTTTCACTGCAATTGTTGGTTTACTTGCCTCCATCCCTCACTAGAGCATGAAATCCTTAAAGGCAAGAGCTGCCTTTCATTTCTGTGTCTACAGTACTTAACAGGGTGCTAACAACCTTGTAATAATAAGAATAGGAAAAATAATAAAATAAGTGGTACAGCATATTAAAACCTGGACTAAGCGCCTTTCATAATTCAGTGATTACTAAGTGTCAGATCATAATTTTGTGTTCTGTGAAACCGTTTTTGACTAAAAATAATATTGTCCAGCTTGTTCACTCATCTTATTCACAAGACTTGGCTATAAGCGACTTTGGGATATTTCCAAAAGAAGAAAGTTTTTTATGTTGAATAAATTCAAAAGACATGACTCAGGCTCTAAAAGTAATCTAGAAGAGAATTTCTAAAATATTTTGATTGGGAATGGTATTTTTTGATTATCTTGATAGGCATAACCCCTATTTGAATGCCTGTGAGAACCACCAGGTTCAGTTTGGTGCCTGCCTTTCCTCTGTGATCCCATAGCAATGAACAGATATCTAGCATAGCACATATTATGTCATATAGAAGTGACATATTTAAGTATTTCTTTTCCATTATCAGTGGTTTTCAACAGGGGGATAATATAGCTCCCTCCCCTATAGGAGTGTTCGGGACAATTTTTAATTGTTATAATGATAAGGGGAGAAGTGCCCCTCTCATTTAGTGGTTAGGAGGCAGAGATGCTAAATATCCTACAGTGCGTAGGACAGTACTGTATGACAAAGAATTATCCTGCCTAAATGTTCATTGTGACTCCATTAAGAAGTTGACTTTATTTACCTTTAATTTCCAGTTGGCTAGGAGAATCCTAGCACTAAAAGCCACTCTGTACTAAAACTGCAAAGGCAGGAACACCTCGTCGTGGTTTGTAGGTTATGTGGGCTTAAATAATCAGTCCATTTCTTTGTAATCACCTTTCATAGTTACTTCTATATTTCTATCTTATACTATAATGAAAAATGAATAAGGGAATGAAGTCATCAAGTCAGATCTTTTTTTTCCTTTTTTTCGGTTGGTCCAGGTAAGGTTAATTCCAATTTTAAAAAGGAAAAAAAAAAAAGTTTACCTTCAGTACTTTCTTCCATCGATTCACTTATCTCTAAGATTCTCCTTCATATTTTGGCATCTTTCTTCAGCAAGCTCTCCAGTTTGGCACCATCTAAGAAATAGACATTCTGGCCTTGAAAGTGCACACTTTAAGCCATTCTTTCAGGGTTCAAGATTGTAATTGTTTGAACTGATAAAACAGGTGGCTCCCAGATAATATGGTTTCTACATTATCTCTAAATTTCCTTCCAGTTTTAACATTCTATGATTCAATGCCATTAAAAGTACAGTATTCTAACAAGTCCTTCCTAAATATACTTATGACTCTAAACTATTAATGAGCATTTACCACGAGTTGAAGTACAAGAAAGAATTTTAGGAAGACCATTTCAGACAAGTCGGCGATATTTTTTGAGCTGCTGGATTTTGGATTCCTCTAATCATGATTTTTAGGAAACTAGCTCTCCACCATTCTCTAGGTCTATTACTATTTTTAAAACAACATTGTTTATTGTCTGCATCTGCTTGGATGTCAACTTTATAAGAGCAAGAACCATGTCAGCTTTGTTTGTACTGTATCCCCAGTGCACAGAACTCTATCTGTTCTATAGAGGTGCTCATTAAATATTTGTTGAATAAATGAATAAGAAGTAACTTACTATAGAAAGATCTAATCATTTACCAGCAAAATAATAGAATGATATATTCACAACAAAAGGACATTTCATGTTGAAGGGAGACTGATGACATATTGTGAACTCTGTACTGAATTGCAGTCATGGAGGGCAAGGAGCAGTAACCCATATGCATAACATGAAATATAAAAACAGATATCTCTGAATTAAAAGGAACACTTAAGAATGGAGCAAAGGTCAAGAGAAACTCATTCATCCCTTATGTCTGATCTAAGTGTAGAATATCTGGTATGCTCTCAGCAAAAATAAGATCAATTATATAGTATTATCTTAAAAAGTCCAAAGTCCATTAGCTTAAGCAATCATCCTAGGCACACTTAAAATCTTATTTTACAGAATCCTAATATGCCATTAAAAGCAAGCAAAATATCTCATAGGAGTAATGATATACAAATGACATACAAAGAACTTACATTTGCATCATTTGTGTTTAATTGGAATCAGTAATTATTTCCATTTTACAAAGGACAACATACAGATATATGCAACATAAGTCAATCAGGAAAATCATCTTAAATCAATACCACATCCTAAGTGAAATTTCCATGCAACCAGACTTTAGTAAGGAACTTTAAATAAAAGTGAAAAATCAACTCAAACATTGATAGTATAGTTTTAAGACTTCAAAAATATACGTATTTTAAAATGTCAGTAAGAAGTATAGGAAAAACTTGTGAAAACAACTTGCATTTTTCATTGCAAAGTCCTACGGAGGGTTGCAAAAGAAATTCTATCTCCTCGCTCCATAATTCAAAATCATTATCATAGGAAGTGTTTCCATTTTGTGATTACATTCAGTAGCAAATAATAGAGAAATAACCAATTTTTTTCATGTACCAATAAATCTGAAGGGAGATAGTGACATCAGCCAAGAGCTTTCTATCTTTTTATACTTTCATCTTAGCATGTTTTTTGCCCTCATGCTGTCATTTGTGGTCACAAGATGGCTGCTCCACCTCTGGCTTTGTATATGAGTTCCGAGCAGGAAGAAAGTGACAAACAAAGGGCAAAAGGCATGCCAGCAAAAACTTGGTAAGAGATTTATTAGAAGCCTCCATTCAGTGACTTTTCCCTCAGATTTCATTGACCAGAACTTGCCTCACATGGCCACCCCAAGCTGCAAGGAGAGCTGTGAAACATACTGTTTTGCCAGCACTTTACCACACTTTCGGTTTCTGTAGCATATATGCATAGTAGACTGTGCCATGTTGATGTAGTATTGAATATTCAACTGGGAGGCACCGGGTTTGAAAGGGTAGGAGTCTCAGAGGCAAATTTATCCTGACACAAATGAAACTTAAATTTCAGCTTTCGTTACTTATAAGGACCCTTCCAAGGCCCTAGGAGGTGTCCTGGAAATATGTTCACAAGGTCATATGTTTTTGTAAAACTTGCACAATTAAAATATTTTAATTGCAATTAATTAATACCACTGTTCTTTTCCACTCTGACTTTCCCGCTCTCATGACACAAGGTGAACATTGCTGGTCTGGCTGTGGGTTTTGGGAGATCAAGCTAAGTGGAAGCTAAGTTGAAGGTACATTCAGATTGGATTTAGTAGGATACATTAAGGAGGTTCACAGCTGAATTATTGCCAGACTTCGAAACACTCTTGCTCCTCACTGTCCTAACTCATCTGGCACCATGATGTGAAGGTACAGGGCTCAATATAAATGTCATTCATTAATAAGAAGCTATAATAGCACATTGCTGACCACCTGTTCAGTGAGTTCCTTCAACTCACAGTAGTTATGTTAGTCACTGACAAGAAAACGTGAGATATTCTCAAATCTCATATAGGAAATAAACTAGGTAAAAATTTTCCAACATTTGACAAGAATCCTAAAATTTTACATGACATCTCCAATAAGCTAAGATGTTGAAATAAACTTTTCTAAATTAGAAATAATTAAAAAAAAATTCAAACTCATTAGAGGAAAGCCTGGATTATCTTTCAATTCTATGTAAAACGTTATTTCAAATTTTGAAAACTCCATATGAAGAGGCAAACAACAAGCATGCAGCACAAACTAATTGAAAAAATAGAGGTTATGTCAGGCAGTAAATCAGATTTATGTTATTTTCTGGGTTTTGTGATATTCATGGTATTTGTCAATCTAATTTTTTTGTGATTCCTTTTCTCATTTTTGTCCTTAATTTTATATTTGTTGTATTAACAACTTGTCCCTACCTCCAAATTGGGGACCTTTCCAGCCCCACACAACCTGGATCGTCCTTGGGCCTCAGAAACCCAATGAGTTTCCTAACAAGAAGCAATCGCGGAAGCCTTCCAGATTTACCTCTACATCCACTGGGAGAAGAAAGTGTAAGGAGAGTGCTGTTCTCCTCTCAAATAATACTTAGAGCTGGCCAGAGATGCCCACTTGAAGTGTCTTTCCAGCGAGCTATACCCTGAGTTCATTTAGTTTTTCTGGAGAAAGATCACAGTCAGCCATTTCACACTAGCCAAGAGAGGGCCACAGCAAGTAGAAAAGAAGAAATGAGTTTTAAATTCTCTTAGTTTTCCCACTGAAAACTAACCCCCTTCTTCCCATTGTATCCTCAAAGACTCCTTTTTGTCATTGGCCCATATTAGCAGTCTTTCTACCTGGACGAAAGAGGTTTATCCACCATGGCCAGCACACTTCCCTAAAGGTGTCCTGTGAAACATCAATCTCACAAATCTGGGCTTCTTTGGTATAATCAATTGGGGTAATGCTGCTTACTAGAATCTTCCTCGAAGATTCCCAGTGCACACTAGCATCTTCAAAGCTTTGAGAAGTATACAAGTGCGTTGACTTTGATTCCACATTTCTCAGTCTAATGTGACCATAGGATCCTTTTACCTCAGAATACATCTTGAGAATTTTTGCTCTAAACAGATGTACAAACATGTTATTATTATTGTATTCATAATACAGCACAAGCCTTCAAAGGGCATTTCGATGTTAAAGAGCTCTTGGGAACAAAAGAAACCAATCTGTAACATTGGAATTTAAGGTGTCATGATCAAAAGTTTAAAGATAGTTTAAGACAATGTGAGGGGACGATCGTACAACAAATTCCAGCATCTTGATGACTGTTGTCTTCGCCATTCATAAGGCAGGTCTTGAGCCTGTTTACAAAAAAGAGGATTATAATGGAGGATATTATTTGTTAGTTGATTATGTTTCCGTGCTATTATTCTCAGATTTGGAATTAGTTGCCTAACAGATTAATAACCCTTTAACAGATGCACTTTTTTAGTTTTTAGTTACAGAATCTGTGGAATGACTAAGGTATAAAGGCTCGGTGAATAACAAATCCAGTTTAAACTGCTATAAGAAATCTTGTTTAAATTTGCTCTTTAAAACATCCTGCTCAGGTATAAATGTGTATAGTATTGGTAACCACACATTTGTTAAAAGGAGGAAATTGGCAAGCACCATCAGATGCTAAAAGAAATCGACTGCATGGGGGCCAGTTAGTAGCCATGCTTAGAAATATCAGTACTGGGAGTGAATGAAAGGCCTACTCTAGGAGGGGTAGATTACCACTAGGACGTTATAAACCTTACCAAAACCCTTGAGTCTTACATGACATGAAACGGTGACTTTTAATTTTTTGTTTGGGTTTATTATTTATGTATTGCTTTAATGATGCAATTGCCCTGGTCTTGGCATATCTGGATTTTTTTTTCCCTCTTGTGCTAAAAGCAACTGGCTCACGTGCCATGCATGGAGGGCTCTCCATTGACGAAATGTATTTCTTTAGTTTCTCTTCATATTAATCTGCAAACACAATGTTCAGGAAGTGTTGGAAAATAAGGCTCTGCCATCAGAGTCACCACATATGGTTGTGTAGGTTGTGGGTTGTACAACCTGCACAATTATACCCCGCAGCCCTGTGCTGCAATCTTCCATATTTGCAGAAATAAGGTGACTGAAGAAGGCTGTATAAAAGAATCTGAAGAAATCTTGTGATTTTTTTTTTCATACCTGAAACAAAATTGCTCACTTATTATGTAACTTTAAGTTACACACTGTTTATTATGGAATAAAGTAAATATTTCTGGTTGAGAAAAAATTCAGTGAAATACCATTTGAATAAAATTAGAAGTAAAACCATTGTAAGTATTTTCCATTAAGAGAAAAATACCAATTTTTTTAATATTAGAAAATGAGAGGCCGGGGGTGTGGGGTTGAAACTTGAGGTTCTTGGCAACCATCATATGATCATTATCCTGCTCATCCTCTGCTCCTTTTCTAACACATCCTTTTCCTCAAACAGTTCAAAATGCAGAATGTCTGCACCTGGCAAGTTGGAGTCAGCAGCAAAATTTCCCTGAGATGCATTTTCATCTATCTGCTGTCAGTAGAGACTGCAGTAGTGAAATTCTTCTAGCTCTCAACATTAAAGACATGAAACATTCTTCACAATCCCAAACAACCTTTTCTCAACAAGATGTCAGATACTAAGAAGAAAATAGTACCTGAGCAAGATCTAGTTAAGTATATACCTTTTTCTAAGGGGATGTAATTAAATATATCCTCATCTTTTGCTCCTGAGATTATACATTGTCTCTGGATGAGCAACATTGTTCACTTTGAAAGATACTGTTTTCTTAGACCGCTTTTTGGTTGAGTATGTGGATAAACACCTAAAAATGATTGCTATTGTAAGATTTTCTGTTGAGATCCCAATTAGCTCAAAGGCATCATAGCTGCTTTAAGAGAGATGTGGTGGGACGATTTCATTTTATTTCACTATAATGTGGATAATTGTCTCCTGCTTATTAGAAAACAGCATATCCACAGGGATTTTTGTATTGCTCTCAAAAAACTGATATATGTATGCCAATATTATATGTGTGCGTGCGTGTGTGTGTCCATATATCACATATGGCAGCCAAGTAACTGTCAATTTGTGTGTGTGTGTGTGTGTGTGTGTGTGAGAGAGAGAGAGACAGAGAGAGAGAGAGAGAGAGAGAGAGAGAGAGAGAGAGAGAGAGAGAGAGAGAGAACTTGTGTGTGTTTATCTCCCTCAGCTGCATTGACAGAGGTTGTAGAGCAAAAAAAGGGGAATGGATTTCTTCTCTGTAGGGTAAGCTAGGGCATCCCTTAAAAAAGACTAAGCAAGCTTGCAGCTGAGATGAAATGAAGGAGTCCTGAGGCCCTTATCAGCCTGGTTGTAAAAGAGACTTCACAATGAGCTGGAAAGGAAAGTTTAAGACCAGGATTGGGGGTGGGGTGGATTCTGTCTGATTAAACTTTTAAACATCAGTGAGAAAAATACCCAATTCTACCTGTAGGATTAGAGCTCTGAAAACTTACTTGGTGAGGCTATTTTCCTATTTTTTTTTATTAGTTTCAGGTGTACAAAACAATGTAATAGACATTTACACTTCTCAAAGTGATAACTTCCTCCCCCAATCTACTACCCATCAGACATCTTATATAGCTGTTACAATTCCACTGACTCTGTTCCCTATGCTATATTCCACATCCTGTAACCATATATATATTAAATTATAGTTGACATTCATTTAATATTTTGCTTTGTGAGAACTTATTTTCATAGTCTCTTTCAAAGTAGTGGGCATATGACTAGAATCTGCATTTCAAGTAAATCATCATTTTGGCCTAAATGTTCCTTTTCTCCTGAAAGCAGGAGACCCTACTTGCAGGGAAAGTATCTAGGAATCATAAGCAGACTCAGAGTAGTAAACTTTGAAATCTGTACTATTACAAAGTAATAACATTGTTGTAATAGTGTTATAAGATGTTTAATTTTATGATTTAATGTTAGAAAAAATTAAGAAGATATATGATAAATGTCTAGGTTTTTAGCAAAATACTCACACTCTAGATCTTCTTATACTTAACTGGTAATCTCTGAATCTGAGGAGATTTCTTATTTTAAAATTATAGGAAAAAACATTTACAGAAAAGGAAACTGGTTAAATAACATTTCCTTTAAATAACATGTTTTTTAGACTTCGTGATAACAGTACAGAATGACAGGCACAAATATAAAGCATTGAATAGATTTAATGTAGTGTTTTTAAAGTAATCAATGGACAACCTGCATCAGAATTACTGGGAGAACTTGCTAAAAGGCAGATTCCTGGGCCCCATCCCAAACTTTTTAAATTGGGGTAGATGAAAACTCCAGAATCTTCATTTCAACTAACACCCACACATGACTTCCAAGAAGACTAAGATATGAGAACAACTACACAAAGTTTCCTGTGGCTAGAATAGACATGTGCCCATTTTTGTATCCTCAGAACCTAGCATGCTGCCTGGCTCAGAGCAGATGTTCAATAAATGTTTACGTAAGCAATGCGTATAGGGGAGAAGGTCTTTCTGCCCTGAATCATAGCTTAAGTCCAAGTGTTTACCTAAGGAAAGTATTCATCTATGTTCTATAGGGAAAGGGAAAATAAGTACAGAGAAAAAAGTAAAAGACAAAGAACATGGGCTGGCCAAGTGGAAATACATTATAAATTGTAGCTGATGTGTATATTTAATGTGTGCTATAAATGCACAAGCTCAATTAATGTGCCATAAATGTGTCAGCCCAATTAACTAAAGCATGAAACTTTTCTTCTCAGAGAAGAAATAGCACCATTTAAGCAATAGCAATGGATCAACATAGCCCCAAAATCTCAATTGCAAAAATTATGTAAAATATTTGCACCTTATGGGTTAGTAGAATAATTTTCAACATTAAAAAAAACAGCATTTTTAAAACCACAGTGGAAAAATCCTAGAATGAATGTGCCAGTGTAGATGGCTGGAGTGGGTTTGGATAAGATATATAAAAGGGCTGTTATAACTATTCAGTTAGCAGGTTGTGAGAGCAGCTGGGTTGGGTCAAGTTGGTGGTTGGGTTGGCAGTGATGAGAATGGGAAATTAGACCAGTATCCAAAAATGCCTCAGAATATAGGTCTGATTAACTGAAGGATGAAAGTGAGGAATGATTACAAAATAGTCTTTAAAACCCTGCGTGATCAGAAAAATCTGACCCTAATAAATTTATCTTCCCATCTACAAAAGCCAATGTTTGTTTCAGTTCTTTACTGATTATAACTTAAGGTCTTTCTTATCTATTTACCTGTTGATAAATTTTAAAGTAAATGTTTGGTATATTTCTGCATGTAAGTACTTTATTTAACAGATTAAAACAAACAACGCATGGCTCTGACATAATCAGAATCAACTTTTTTGGTAACATGGATTTAAAAAACAATAAAAATCAAGTCCTATCCATCCAATAGGGTTCTAGTAAAAGAGCCATGTACCCAAAATTAATTTTTCAAAAGGATGTTTTCAAAAAAGTTTATCTATTTGGAAAAAAAGGATTGTTTCCCAAAAGGTTATCTATAACTAAGCTGTTTGTTGCTTGGAAGTATTTCTTAGTAGTGTTATAATAAGGATATGCATGTGTATCTTTTAGATTAGTTTTCTAGGCTAGCCCACTCAATCCCATTTACACTATCTGTCTTCCTTACCCTAATTTCATCACAAAAGCCTGTGCATTCATAGAGTAAGTTTGCAGTTAATTTGAAATCCATTTTACCAATGATTGTTAATTATTATTTAATTGCCATCTTGTTGTTTACAGATATACACATGTTTCATCATTAATCATTATTGAACATTCTTTGAAATCACTACTGGAGAGCCACTATTTGGTTGGTAAAAGCCACAATATCAACACTAACCCTTCCTGGCCTCACTTTAGAGCATTTGAGAGGACAACTGGGCCATATATACAACCATTCAATTGGGAAACTCCTAAAATCACTATGCACCCATTAGAATGGCCAAATCCAGAACACTGACAACACCAAATGCTGAGGAGGATGTGGAGCAACAGGACTCCCATGCATTGCTGATGGGAATGCAAAATGGTACAACTACTTGGGAACAGAGTGTGGCAGTTTCTTACAAAATTAAACATACTCTTACCATACAATCCAGCAAGTGTGATCCTTGGTGCTTGCTTATTCAAATGACTTGAAAATGTATGTTCACATAAAAGCAACGTTACTTAAAGTTTCCAAAATTTGAAAGCAACCAAGATGTCATTCAGTAGATGACTAGATAAAGAAACTGTGGCACATCCAGACAATTGAATATTATTCAGCCCTATAAAGAAATGACCTATCAATTCGTTAAAAGATGTAGAGGAACCTTAAATGCATACTATTATGTGAGAGAACCCAGTCTGAAAAGGCTGTATGATTCCAACAATATGAAATCTGGAAAAAGCAACACCATGGAGACAGTAAAAAGATCAGTGGTTGCCAGTGGTCAGGTGAGAGGGAGGGATAAACAGGCAGAACACAGAGGAATTTTAGGGCAGTGAAATGACTCTGTATGACACTAAAACGGCAGATACATGTCATTATATGTTAATCCACACCCACAGAATGTACAACACAAAGAGTGAACCTTGATGTAAACCATGGGCTTTGGGTGACTGTAATGTGTCGAGGTAGATCCATCAATTGTAACAAACACACCACTCTGGTGGAGGAGTTACTGATAATGTGGGAGGTTGTGCAAGCATGGGGACAAAGAGTATGTGGAAATTTTCTGTACTTTCTGCTCAGTTTTGCTGTGAACTTAAAACTGCTCTTTAAAAAATCCTATTTTTAAAAAGGGAAAGTGGGAGAGGTATTCTGATGACCAATGATTTAGATTTAAATTACCTTGGATGACACAACTGCAGGTCAACTAAATTGACAGCCCGGGCTCTCTAACCTGGTCTGAAGCAGTCTTTTTTCTTCTTTTCTTTCTTTCTTCCTTCCTCTTTTTTTTTTTTTTTTTCACTTTTGGCTCTTGTAAAATTACCAGAAGAGGATAATCCTGGGAAAGTATAGAAATTAGTATTATTGCAAACTTAGGAAGGTATACGGAAAAGTATACAGAAATTTTTAAAAAACTGAACTGATTATGTGGCTATTTTAAAATAGTAAGTATAAGTTTTTATCACTGCTGTTTACATTTAAATATTCTAAATAATCCTTCATATTATATTAAATGTGTAATTAAATTTTAAATCACCGAAGAGATTTTAATTAACAAGGTTAAAATCATTGTTTGAATGCTTAAACAAAACTGATTTTCTAAGTTTTGTGTATTAGCTATAGTAGGGCAATAATTACATTACAGGAGTGGAGAGTAGTCCTTAGAAGCCCATGAGACTTCATAAAGCCCCCAAATAGACAGAACAGATCAAAAGCCCTAAAAAAGTAAGTAGTACTCCTGGAATCACATAATCAACTTTTAGAGATTTTCTTTCAGGAAATCGTTAAAATGTGAGCAAATCGTGCAGCTAGGAGGATGTTCATCTTAGAGTTGCTAAGTGTAGCAAAAGCAGAAACAACTTAAATGTTCAAAATTGAGGCATTTGATATTGATAAGCATCTAAAAATTTGCAACTCATCCTACTACGGACGGACGCAGTGAAGAGTTGGTGACTGTCCCCTGCTGGCTCTCGCATGCGCAGTGCTGCAGCCTCTATGCAGAGTTATTGGCAGTGTGTGTCTATCAAAATCACAAATGCATTTTGACTCAGCCATCTTGTCCTAGGAATTTATCTTAGCAATACACCTGTACTTGTAGGAAACGACGTATGTATAAGTTTATTCTCGCCCCACCTCACCCTGTTTGTGATAGAAAAAGATGAGAAACAACTTTCCATTGAGGACACTGGTTAAACAAACCATGGTTCATCCACACAATTGTGCATTTTGTGGCTGTAGGGAAGAACTGTTTTGCGGTGATAAACTTTTGATTTTTGAACTGGATGAATATATTTCTTATTCAAAAAATGAACTTAAAAATACCCCTATTTTTTTGAGCAATTGTTAAATTATGGTTCTGCATGATAGAATACTAGATAATGAATAAACCTGATGTTGTAGGTGTGTAAATACATGGAGAACTGTTCAAAATATATAATAAATAAGAAAACGAATAATGTATGATCTTATGATTTGAGGAATTATATGTACTTCTTTAGTATAGTGTCCTAAAAGTAGAATAACTCAGTAAAGTGTCCTTTTTAAAGTATATTATTGAAAAAAAAAAGTGTATTATTGGAGTCCTAAACCCCAATACCTCAAAATATTACTCTAATTGGAGGTAGTGTTTTTAAAGAGCTAATTACTTTAAAATGGGGTCATGAGAGTGGGCTCCAATCCAATCTGACTGATGTCCTCTTGTAAGAAGAGGAAATTTGAACACAGATTTGTTTAAAGGGAACACCATGTAAAACCACAGAAAGAAGATAGTCATCTATAAGCCAAGGAGAGGCTTCAGAAGAAATCAACACTGCTGACACCTTCGTCTTAGACTTCTAGCCTCTAAAATTGTGAGAAAACACATTTCTGTTGTTTAAGCCTCCCAGTCTGTGATACTTTGTTACACAGCCCTAGGAAACTAATACACTATTGATCCACATTATAAAAAATTTTAGGCGCTTGCACCTACCAGTGATATATGAGAATGCCTGTTTCATACCGTCTACTAGCTAATTAGGTTAAGTCAAATTACCGCATCATGTCCCAATCTGCATTTCTTTACGTTTCCTTATGTTACTGTTCTGAATTTGAATGTCATTATACTGCCATGATTAGCGAACCAACTGATTATTCTTAGATGAATAAAGCTGAGCTGGAGTGTGGTGACTAAAGTGTGTATTTATAGTGCTCCTTTAAAGGAGAAATAATGTTATAATTCCACCCAAACCTTCATGGTCAGTATTGCTTCCTTTGTGTGTAACAGTCCTAGCTAGGGCTGCTTCCCACCTCCCCTTGCTACCTCTCAGGTCTCACCTTCACTGCTGTTTTCCCAGCTTTTACCCCAGTTCTCCTGCAGACCACACTTAGGCAAGTATGTGGGACAGGCAAGTGTTTCACAGAAATCATCAGAAAAATAACCATAGTGAGCACATCTAATGAGCTGAGCAAGCACAGTGAACAAAAACAATTTCCCTGTGTGAAAACAAAGCAAAACAAATGAACAAAAAACACCCAGTCTTAAAGTTCAGGGATACCTTAAACTCTGACGTCTTCTTGCATTGTAGGGCAATATCGTTATGTCTGAACCATCTAGTGACTAAACTAGGATCCTTTAGAAGGGAGAACTTGTTGGCTAATTAAATTAGGGCAAGGTTAGTCCATGGAGAATGCTATGAATGTGAAGAGGAAAGCTAGGAAATAGGAAATAGTCTCCTCTGACTGTTACCAGTAGGAGAAAGGAAGCTGCATTTGAACCTGAATACATCCCAGGGGCTGAGAGCAATGACCCAGCAAGTATATACAGCTGGGTGTACCAGGGAGAGTAGTATGAGCCGCCAGCCCAGAAGGCACTTCTCAAAACACATCTACTTTATCTCATATGATGTTTGCCGTGACCTCCTTCGAGCACATGAAAACCTTACTTCTGGTTAACTTCTCTACTTCCTGCCCATGTCACATTCTTAGAAACTAAAAGGCACTCTGAAGAGAGATGCTCAACAGTTCAGAGAACTCGAATCGTACACCGTTGTCAGATCCTGTAACAGACGATATTGCTATAGAACCTTCCATGCAAGAAAGATTTAAACAAGTATTGTTTCAACAAGTATTAGTAATTTAAACAAGTATTAGTTACCTAGCTTACTTTCTATAACAGATTTTGGTTTAGGTAGGAAGCCTTTTGATTTTTACCGCAGTTATTTCACTTGTCTGTCATGGTAAGTCCACTTCCTCTTCCTTTTCTTGCGTAATTAAACTCATCTAAGATGCCACAGTGTGGTTACCCCATATTTTGATACATCTGAAATATAATACACAAAGGTACTTCTTTGATGTGTACACCGAAGTTTAATTTTTCAATGCTATTTTCCACTGACCAACTCTCAGTCCATTGATAAATGTATCTGATGATGGAGGCTCCTGCTGCTTTCCCTCTCAGTTTAAAGCCTGCCTAACCAGCCTGGCCAGATGAGAACACCAGAAATTGATTAGCATCTGCATAAGTGCAACCTGGCCACTCTAGTATTTGTGTTTCATCATAGAAAAACATTCCTTGTTCCCACCCCCAAACTCTACTCCTCCTTACGCTGTCTTGTTGCCACTTGAAACTAACATCCCCAAATTTCCTAAGATCTCTTGGGTTGATATTAATTTTCTATCTTGTAATAAGTCCCTGACGTTTGATTTCATCATATTTTTCTTGCCTGGTTAAGTTAATATATTCCCCCAAGCCAATAAGAGACATCTTATTAGATTTCCTTTATCAATATCTGTGTGGTCTAAGAGTGCAGGATTCTGAAATAGGAGACAGAAGATTTAAATTCCAGCACCAGCTCCTTTAATAACTGGTTATGTGACCTTGGAAAAGCAATTTAGGTCCTCTGTACCTCTAGCATGTAGTTTCCCAACTGTAATAAATATTATAAATCCATTCTGTTCTCATCGTTTTTATCATCAAAAAACATTTATCAAATGCAAGTATGCATTTATCAAATGATGGCACATTGGGGGGGAAGGCCGGCAGTCAGGGTCAATGATGTTAGTCAGTCAGGGGTCAAAAGCAGAGCATTTGAGCCTCTTATGGCTTTGTTCATTCGAACTCCATATGAGCATTTGCTCACAAACTTTTACTACTCTTTGGGGAAATAAGAGGAAAACATACAGTCAAAATTTTTTTGTTTTTAAAGCCAAATGTATTTAATATTTTAAAAAATTGGTCCTGTATCTTAAGATTACACCTAATTATTTTTGGTGTAAAAATATCATTTCTCTTATGAAATTATGGTCACAGTAGATGTTACTTTCTAAAATTGTGCTCAGCAAAACAAAAATAAAAATTTGCTTTTTAAAAAAGTTTAATCTTCAAAAGGTTTTACTAGTAGGTGCATTCCAAGTCGGAGCTCTATGAGACCACGGAGTTCTCCACTGGGTCATATCTCCCTTGAGGAGGAGTTTGGGTCCCACCTCTAGTGGCCATCATCCTCTTCCAGACTCTGTGGTGTGTAGTTTTAGAATGTTCTGAGCTGATCGTCTCTGGGCAAGCTGGGACCTAGTGTCTGCACTGCCTTTTTGTGTCCACATCACGTGGGTAAGTCCTGTAATCCCTCTGTACCTCAGGTTCCTCATCAGTAAAATGGCATCAAGAGATATCACTCATTCACCTTTTATCTTAATGGGTGACAAAAACTCTCTTTGATCTAACTCTTGTCCCATTCCTCTAAGCCCTCAAGGCCCTGACCTTGGGCTCTGTCCTTGAGTATTATCTTAGTTTTAGCAGGAATCCTGCTGGGTCAGTTTAGCGGAAAATCCCCAACCCTTGACATCAAATTCCTCATCACTTATCCCCAAAATCTTATCACCTGGCCTGCCTTCAGCAAGAATCCTGTTGAGTAGGTCTAGCAAGAATCCCATTAGTTTCATCTAGTAGATTTCCATACACTGATCCCCACCCGGCTCTTTGGCTATAAATCTCCACTTGTCTTTGTTGTATTCGGAGTTGAGTCGGATCTCTCTCCTCTATGACAAACCCCATTGCAGTAGACCCCTTGAATAAAGTCTTCCTTTTAAGAAGCCATGATTTACTTTTTATTTAACATGGAACTCCCAAGAATGACATGTGCACCTGCACAGATATCTGCACTCCATTCCCTGGGCAGCAGTTGTGTACAACTTTACCCTTTCCACTCTCTCGTAACAAAGCACTCCGGAATGCCAGGTGAGTTAAACAAATGCTATTAACAGTCATTATCAAACTGGAGTGAGCATGAGAATAGCCTCCAGTTCTTATTAATCACAGGTCACCAGACCCCACCCCAGAGCTCTGATTCAAGAGGTCTGGGGTAGGACTTAAAATTTTGCATTTCTGTTAAATTCTCAAATGCTGCTGCTGCTTAAAATTGGTGTTTTAAGTCATTAAATTGTGGGGTAATGTGTAACATTGTGATATGGGAGAAGAAATCAAGCCCCGTCCAAATGACACTTCACCGACAAAAACCCTATTTCTATCCATGCATTTGAATAAAATGATATACTTTTTAAAATTCCACAGAGAATATTACCTTACAATGGTATTATTTTTGGACAATAAGAAATGGATTTGAGTGGCACACAGCATTCTATATTCCCAGGTGCACAAAGGAAAGAGTGTGTAGTTTTGTTGTAATTACTCTCTATCTTCTTATACTGTTGCTATTGCTTACCCAGTATTCATTGTCCTGTAGTAATAGTGCCTCATTTTTCCTCTAGGGAACTGCAGTAGAAGAACACAAAAGAATAAGAGAACAAACAAAAAAAAAAAACCAACCCAAAAAAGCCAGATTTGAAGGCAGAACTGAGTGGGAAAAAAAATAAATAAAACCCACGGGTGTTCTGCTTACGACTTCTATAATCTGTATAAATCAAACATTTAAGGCAGTACCTAGTTGTGTGTGTGTGATGCCAACCCACTCCTCTCCTAAACCTCATAAATCCTGTGGAGGAAAAAGATGACCTATTGCTGTTAAGCTGTTAAAAAAACCCAAAGCTTTCTATTGCTTAACAATTAGGTATAGATTAATTTAAAGCATTCTGCAATATGGCCCAATCTATCTTTCCATTCTTCTCTCCCTCTGGGTGGCTGAGACATTGTATTTGTCAGATTGCTATGGACTGAGTGGCTTAAACAACAGAAATAATTTTCTTATGGTTCTAGAGGCTGGAATTCCAAGATCAAGGTGCCAATACGGTTGGTGTTTGGTGAAGCCTCTCTTTCTCGCTTGTAGCTGTCTCAGTGTATCTTCACATGGCCCCTTTTCTGTGCACACATATAGAGACAGAGACAGAGACAGAGAGAGAGAGAGCTCTTTGGTGCCTCTTCCTCTTCTCATAAGGAACCAGTCCTATCAGTTTAGGGCCCCACCACTATGACTGGCTTAATTAACCCCTTAAAGGTTCTATCTCTAAATATAGTCATATTCGGAGTTAGGGCATCAATATATGAATCTGAAGGGGACACAATTCAGTTCACAACAGACATTTACTACTCACTAAACATCCATGTGCTCCCTGATATTTTCCAGACCCCTTACAGTCAGTCAGGGTCAGGTGACTAGTCCTGTAAACTGCTGTTAGCAAAAGATACATGTATCACTTCTGATCTAAACTTTTAAAAGCCAGGGCATGGCCCTTCAGTTCTCTCTCTTTTTCTCTTCATGACCTAGAAGACATATATTCTAAATGATGCAGCTATAAGATGACATAGCCTCCATTAGCCTGGATTCTTGAACAGCTATCTTGGAGCCCTACCCCCAGTCAAATTGCACTAGACAGGTATTACGAATTAGAAATACATATTTGTGATGTTAAGCCTTCTAGATTTCAGGGTAAATTCATAATGAAGCAGAACTTGCATTTCCTGACTAATTGTTAAACCTTATCCTTTGACCATAGTGAACTACTAAATAAGTAGAAAAATATCCCATGTTCATGAATCTGAAGTCTTAATATTGTTAAGCAACAATATTACCCAAAGTGACGTACTGATGCAATATAATCCCCATAATATCCCACTGGTTTTTTTTGCAGGATTTGACAAGCCAATCCTAAAATTTATATCAAAATGCAAGTGATGCAGAATAGCCAAACAACCTTGAAAAAGAGAAAAAAAATTAGAAGATTCACGTTTTTCAATTTCAAAACTTAGTACAAAGCTACAATAATCAAGATAGTGTGGTACTCGCATAAGGATAAACATATATATCAATGGAATGGAATGGAGAATCCAGAAATAAACATCATTTTCAGTCAATTGACTTTTAGCAAAGTTTCCAAGATAATTAAATAAAGAATAATCTTTTCAACAAATGGTTCTAGGACAACTAAGTATTCACATGCAAAAGAATGAATTTGGACCCCTAACTCACACTATATACAAAAATCAGCTCAAAATGAATCAAAGGTCTAAATGCAAGAATTAAACATGATGCCAAAAACACAGTGCAAAAAAAATAAATAGATAAATTGGACATCATCAAAATGAAAAGTTTTCACGCTTTAAAGGACACCATTAAGGAAGTGAGAAGCAACCCACAGATTCAGAGAAAATATTTGCAAATCATAAATCTGATAAGAGTCTTGTATGCAGAATATACAAAAAACTCTTACAGCTCAACAATGAAAAGAAAAATAGCCCAATTTAAAAATGGCAAAAGATCTGAACAGACACTTCTCCAAAGAAGATCTATAAATTGCCAATAAGCACATTAAAGATGCTTAACATCATTAGTAATTAGGGAAATGCAAATCAAAACCACAGTGTGATACCACTTTATACCCACTAGGATGGCTGTAAGAAAGAAAACAAAAATAACAAGTGTTAGAGAGGATGCAGAGAAATTGGAACATTTGTACATTGCCACTGAGAATGTGCATGGTGCTGCTGCTTCAGAAAACAGCCTGGCCCTTCTTTAAAAAGTTAAACATAGAGTTACTATGACCTAAACTTTCCAGTCCTAGTTATATTCCCAAGAGAACTGAATACATATATATGCATATCTACAAAAAAACTTGTATGTGGATGTTCATACATTCTTATTTATAATAGCCAGAAAGTTGAAACAATCCAAGTGTCCATCAATTGTTGAGTGCATACATGTGTTCTTAATGCTTCCTTGTTTTCTGAAATGATCATTTCCTGACCCAAACCTAGAATCAGCCATTTCTCAAAAGAGGCCTGATTTCTTTCAGCACTGGTGAATGGAATTTAGAAACCAAGATCAGGGCACCAGGTGTGTTCGTTGTTCCGGGGCTATAGTTGCTTCAAAGCATTATCAGTGGAGAGAGCTGGGGTTTCTGGTATTAGTTTTTTAAAAAGGTATCATAACTTACATACGTATAAGATACTCACATACCCACCCCCTATAATCTCCTGTGAATATTTATAAATTTCCTACGGTGGAACCCCACATACTAGAACCCAAAGGAAACAAACTGCATGGTAACCTATGGAAAATGGTGGAACATGTACAGAGAATGAGAAATAAGCTTTTGTTATTATAGGATATTGAAATTTGGGGTCATTTCTTACAACCACATAATGTAATGTATTTTGACTGTTAGTTACAGTAATTATGCATAAAGTACTGGGCTAGGTACAAAGAGTCATTTTAACATAAAGTAGCAAGAAGTATTAGGAAATTAAAGTCTTGTTTGCTTTCCCATAAATCAGTAAGGCATCAAAAGAGCAGAAGACCTTCCAGAAATTCCTAAGTGGCCAAATTTCTTGAAAGGCATCTGGTACTCATGTCTAACATAATAAGGGTTGAAAACCCTGGAGAAATGTGTTGACAAGGGCTATGTTTTCCATATAAAAATCACTTCACTAGAACATGAGGTCTCTGTGTCACTGTACAGATTTATGAAGAAAACAGAATTCTTAATAGAGCCTTGGGCATCTGCTCCTATCATGGAGGGAAACACTCCCAGTACAAGTAGACAACATTTGCCTAGAACCTGCTATTATTACACTCTGTGCATATGGTAGCTAAAAACTCATTAGTTCTATAATTCTGGCTGAAGTTGGCAAGCCACCTCCAGAAATATTTCATACAAGCAAAGTGACAGATGGCAATTTCCTTTGTTATAGGATGAGCTGGTTAGGGTAGTGGTCACACACACAAAACTCATCCAGATAAGAGCTAAACTACTCTTATATAAAGTAATTTATCTGCAGCTTCTGATAAGTTAATCTTCATGTGGTTGACCTCATTTTTCTCATTCAAGAGTACATTAGTGGTCAGATTTATATAATTTCTTTCAAATAAGATTAGCAAATATGTTTCAGTGGCCACTATGAGGTAGATATATAATTATTTTGGAGCAGCAAAAAAAAAGGGTAGTCATTTTGTTTTAATTTCCCTCTCACAATTGTTTGCTTTCCTCTCCAGCATACCATCCCCATCCTCTTCTTTTAGTAAATATGTCCCAATAATACCACGACCCCTCCATGTGCTTCAGGTAAGAGCTGTCCACCACCGCCATCCCAGACTCTAGTGATGAATACATGACCCAAACCTGTTCAATCAGAATACTGTACCTCACGCGCTCATGATTGGTTCAGAGGTGGACACGTGACCCAATTTGGGCCTATGAGATTTTCCTTCAGTTTTGCATTGGAACTATTAAGAAAGAGATACTCTTTTTCCAATGGATAGACTATAATAGTTCCAATGCAAACTGAAGGAAAATCTCATAGGCCCAAGTTGGGTCACGTGTCCACCTCTGAACCTGGAGTTGCTTTTGAAATCTTTGCTACCACTTCAGGAGAGCCTGGCTGTGATAATGCAGCCCATACAGAGGAAAGCAGAACTAAGACATTCCTGGCTTCCTCTTTTGTGTACCTGGATCCAAACAATCTTGAAGCCACTATACACTGGGCTTTTTTATTTACATGAGGCAGTAAATTTCCTTTTTTGTTGTTTAAGCCAGTTGGATTTCTTTCATTTGCAATCATACGAGTTCTGACTAATGCACTCGTTCTTATAGGACAAACAGCCAGAAAAATATCACAGTCCTCCCTGGTCTTATCTTTATGAAGTAGTTACGGAGCCAAAACACAACACAAATACAATTTCTTCCCAATATTCTAAGACATTTTCCCAAAGAATCTGAATGCATTTACAAACTTCAGAGAACAATACTCTGGAGGTTATAAGGCACCTTGGAAAAACACCTATCTAAGTTTTGTTAGTAGAGTTAAAAATATCATTGACCTTTTCCTGAGAATAAGCTATGTGCCAAGAACTGTACGAGTCATTTTATAGCTTTACCTTATTTTATATTCATAACTCTTTTATTAGGTTGGTATTATTATGCCCACTTTACCGACATGGGAGTTGAGGCTCAAATATATTAATTTTTCCTGAGGTGATTCAGATCACAAGTGACAGCTTCAGCCTTTAAACATATGTCTTTCTAGCTCAAAATCTGTGTTCTTCTAAGCAACATTGCCTGTCTCTCTTCTTGTGTCAATGTTATTTCAACATTGACCTTTCTGTCGATGCTTGCCTGCTCACCTCTGCCGATCGGCCCCCCTCTTCCTGGTGTCCTAGCTGCATAGATCAGAAATGAATACCTGACCTGGGCAAGCTATTAGACCCACTTACCTGGAAATTTAAATATGAGACACAGAGGAAGTTTCACTCAGTGGTAGATTCCTGAGCTGAAGAGCCATATATGTTACCTGTAAGACACATTTTTCCAGCTTAAAGAACAATATGGTCTTATAGCTTTCATTTTTCCAATAATTTACTCAAGTTCTCACATGTTCTTTTCCAGGACATCCCCTGTGAGGAGACTCTCAGGGGCTTTCTTGGTGCAAAAGAATCCACCCTGTCAAACCTCAGAAAGAAAGAACTAGAAATCTGATTAGTTCACCAGCAGTGTAATATGGCCCCTGCCACGAAGCATCACCGTTCAGTGTTGGTCTTGTGCAGGCTGATGGATGCTTGTCTTTCTTCATTAGTCTGGGGTCTCATGTTTAGCCTCTGAGATCAGCTGTCTTCACTTTCATCCATGTATTCAACACAATGCCAGGAGAGCTGGGTCTCACAGGGAATCCAGCGGTCGGAATTCTGTGTTTAGGTCAGGTCACCACCTTGAACTCACCCTTCCGTTTCGGTGTCATCTCTTTTGAAAACTGGAGTGCTCTGCTCTGCCAGAGGATAGGACCATTTTGGATGATGCTGATAGGTTAGTGGACTTCAATTCTAAGGGACAAGGGGGAGTGTCTTTGTTCTTCTGTCCCAGGAAGTCCTTTCCTCATGAGAAAGCATACTAATAGTCCTTATATTTACATAAGTCAGGGGGGTTGGGGTGTGTGTGTGTGGAATTCCTTCCATAATAATGAAACTCTGTTCCTCGTTTAGTTATTGTCTCCTTCTAAGAACACAGATGCCTCGAAAACAATTTCTAAAATTGTACCTCACCAGGTATTCTGTGCCATATTGAGTCAGAGGCATGATGAGTTAATTAGGAGAGGAAGCTGAATGATTACAGAGAATCTTCTTCCGTTTATTAGGTTTTACCCATGTTAGTAAGGTGCCATCTCTCTTTAGAAGTTTATGCTGCAGGTCAAGTTTATATTCCAGGAAAATACAACTTAACAGTACAAACAGACTAACAAAAGGTAACTATTTTCAAAATGATTAATATAAAAAATTAATATACACTCGTAGAAGCACACCACCCGACTCTTTATCCGTTAACTGCCACAAAACACGTTAAATAACCCGTCATTGCTTTGCATAAATGATTTTTTTTAAATACAAGACTTTGTGTAATTATTCTTGAAAACATTGATTCTCGGTTTAATGCAAGACTTTTTGAACATGCCACGGAGAACACCAAAAGCAAGGACTGCAAAACCTTTTCGGTGTTGGCTTTCTGAACAACAGGCTGTCTGTAAACCAGGAAGAGGGCCCTTCCTCACTGGGGAACAGAATTAGCACCTTGATCTTAGACTTCCCAGCCTCCAAAATTGTGAGAAATAAATGCCTGTTGTTTAAGCCAAAACAAAACCAAAATACATTTTTGATCAAGTGGCCAGAGTTAGACAAAGGAGAAAATGAAACACAGAACTAATTTTATTCTCCACTATCAAGTCTGCATGTACATCTAGAGCCAAAGCAGCTGGAAGACATGGAGGAACATTTTATCATAGTCTTGATGGGCCTCCCCTTCATATACCTAGATCTATCTATCTATCTCTCTATCTATCTCTCTATCTCTCTATCTATCTATCTATCCATCCATCCATCCATCCATCCATCCATCCACCCATCCATCCATCCATCCATCCATTCTTCTATCCATCCACCCATCCAGCTACCTATCTATATCATCTATTTAATCTTGATGATAGTGGTACTGAGTTCTCAACCTGTGGGATCTGACACTGTATCTCCATGTATGTATGTAGCGTCAGAATTGAGTTAAATTGTAATTACCCACTTGGTGTCACAGAGAATTGCTTGATGGGTGAAAACCCCCACACATTTGATGACCAGAAGTGTCATAAGTAAAGTATTTTCTGTGAGTAATAAAGACACACAGGTGGAGAACTGTAGGTTTTTCCAATATAGGCTGCCATAAGAACTACCACAAAGTTGATGCCTTAAAACAATAAAAAATTATTCTCTCAAAGTTCTGAATGCCAGAAGTCCAAAATCAAGATGTCAGGAGGGTTAGTTCTTTCTGGAGGAGACTCTGAAGGAGAATCTTTTCCATTCCTCTGTCATAACCTCTGGTGGCTGCTAGCAATCCTTGGAGTTTCTCTGTGTGTCTTCTTCTTCCTTTGTCTTCTCTTCCCCAGACACTTATCATTGGATGTAGGACCTGCCCTAATTTAGATGTTCTCATCTCAAGATCCTTACCTTAATTACATCTACAAAGATTCTTTTTCCAAATAGGGTCATATTCATAGGCTTTTGGTGGAACATATCTTTGAGGCTGAACCTACTAAACCCACTACAGCCATTTACTTTAACCATTACAAATATTTTGACACTGATATCATTGAAATTCCTTCCTCAATCCTATTCTAACTATTTCAGTTCATCTTCAGAAGTAACAACTGTCCTAAGTGTCACTGCCATATGTTTTAATACT
Organism: Rhinolophus hipposideros; assembly: GCF_964194185.1. Taxonomy (NCBI): domain Eukaryota; kingdom Metazoa; phylum Chordata; class Mammalia; order Chiroptera; family Rhinolophidae; genus Rhinolophus; species Rhinolophus hipposideros. Next base: position 47,876,329 of record NC_138052.1, read on the forward strand.
TTTATTACCTATGTATCCATAAAGAATGTGCAGTTGTTTATAGACACTGTCTCTATAAGTTTAAAAGATTACTATAAAGGATATCATCCTGTACATTTTCTTTTATAGCTTATTTTTTCGCTGCAAATTAATATTTTAAGATTTATCTATGCTGAAACAGGTAGTTCTGATTGATTTGTTTTGACTACAGTATGAATACTCCATAATTATCCATTGCTCTATTGGATATCTGCATTATAAGAAATTTAGTCATTTATGATTTGGGCTATTATAAACTTTGTGACCACCACAGGATGTATCTTCCTATCCTTATGTGGGAAGATTTCTTTAGCATTGATACCTTGAAATGGAGCCAATAGTTTTTCTTTTCTTCTTCTTCTTTTTTTTTGTTTCGTCTATTTTTTCTATTCTCTGGAAGAGAATAAGGTGTAAACTGTAGTTTCTTGAAGGTTTGCTAACACTAGGCTATAAATTGTCTGGGCCTTATTCTGTTTGGGGGATAGACTATTTTTTTTCCCATGATAAATTCAAATTTTTTAATGATTATATGCAGATTAAAGTTTTTAAATTCCCTTTTTAGTTAATTTTGGTCATTTATATTTATCTGGGAGATGATATTTTCAACTGTTTGGGCTTATGGTTGTTTAGAATAACATAAAATAATGGTTTTGTAAGGTCAAAAAATTGAATATTGACAATTTCATATGACTTGGCATAATAATTTCTTGTGGATTTAAATTTTCCTTCTTTATCTATAATTATGAGCCCCTTTCATTTCTAATATCGTTATTTATATCTCCTTTATATATTTGGTTTATCAGCAAACATTTCTCTATTAGTCTTTCAAAACATAAGATTGTATCTATTTCTTCATTCTTTTAATTTTATGAATTTCTACTCTTGTTTTTATTTCTTCTTGCTACCATCTTGATACCTTTGAATTCACCCTGTTGCTCTTTTCCCATCTTCCTGAACTGAACATTGAGCTCATGGATCTTTACTATTTCTATTACATTCAAGGTTATACTCTCCTGGATTTATCCAAATTTTAATTAGTGGTATTTTCATTGTCATTTGGGTCTACATATTTTAAATTTCTATCTTAATTTTTTCTTTGGAGAGTAAATTACCAAAAAGTGTATGTTTTAGTTTCTACAATTCATGATTGTTTATTTACTATCTTTTAATAATTCATTATACATTTTATTGCATTTTGTTCAGAAAAAAACATCAATTTTTGGTATTTCTCTTATGGACTAATATATAATTCATTTTTGAAAGCATTTATGTGTGCTTTAAAAGAATTAAGATGGTAATAATTCAAAATAATTCAAAAGAATTATCTTGATAATAGAGTACATATTGTTTTTATATGAAGGTGATAATTGTGTGGTTCAAATTTTCTACAGGCTTACTGTGTTGTTGTTTTTTTGACTCTGATCTATTAGTTTTAGATGTCTGTATTATCTTCTTCCACCACGATTCTAGATTTATACATTTTCTTGCAATCCTGTTCATTTTTGTTTTTTTATAGCTTGAGGTTTGGTTATAAGGCGTATACAAGGATGGCAGTTAATTTCTCTTAGCACTTTTAAGACATTAATTCCTTTGGCCTCTGACTTCTATTTTGTTGCCTATCCAAAGATGACCCAATGTAGGCAATCAGTTTTTCCTTTCTGTTTGTTTTTTTAAAGGATTTTTCCCCTTGTGTTTAATACTCTGCTATTCTGCTGCAATGTTTCTAGGTAGATTACCCTACTCAGAAATCTTATGGAGCCCCAGGGTCCTACAGATGCTGCTACTCAGCACTCATACCCCAGGACCAATATCCTGGTTTAGTCTTACCCTGAGCTATTAGCAATTTCTGGATCTTATTTCTCTGGCTTTGAGTTTTTGCTTCATTTCCAGAATTAATTGTTTTATTTCTCTTATTTTTTAATTTATTTCTTCCATTAAAAAGTAATTTAGTAATAGTCACCTGGCATTTCTATGTGTTTATAGTGGGAAGAGCTACTTTGTGAACTCTGCTGTCAATGCTGATGCATTGGAAGGGTCCAGAATCCTCTATACTTATGAGATCATGAAGAAGAAACGAAGAGTCAACTGCTTTCCACTGAGAACCCAGCATTAAAAAATCAAAGAATAGATCAAATATATGGTGATGAAAGGAGAACTGACTCTGGGTGGTGAGCACACAATGGGATTTATAGATGATGTAATACAGAATTGTACACCTGAAATCTATGTAAATTTACTAACAATTGTCACCCCAATAAATTTAATTTAAAAAAAATAAATAAAAATCAAAGAATAATATTCTCTCCCAGCCAAATCCCTATGTGACTTAAAATCAGTACAACTAAAAAATGTGACAACTTGTAGACAAACATGTTGTATGAAAGTGAGTGATGCCATTGTGAAAGGACACGTTATTCATATTTTATATGGGAGGAACTGAGGCTCAGCAGTAAGTAACTTGCCCAAAGTTACAATGACAACAGTGAATGAGAGAACCAAGATGTTACGGTATGATTCTGAGACCAAAGAGCATCCCTACTACGTAGCCTCTTAGGAAACTGTAATCTTTATAACAAAAAGAGACATTTTAAAGGGTAAAAATTGAAGAATCAGAATACACATATTTAAGGATTATATTGTGTGGTATAGAAAAAACTATAAAAAGAAGATATCAATGTGAGGTTTATATATCCCTTCATTCCTGTTGAGAAAAACCAAATAGCTGCATGTCAGTTGAATGCATTTCTTACGGATAGAATTACCTGTCGAGTACATTTTTGGAAGAGCTCAGCAAATGGCATTCCAAATGAGAGATGCCCACATGGGCTGTGAAGGGCGTAATGGATTTCAAATATCTATGTCTGTCTCTCTCTGGCAAATGACATTGCTTTGAAAAGGTGGCTTTTTGTGCCCCCAAAGGGCATATTCACTTGTAAAGAGAGACACATCTGCCTTACCTGGATTAGATCTAAATCTGTCTAGACATCAGATTGTGTGTGGTAGGTGACCCAATGATATTGGGTAACTATAAGGTTAGTGATACTTTAGCTGATTTTATTACCCCTAATATTCCCATTGTTATTTCTTCATAAGATAAAAAGATCTGATTTCCCAAGGAAATATGCTATTTCCTGATGTAAAGTTGATGAGAAGTGAGATTTTGGATTTTAATCCTATGCTTTTGGCTGGATGTAACAGAAAATCCAACTGAAAGTGGCCTAAACAGTAAGGAATTTCTTTTTCCTTATGGCAATTCTAGAGATAGAGTGATTTCCATGTTGGTTAATTTAGGAGCTCAATAGCATCATCAAAGATTCTGGCTCTTTCCTTGTGTTCTACTTCTGTCCCCAGTGATTTGGTTTTTGTCTCCTTGTTTGTTTCATAAAGGTTTCAAGGTGACGTCCTCCTCTCCATGTATCTTCCCCTCATACAGCAATGTTGAGACTTTCAAAAAGTACAATTTTCCCTCCCAATTAGAGGAAAACCTCTCTTAAAAGCTGCCTCTCACCCCAGAAAAATTTTTCTCAGGTATCATTTGCCTCACACACTCATTCCTAAACAATTAATGGAGGGGAAAAGGGGGGAGGGGCGGAATTTCCACAATGGATTTTGCTAACAGACTTACTCTTCAGGGCTGGGGCTGAGTTCTCCTCTGAGGACATGGCCATGATAAGGGTGAACCAAACCAGGGTTTCATTGGTAAGCAATATGGGAGGGACTGTGTCTATTGAAAGGCAACAAGCATATGTGCTACACTTAAGTCCTGTTGAACTGGAGAAATGTGCTAACAATTATTACTTTAGTCAATTAATCGAAGAAGGGGGATTATCATTATTTAGCCACTATTTTGGACCAGAAATACTTTACCTTTTTTAGTTCATGAAGTTTGAGCCAATATCTTAATATGCTAGTTTTGTCTGCTCAGAACTGCATCCCCCCTTTTTTTAAAAAAATCAAAATTCTCACCACTCGAAACAAGTGAATCTTTTGGGCACTGCTAATCACTACACCCACTTCTCTGGACAAAGAACTGAGCATGTGATCCAAGATGGGTCAAATTATAGTCTATCTCTCTGGTCACAGTGATTTGTCTATGATGGGCCCATGGCCCAAGCGAAGTCAAAAAATTTTCTCAAGATTTTTCTAACTGGACGTAAAAGAAAATAATACATTTTTTTGAGGCATAGAATGGGATTCAAACAGAATTATAAAGCCTGGACACAAATGCAGCCATGATTTTTGATGCACTCTTATATATGGCCTAAAACAATGAGGCCATGTGCAGAAAAACAGAGGCAAGATAGAGAGTGGAAGGAGGGAGAGAGAAAGAAAGAAGGACAAAGACAGAGACTTCGTACATTTCATTTGATTCCCTGAACCCCTCATTTCTGCTCTGTTTGAGATTTTGTGTTTTGAACCAATACTTTTTTTTTGTTTAAGATCATTTGAATTAGATTACTCTTAATTGTTTCAAGAGGAGTCTTAACTAAAGTGAGTATTTTCATTATCTAAACTATCTAGTTCAGGATTAACATTCAAATTTTACAACAGAGGCACTGTATCAGTCAAGGTCCAATCAGCAGGTAGAAACCACACAGTAATTTGAACAGAGGAAGTTTAATATAATTATTAACCATAACAGAGGATTGGAGTAATGATGGAATGGGTCGTTAGAAGTAAAAAGAAGTCTTAGTTTTAGGAATAGCAGCTGTAAGGAACAGCCACTACTCCTAGGGCTGAGAAAGAATAATCATGGAACAGTCCCCTAAGCTCTTCTAGGCTGAGAGGTGAACCCCTGGTTGAAGTGGGTGTGGCATGTGAGTCACTGAATGTCAAAAAAGTCTCTGTGGTTCCAAAAGTCTCTAGGGGAACATGCTAGAAATACACCTTGTGGGTGGGGTGTAAGCTGTTAAAGGGTGGGTGTCTTCATGGAGGTATTCCACTACAAATATGCCTAAGTGGAATGCCAAGGGAAGCTGCTGGCTGCTGGGTACTGCTGACCACAATGCACTGCAACAGCATAGTTTTGGAGAAAACTCATGTATTACTGGTTGCTAGAGAAGCCATCTATACTACAGGAGCCTGCTGCAAGACACAAAGAAACCAGGAAGGAAAGAAAATTCTTCTTGCAAGTTTTCTCCAGCCACCCCTTCTGAAAAAGCTTAATGTTTTGTCAAATTAGCAAAGGAAAAATATTTAAAGGGCCCATTATTTTTGCAGCACAGGCAATGAATAGTGAATTTGGATCTGAGAGGCAACAAGTTGAGAACTGGCAAAGTATCCTACTGGAATGTCTAGATATCTCACAATGTGTTGAGTCAGGGGTCCAAGAATAAAGATGACTTATTTGATATATCCTTGATGAACACAGATGCAAAAATTCTCAACAAAATATTAGCAAACTGGATTCAACAATGCATTAAAAGGATCATACACCATGACCAAGTGGGATTCAGCCTAGGGATACAAGGGGGTTTCAATATCTGTAAATTAATCAATGTGATACATCACATTTAAAAAATGAAGGATAAAAATCATATGATCAGCTCAATATGAAGAAAAAGCATTTGCAAAATTAAACATCCTTTATGATAAAAACTTCAAACTAAGTGGGTATAGAAGGAATATATCTCAACATAATAAAGGCTATATATGACAAATCCACAGCTAACATCATACTCAGTGGTAAAGCTGAAAGTTTTTCCTCTAAGTTCAGGAACAAGACAAGGATACCCACTCTCAAAATTTCTGTTCAAGATAGTATTGGAAGTCCTAGCCACAGCAATCAGACAAGAAAAAGAAATAAAAGGCAGCCAAATCAGAAAGGAAGAAGTAAAACTCTCACTATTTCCAGATGACATGATACTATATAGAGAAAACCCTAAACAGTCCACCAAAAAAACTATTAGAATTAATAAATGAATTCAGTAAAGTTGCAGGATACAAAGTCAATTTATAGAAATTTGTTGTGTTTTTCTACACCAACAATGAGCAATCAAAATGAGAAATTAAGGAAACAATCCCATTTACAATTGTACCAAAAAAGCATAAAATACCTAGGAATAAATTTAACCCGAAAAGTGAAAGACTTATACTCTGAAAACTATAAGACATTGAAGAAATAAATTGAAAAGGATACAAATAAATGGAAGGATGTACCATGCTCATGGGCTGGAAGGATTAATATTGTTAAATATCCTTACTACCTAAAGCAACATGCAGATTCAATGCAAACCCTATTAAAATATCAATGGCATTCTTCTCAGAACTAGAACAACTAATTCTAAAATTTATGTGGAACCACAAAAGACTGACTAGCCAAATAAACCTTGAGAAAGAACAAATTTTGAGACATCATTCTCCCCGATTTCAAACTATATTACAAAGCTACAATAAAGAAAACACTATGACCAGAGGGTAAGGGGGTGGGGGGTGGGTGATGAGGGTAAAGGGGATCAAATATATGGTGATGGAAAGAGAACTGACTCTGGGTGGTGAACACACAATGGGATTTATAGACGATGTAATACAGAATTGTACACCTGAAATCTATGTAAATTTACTAACAATGTCACCCCAATAAATTTAATTAAAAAAAAAATAAAACCAAAAAAAAAAAAAGAAAACACTATGGTATTGGCGTAAAAACAGATACACAAAAGGTCTGACAATTAAGTTTGCAAACTTTCTACGTGCGCTTACTGTGTTTCCCTGAAAATAAGACCTAGCCAGACCATCAGCTCTAATGTGTCTTTTGGAGCAAAAATTAACATAAGACCCAGTATTTATTATATTACATTATATTATATTATATTATATTATATTATATTATATTATATTATATTATATTCCCAGTCTTATATTAATTTTTGCTCCAAAAGACTCATTAGAGCTGATGGTCCAGCTAGGTCTTATTTTCGGGAAAAGATGGTACATTGGCAGAACTGTACAAAGAGCTCAGTAAGTTCCGTAACCTTGGTGTACCAATGTCTCACAGCTATGCTCGTGTCAACATGTGGCAGTGTCTTGCTGAGTGGCGTTCATTATTGTTGTTGCATGATTTTGTGTGCCGTTGCGAGAATATCTAAGCTTGATTAGAGCAATGAACAAACATTAAATTTCTTGTTATACTTGGCAAGAATGTAAGTGAAATCAGAATATGTTACTCTGAGTTTATGGGGATAATGCCATGAAGAAAACAGCTGTGTACAATTGGATTAAACATTTTTCTGAGGAGAGAGAATGCGTCACTAATGAAGAGATGGTCAGGGAGGCCAGTAACGCGCAGTGCTGATGAAAACATTGCAAACATTTGTCAAATTGTGCGTCTAAATTGCCGGCTGACTGCAAGAAGCACAGCAGACCAAGTAAACATCGATAGAGAAACAGTTGGGAAAATCTTAACTGAAAATCTTGGCATGAGAAAGGTGAGTGCAAAAATGGTCCCAAAGGAGCTCTTGCATCACGACAATGCACCAGCTCACACAGCACTGTCTGTGAGAGAGTTTTTAGTGAGTAAACAAATAACTGTATTGGAACATCCTCCCTACTAACCTGATCTGGTCCCTAATGACTTCTTGTGTCCGAAGTTAAAGAAATATTGAAAGGAAGACATTTTGATGACATTCAGGACATCAAGGGTAATACGATGACAGCTCTGACAGACGTTCCAGTAAAACAGTTCCAAAATTGCTTTGAAATGTGGACTAGGCACTGGCTTCAGTGCATAGCTTCCCAAGGGCACTTCGAAGGTGACCATGGTGATACTCAGCAATGAGGTGTGTAGCACTTTTTCTAGGATGAGTTCACAAATTTAATTGACGGAGCTTGTATAGTTCAACTGGATAGAATAGAGAGTCCAAAAATAAATCTTCGTTTATGTGGTCAATTACTCTATGACAAAGGAAGCAAGGATATACAATGGGGTAAATACAGTCACTTCAAGAAGTGGTGTTGGGAAAACTGTACAGATAACATGCAAAAAAATGAAATTAGACCATTTTCTTACACAATATACAAAAATAAAGTAAAAATGGATTAAAAACTTAAATTTAAGACCTGAAATCATAAAACTGCTAGACTAAAATGTAGGCAGTAAAATCTTTGACATTGGTCTTAGTAATATCTTTTTGGATCTGTCTCCTTACACAAGGGCAACAAAAGAAGAAATAAACAAATGGGACAACATCAAACTAAAACATTTTTGCACCACAAAGGAACCATCAATGAAGTGAAAAGAAACCTACTGAATGGAAGAAGATATTTGCAAATAATACATCTGATAAGGGGGTGACATCCACAATTTATAAAGAACTCATTCAACTTAACACCAAAACAAAAAAAATCACACCCCAAAACAAAAAATCTAATTCAAAAATAGAGGACTTGAATAGGCATTTCTCCAAAGAGGACGTAAAGGTAGCCAACAGACATGGAAAAGATGCTCAGCATCCTCAGAGAAATGCAAATTAAAACCACAATGAGATATCACTTCACACCGGTCAGAATAGCTATTATCAATAAATCAACAAACAACAAATATTGTTGAAGAAGTGGAGAAAAGGGAACCCTTATGCACTGTCAGTGGGATTGCAAACTGGTACAGCCACTATGGAAAATAGTATGGAGTTTCCTCAAAAAATTAAAAACAGAGCTGCCATACAACCCAGCAATTCCATTTTTGGGTATTTATCCAAAGAAAACTAAAACAATAATTCAAAAAGCTATATGTACCCCTATGTTCATTGCAGCATTATTTGCAATAGCCAAGATATGAAAGCTACCTAGGTGTCCATCTAAAGATAAATGGATACAGAAGCAGTGATATTATATAGACCTAGAGGATATGCTAAGTGAAATAAGTCAGACAGAAAACGAAAAATACAATATGACTTCACTTGTATGTCAAATCTAAAAAAAACAAAACAAATGAATAAACAAAACAAACCCATAGATATAGAGAATAAGCTGATGGTTGTCAAAAGGGAGAGGTGGGAGGGGGGCTAAAAAAAAAAGAAGAAAGAAATCCCTTTTATGCAAAAGTTACAGGAATTTGTTAGTCAAAAAAAAAATGGAAAGAAAGGAAGGAAAGGGAGAGAGAAAGAAAGAGAGAAGAAAAAGAAAGAGGAAGATTGACTTACTTGACAATGAAGAAAAACACAACTTTAGGAGTGTTTCAGGACAACTATTCCTCAAGCAATTTCTTTCACCAATCAAAAACTAGACTCAGGGTCAGAAAGCTTACTTTATGGTTGTTTTATAAACAAACAGAACTCCAACTGAAGATTGTGCCATAGAAAAGCTCATGTTGGATATCCTATCTCCTGCCCTGAAATGCTGGCTGTATAGCTTGTCACAATCATTTGGTAACTTTGTTAGGCTAGGACTTAGAAAAAAACATTCTCCTTTACAGGAATTCTACATAATGGAAAAAGTGCAGTTTCTGGAGTTGGACAGCCAACTTGAAGCTTCATTTGACTCCTTATTAGCTGTGTGTCCTTATGCAGAATACTTAACCATTCCCTTCCCTATTTATTTCATCTACAAACTCATGATAATAATAGTCTCTTCCCAAAGGTTGTTTTGAGGATTGAGTGAGTTAATATGCTCAATTACTTAGAACAATTCCATGTTTCATCGTAAGTGGTTGATAAATGGTAGCTATTATTATTAAAATCAGACCCTGGAAAATAAAACCACCAGAGGGCTATAAAAGAAGACAAAGTTAAATTATTTGCAAATCCAAACCCTCCTGTGAGCTAATTCTTGATATTTTTGTCTACCGAAAGACCTCTTCTAAGTGGGTAAAATAAAGACAGAGTAGAGAATAACGTTAGAAGGAGAGAGAGACAGAGAGAGAGAGAGAGAGAGAGAGAGAGAGAGAGAGAGAGAGAGAGAGAGAGAGAGAGAGAGAGAGAATGGGTCCCATTCATCCAGTGCTTTCTCACTCCCTGAGAACCAAGTGACAAATTTCTGCTCTATTTTCCCATGCTCCTGATTGGGCTCTACTTAATTGAAGAACCCAATATTCTTTGATTTCTATAGTGAAGACTAGGTGAATAGCAAGAGGGGTTTCTGTCCTCTTCCACTGACACTTTTTCAGAGGAGAGAGAAGTTCTGTTCTGATTTTATTATGTAGCAGATGATTGATAATGTGAACAGTCATTGTGTCAGTTTAAATCATGCCCTCTATCCTGAGCCTGAACACAAATTTGCAAAAGATTCTTCTAATTGCTCTGCTCAGAAGGACCCTCCCCATGAAGATTTTCCTTCTATTCATGTACCCCCAAATGCACCACTGGAACTGAGGGAAAAAGAGCCTGGGAAAGGGAAGGCCTATGGCAGTGGGGTCAGGGGCCCATTTGCTGACTTAAAATAAGGAAGTGACTGTGAGTTCCAGGTGGCAGAACAAAGACCTGAGAGTAGGCGTGAGAGGCAAATTTTGGCTGACTATATAAGGTAAAATTTCCAATAGAGTCATTCTAAAACAAGATAGGCTACCATACTAAGCAGCGATTTCTCCAAAGTAGACATGTTCTGTTAAGGTCTAGAATCGACCTCCCCTCAATTGGACAGAGGACACACGCGATAATGCAAGTCACACAGCGAGGTTTATTTCCAGCTAGCTGGGGTCCAAGTATCTGCCCGACGCAGCGGGTTTCAACAAGGACCCCGAGCACTCAAAGCCAAGGGTTTATATAGCATCTTTAAAGCATCTAGTAATTTTCCATAGCTTCAAAGAGTATACATATCATGGGCTTGTTCCACATTCTGGGGATTTGACAAGATAAGCTGGCTTGTACCCCACCCAGTCAGCAGTTAACAAGATAAGCTCTTTTCAAACAGGACATCTGGTCCACACCCTGTTAAGGTCATCCAGAAAATGGCTTCCTTTCTTACGCTAACCTACTCTTACATTCCCCCCTTTTGTTGTTAATAATGAGGAATCTTGCTCATACACCCGGCTGATCTGATCAGCTGATCGTAGAGGCCCTCAGGGGCAGGCTATCTCTCATGCTGTTGTCTTAGGACCATGAGCTGGACAGTATTAATACGATCTTTCACAAAATTAATAAGCTTGTTTAAAATGCAAGGGCCAAAGGTTAAAATAAGCACAAGCAAAACAAACGGGCCAACCAAGGTAGAAACTAGGGTGTTGAACCAGGGGGACCTATTAAACCAAGCCTCAAACCAGTTCTCCTGAGCTTCCCTCTCCCGTTTTCTCTTGACTAACACTTCTTTCACCTTTGTTATGGATTCTTTTACTATACTAGTATGGTCAGCATAAAAGCAGCACTCTTTTCCTAACGCGACATACAGCTCCCCTTGTTAACAAAGGCAAATTTGAGGGAGTTAGGTTGTGATACTGACCATTTCTAATCTCCGTCATTAGAGGTGACACAGTCCCATTTTTTTACAGAAAGAATATTGGACCCCCCACAATGTTATGGTTCCCGTGCGGCTCCTTATCCAGATGTTGAACAGAGTCAGGGCTAGCAGCCACTTCATCGTTGAGCGAGGCAGGGGGCGAGGCGCTTCCCCGAGATCAGGAGAGCTGCAGCTTCAGAGGGTTATCAGGGTGTCGCCACACGGTCCACTCCCCAGCTTGTGTCTGCTCCAGCTGATCAGCTCGGCGCACGTGAGAGTGATGGACCCAACGGGCTTAAAGGCCCGTTGCCGTCAACCTTCAAGGCAGTGGGAGTAACCAGAAGAACCATATAAGGACCTTTCCACCTTTCTTCCAGGGTCCTGGACCTGTGTCTCCTCACCCATACCCAATCCCTGGAACGATGCCATGTTCCGGGTCCGGTGCGTCCTTGGTTTCATACAGAGAACGCACTAGGGGCCATATCTCATACTGGACCTCCTGCAGGGCCCTCAAACTGGCCAGATAATTTGGGGCCACATTGGGATCATGATCTGGTAGAGTACGAACAATAATGGGGGGTGGTGTCCCATACAGAACTTCAAAGGGTGTCAATCCATGTACATATGGTGAGTTTCGAACCTGGAAGATGGCATAGGGTAAGAGGGTCACCCAGTCCCCGCCAGTCTCGATGGCCAATTTAGACAAAGTCTCCTTTAGGGTCTGATTCATTCTCTCTACCTGCCCTGAGCTCTGGGGATTATATTCACAATGTAACTTCCAATTGGTCCCCATCGCTCGGGCCAGTCCCTGTAGGACTTTACTGATGAAAGCCGGGCCGTTATCAGAACCCAAAACCTCAGGGATCCCATATCTGGGAATAATTTCCTCTAGCAACGCCTGGGCTGTCTCCCGTTTCGTGGGGAAGGCTTCCACCCAGCCTGAAAACGTGTCAACCATTACTAGCAAGTACTTATACCCATACCTCCCAGGCTTTACCTCAGTAAAATCCACCTCCCAACTCCGTCCCAGCGCTCTCCCCCGTACCCTTGTACCTGTATGTAGGGGTCCCTTCCTACTGAGTTTCATAGCCTGGCACCCAACGCACTGATCCACGATCTCCTGGATCTGAGCCGTTTGTCGGGGGAACCGGAGGCAGGCAGACTCGAGAATCGTCAGCAACTTCTTTTTTTTCCTAAGTGGGTGGCTTGGTGCAGGTGGGAAAGGAGAAACAATCCTAGTTTTGCAGGCAGTATCCATCTTCCCTCTGCATCCCGCACCACCCATGCTGATCAGGCTCTGGACAGTGGTGGTTCCGAATCCACCGCAGGTCTTCCGGAGTGTAGTCAGGTCGCGGGGGCAGGCGCGGGAGCTCGGGTGCGGGCAGGGTGAGTGCCAAAGCTGATGAAGTTACTGCTGCTGTCTTGGCAGCTTTATCCTTCAGCCTCCGGGGTCCGGGCAGACTGGTGCCCAGGGACGTGGACAATTGCAACTGCCCGAGGTTTTTGCACGGCCGCCAGCAGTCTCTGTACCTCTGGGAGACTGCGCAGAACCTTTCCTTCCGCTGTAACAAAGCCTCTCTCCCGGTAGATAGCGCCGTGCACATGGACAGTGCCGAAAGCGTAGCAGCTATCGGTATAGACAGTCACTCGTCTCCCCTCGGCCTGTTCTAGCGCCTCCGCCAGCAGGATCAGTTCAGCCTTCTGGGAGGAGGTCCCCGGGGGAAGCGGGGCGCTCCAAATGATGCTCCGGCTCCGGTCTACCACCGCTGCACCCACCCTCCGCACCCCGTCCATAATGAAGCTGCTTCCATCAGTGTACCACGCCAACTCACTGTTAGGAAGGGCAGCGTCCTGGAAGTCGGGGCGCACCTGGGTGACTTCTGCCATGATCTCCTGGCAATCATGCAGGGGGGCTTCCAGATCCGGGGTCGGCAGCAGGGTGGCTGGATTCAGAGCGGTAGGTTCGGGGAAGATGATTCACCATTAGGGCTACTGCTGCGATGATCCTTCATAGTGAAGGGCTTCAGGGGATCTGGCAATGCCAGGCTGGGGCTCTCAAGAGAGCGGCCTTGAGTTCGCCAAAGGCCTTCCGTTGGTCCGGCCCCCAGGCCCAGGGGGCCTTGTCTTTGGTTGCCTCGTACAGAGGCTTCGCTAGCTCAGCATACCCCAGAATCCACAGCTGGCAGTAGCCTGCCGTCCCTAAAAACTCGCGGACCTCTCGGGCTGAGGTGGGGACTGGAAGTCTAAGAATAGTCTCTTTCATGGCCCCTGTCAGCCATCTGGTTCCTCTTTTCAGCTTATATCCCAGGTAGGTGACTGTTTGCCTGCATATCTGAGCCTTCTTTGCACTGGCCCGATAGCCCAACCGCCCCAGCTCCCGGAGGAGGTCTCCAGGGCCTGTCAGCATTCGGCTTCACAGGGGGCCGCCAGAAGCAAGTCATCCACATACTGCAGGAGCGCAACTGAATCATGGCTCCGGCGGAACGAGTCCAAATCCTGATTCAGGGCTTCATTAAACAGAGTAGGAGAGGTTTCGAAGCCTTGCGGTAGTCTAGTCCAGGTCAACTGCCCGGGGGTTCCCATATTGCCATCATGCCATTCGAAGGCAAAATATGTTGGCTGCTGGGTGCCAGGGCTATGCTAAAAAATGCATCCTTTAGGTCTAGAGTGGTATAACAAACATGTGAAGGGGGCAAACGATTTAGCAAGGTATAAGGGTTGGGGACCGTGGGGTGGATGTCTTCGACCCTCTTATTCACTTCCCTCAAGTCCTGGACTGGCTTATAATCTTTCCCCCTGGTTTCTTAACGGGGAGAAGTGGGGTGTTCCAGGCAGAATGGCAGGGTTTCAGTATCCCAGCTTCTAGTAGGTGGTTGATGTGTGGGGCAATTTCTTTCTGCACCTCGGTGGACATGGGGTACTGGCGGACCCGGATAGGCTGGGCCAAGGTTTTGAGTTCAACCACCACCGGTGCTCGGCGGGCTGCCCGACCCACACACGCTATCTCTGCCCACGCCTGAGGGTATGTTCTAAGCTGATAAACCATGTCACGAGGCCACTCTGTAGAGGGAGGGTTGTAGGAGTTGTCCTTCAGGGTGAACAGGCGATGTTCATCCGCAAGAGACAGGGTTAAAACATGGAGGGGCTGTCCCTGGCCATCCATTACCTTGATGCCATCCGGCTCAAAGTGGATCTGGGCCCTGATCTTAGTCAGGAGATCGCGCCCCAACAAGGGGGCAGGGCACTCAGGGATAACCAGGAAGGAGTGGGTTACTTGGTGGCGGCCTAAGTCCACCTGGTGCCTACTGGTCCACCAATAAGCCTTGGACCCAGTCGCTCCCTGCACCAAAGTGGTTTTCTGAGATAAGGGCTCCGTAGACTTGTTCAAAACTGAGTACTGGGCTCCTGTGTCTACCATGAATCCCACTGGCTTCCCCTCCACATACACAGTTACCCGAGACTCAGGGAGGGGATGCGAGTCCTGTCCCCCCTAGTCACTGTCCATTCCTGCCAGCAGAACCCGAGCGTCCTGCCTGGTCTGGCCCTGGTGCTTGGGGCACTCCCTCTTCCAATGTCCATATTCTTTGCAGTTTGCACACTGTCCCCTATCTAGTCTGGGCTGCGGTCTCCGAGGTCGGGTTGGTCCGGCTGGACTCGGTCCCACCCTGGCTGTGCCCTGCACGCCTGCCAGCAAGATCTTGGCCATCTCCTTCTGCTGCCTCCTGTTTTCCCTACTCTGATGCTCTCTGTCTTTCCTCTCTTTCTTCGGGAGTCTCTCGAGTTTTGAAGACTCTCTTCACTACTTTCATTAAATCCCGAATGGTCATCTCTCCCAGTCCCACCTGCTTATACAACTTCGTCCTAATATCTGGGGCAGCCTGGTTTATAAAGGACATAATTACGGCTGACTGATTCTCCTCTGCTAGGGGGTCCAACGGGGTGTACTGTCTATAAGCATCATAGAGGCGTTCTAAAAACACGGCCGGGCTTTCATTTTCCCCTTGCATCACAGCTTTTACCTTAGCCAAATTGGTGGGGCGGCGTGCCGCCCCTCGGAGACCTGCCATAAGACTCTGGCGGTAGACTCGGAGACGCTCCCTACCTTCTGCGTCCCCAAAGTCCCAATCCGGTCTATACAAGGGAAAGTGCTCGTCGATCAGGTTCGGCAAGGTCGTTGGCCGCCCGTTGTCACCGGGAACATTCTTTCTGGCCTCGGAGAGGATCCGCTCGCGCTCCTTTCTTCACTTCCACGCCATAATTACGAGCCTTCGAGTGGATTTCAGGAAAGTGCTTCAGGAGCAGGGTCTTAGGTGTTATCTGAGCCTGTCCCATAATTATCACAAAGAGAAAACAAGAAAAGACGAAAGACACAATGCCAGCAAATACACAACTTCGCACAGGACTTTTCAACACCCACTCGTCAAATCAACCACACCACATTCACAGGCGCCGTTTCAATCACACCAGTCACACCACACTCAGGATCCTTACCCAGGGCCCGTCCAAACAGCGTCCACTGCGGACGTCGCTGGGCCACCTTCTCGTCGGGGACGTCTCCCACAACTTCCAGTAATGGAGCCTCCAGGGTTGTAATCCGCTCCTTCCTTCCCATGAGAATTCTCATTTGGGACCGGGCAGAGACCTGTTTCAGTCTCTCCGGTCGAGGCCTCCCCTAATTGGGACCGGGCAGAGACCTGTTTCAGTCTCTCCGGTCGAGGGCCTGTTTCAGCCCTCCCCTATTGGGACCGGGCAGAGACCTGTTTCAGTCTCTCCGGCCGAGGGCCTGTTTCAGCCCTCCCCTATTGGGACCGGGCAGAGACCTGTTTCAGTCTCTCCGGCCGAGGGCCTGTTTCAGCCCTCCCCTATTGGGACCGGGCAGAGACCTGTTTCAGTCTCTCCGGTCGAGGGCCTGTTTCAGCCCTCCCCTATTGGGACCGGGCAGAGACCTGTTTCAGTCTCTCCGGTCGAGGGCCTGTTTCAGTCCTCCCCTATTGGAGGTGGCCAAACCTCCTACCGCGGTTCTTATGTAAACCTCGGTATCGGGAGTCGTCTGTTCCCTTCAGAGGAGGGGGATCCCGGACGAGCCCCCAAATGTTAAGGTCTAGAATCGACCTCCCCTCAATTGGACAGAGGACACACGCGATAATGCAAGTCACACAGCGAGGTTTATTTCCAGCTAGCTGGGGTCCAAGTATCTGCCCGACGCAGCGGGTTTCAACAAGGACCCCGAGCACTCAAAGCCAAGGGTTTATATAGCATCTTTAAAGCATCTAGTAATTTTCCATAGCTTCAAAGAGTATACATATCATGGGCTTGTTCCACATTCTGGGGATTTGACAAGATAAGCTGGCTTGTACCCCACCCAGTCAGCAGTTAACAAGATAAGCTCTTTTCAAACAGGACATCTGGTCCACACCCTGTTAAGGTCATCCAGAAAATGGCTTCCTTTCTTACGCTAACCTACTCTTACAGTTCAGGTGCACACAATGGATCCTAGAGACCGGGTGGCTGCCTTGGTAGGGAATGGATGAGGTGACCTCTAGACTTTCTATGATTCCATAGCACTTGAGGGAACCAAGGGACAGCTATGCTCTGACAGTCCTTTAGAGAACTACTTGATAATGGTAACTTGTTCAAAGGCTCAAGCATAAACCAATACTTCTTTGGGCATCCTGACTCACCAGACATTGTCAAGGCTTTCCTTATTCAATCCTCTCAGCCAGTCAATATGAATTACTATTCTGCTTTTACAAAGTAAGAAACTGAGGTTCAGAGAGTTTAAGTTACCAGTCTTAGTTAGAATCCAGTCTTATCTATCTTCAAAGGCTATATTCTTAACCATTTTACTAAACTGAAACACTGATTACAAATGTGTCAACATATTTTAGATGCCATGCAATATCAAGCAAATTGAAATGTAGTCAAACAGGCTTAGAGAGATACTTTTGTTCCTAACTATGTCATTTAATAGCCAGTGCT
Organism: Rhinolophus hipposideros; assembly: GCF_964194185.1. Lineage (NCBI taxonomy): Eukaryota > Metazoa > Chordata > Mammalia > Chiroptera > Rhinolophidae > Rhinolophus > Rhinolophus hipposideros. The sequence goes on from NC_138052.1 coordinate 47,893,693, forward strand.
TAACAAAATCTTGATTTTTCTCTTCTACTTTTCAGGAAAACTTTTTCCCCTCAGTTTTAAAGCTTCCAGGTCTGTGGCATGCTATAAATACATGACTCTTTAAAAGTCATAGCCAACATCACAGGGTTTCTCCTTTTGTGTGTTTTAATTCAGAATTTTGAATTGTATGCCTGCCATGTCTTTAATATTGTCATTCTTCCTATGCTAGCTTGTTTTCTTGCTCTTTCTTCTTTCTGTTCAGAAAAAAATCATGTTCTTGTAGGGGAGGAAAAAATTTCCCTTCTACCCTTCTAGGTTCTGTGGCTGGTCTAAGAATTAAGTTGACATAAAATAGATTAACAGGAGGGAAAAAAACACACCAATTTTAATTGTGTACATTTGCACAGGGCCACACAAAGATATAAGACTGAAAAGCCAGCTAGATAATTGAAATTTATACCATCCCGAGCTAAGGAAAAAAATAAGGGTTCTGAGTTTCTAGATGGTGAGGTGGGGAAGTTAAGGAAAGGTAAGAGGATGAAATGCATGGTAAATAAAGGATGCTTTGTTATGCAGATAAATCTTTCAGGTGAAAAGAAGTTATCTCTGGTAGTAACTCTCTTCCTAGTTCAGGCACACATTCTAATGGGAATTTCCTTAAAAATGGAGATTTCTCCTACAAATGGGGAAATTTATATTCTCTTTTAAGCAGTTAAAGGGGTGGTAAAGAGCTTTCCCTGAGTCTGCTGGCACTTGATGTCTTCAGCTCAAAATAATCCGTATCCCCGGAGAAGATTTTTGCAAACAGTGCCTCCGATAAGGGGCTAATATCCAAAATATATAAGGAACTCATGCAATTCAACAATAACAAAAAACAAACGACCCAACTGAAAAATGGGCAGAGGACTGAAGAGACATTTCTCCAAAGAGGACATACAAATGGCCAATAGACATATGAAAAAATGCTCAACATCACTAATCATCAGAGAAATGCAAATAAAAACCACAATGAGATATCACCTCACCCCAGTTAGAATGAATAACTCCAATAAGTGTTGGAGGGGCTGTGGAGAAAAAGGAAACCTGATACACTGTTGGCGGGAATGCAGACTGGTGCAGCCGTTATGGAAGGCAGTGTGGAGGTTCCTCAGAAATTTATGAATAGAATTACCATATGACCCAGCAATCCCTCTCCTGGGGATCTACCAAAAAAATCTGGAAACATTTATCCATAAAGCCACCTGTGCTCCAATGTTCATTGCAGCTTTATTTACGGTGGCCAAGACATGGAAACAACCAAAACGTCCTTTGATAGATGAATGAATAAAGAAGTTGTGGTATATATACACAATGCAATACTATTTGGCAGTAAGAAAAGATGAAATAGGACCATTTGTGACAACATGGATGGATCTTGAGATTATAATGCTAAGCGAAATAAGTCAGAATAAAAAAGCAGAGAACCATATGATTTCACTGATATGTGGTATATAAACCAAAAACAACAAAAGAAAAAAGACAAACAAATGGAAAACAAAAACTCATAGACACAGACAATAGTTTAGTGGTTACCAGAAGGTAAGGGGGGGGGGGAGAGGTGGTAGATAAGGGTAAGGGCGATCAAATATATGGTGATGGAAGGAGAACTGACTCTGGGTGGTGAACACACAATGGGATTTATAGATGATGTAATACAGAATTGTACACCTGAAATCTATGTAACTTTACTAATAATTGTCACCCCAATAAACTTTAATTTTAAAAAATCCATATCCCAAAGTGTCATATTTTGGGGTGGCATGTTTGAATCCCTTCATTCGCCTCCTTTTTTTTTTCTCTACCACACTGTCCAAAGTCTGTGTCTCACCACTTTGTTTCTTTTCAACCAACCAGGAAAAATTTACTCTAGTAACCAAGTTACTAATTCACTCAATCAACTTTCACCTGCATTACTTCTCAATTAGCTTTGTGACTTCTCTGTTAAATGCTGATGGTTTACAATCTGCTTTGGCCAACCTGCGTCTTCAAAGACGCAGGTTGTTTAATTATAACACTTTAAACACTTCTTACAAGAACAGAGCTATTTAAAAATAAGCTATACCATGATAAAGTTATAGGTATAGGTAGTCTATGCACCCCATTTGATTTATATTTTCAAAAAGGACGATATTAATAAACATGATATAAGTTAAAACTGATTTTCCCCTTGCAAGTCAGAGAAAGGAGATAAAGCATCTGACTAAGGGCCTGAAGCCAATGATTTAATGAATGCTAGGAATTCATTAAAATGAAAGAAGTGAGACACTGGAAAGAACCTTAAAAATCATCCACAGACTCCATTTCTTCTATTTTACAAATATGGAACAGCAACTTCACACTCCACGGTCAATAAATTATATATTTAATGCTGAATAGTGTATAGTTTTCAAAAATATGTGTAATCCAAATAGTAATTAATCACACAACTTCAACTTTCACGATAACAACATATGAACATACTATAAAAAGTATTTTTAAATATTCTTCATACTTTGTTCCTTATATTTATTGCAGCAAAGCAAAAATTAAAGGATCATTATACCTTATGACAAGGAACTGAAAATAATTTTAAAGGAAATTTTGGGAAAGCTTTTTAGGAAAGTAACTTTGGGGACTATTTTGGGGAAAGTTTTGGGGTACAGGCTCAGGAAAGTTTGTTGCATTTTCTAACTTCCTAGCTTTATAAATAAAATTAATGGTGTTGGATTGTTGTATAATAAAAATACATATTTGGTTTTGTTGACGTAAGAAACGTTCAAACCTCTCGAGAATTTTTGTGAATTTATTTGAGCCAAACTGACCACAATTGCAGGAAGCAAAATCTCAATGAATTGAGAAAATGCTCTAGAGGATGGCAGTTTTGCAGTTTATTTTACACATTAGAATTAAAGGAGGAGATGTAAGAAGAGTTACATGAAATTCATTGGTGGTAGATTAAGGGGGCGGGAAAAAGCCAAGCGGGAGATCTCTGGGATTGGATGAAAAGTAAAATGCAGAGACATACTTCTTTTACATTGGTGGGTACAGGACAGTTAATAATTAACATTTGCAGCACATAGAGGTGGTATGCAGGGAACAAGATAACAGTGAGGGGTTCTGTGGTCTTGCAGTTTGGTACAGTGGGTTGTGCCCTAAGGGATCTGGAAAAGGAGATTGCGCTGACATTTCAAAGGTATGTTATCTTAGATGGAAAAAGACAATAGACAGGCTGACTTAAGGTAAAGACTGACCCTTGTCAAGGAAGCTACAGGCCCAGGATGTGACTACCCAGTATGACTCACTTGTAGTTAGGAATCTGTATGTGCGGACCAACCTATGTGGTTACTTTCAGTCTCTGAGTTTGTAGGGCCTGCCAGGCTGGCCTTCCCTGACCTCAGGTTTAGCCTGTGGCTCCTTTCCACAACAGTTCCCCCCAGTTTCTGGCATAGAGCTCCTAAAACACTTGGAATTTCCAGAGTGATGGGAGTGTCTTCTGTTATTCCTAAGGAGCCCCTTTCAAACACAGAGTTTATGCTATTGAGGTGACTCAGGGGGGAAACCCTACATAGTTTCAGAATGGGAGCTGGTCCCCAGAAAGACCAAATAAGTGATTAGAGGGTTGCAACTTCTAGCACCCTCCTCCCGGGAGGGAAGGGGGACTGGAGATTGACTTCAGTCACTAGGAGCAATGCTTATGTAATGAAACTTTAATAAAAATTCTAGAACAGCGAGATTCAGCAAGCTTCTGGGTTGGTGACATTGACGTGCTGGGAAGGTGGTGTATCTGGAGAGGACATGGCAGCTCTGCACCCTCCCCCACCCCTACTTCCAAAACCTTTTCCTATGTATCTCTTACAGTTCGCTGTTTCTGAGTTATATCCTTTATAATGTTAAAAATGACAGAAGACAATTTAGGTAATACAAACAAACTTCATTTAACACCTCATGAAGCAGGCAGTCTCTGTTCCCATGGGACCAGAGAATTACAAACTGGGGGAGGGGGAAAGCCGGGAAGCTACAGTAAGATAAAGAATAGGAACAAGAAAGAGAAAAACAAAATGAACACGGAATAAGGAAGTAAGTATAGAGGTTAGAGTTGGCGTGGCATTTGGGGATTGGCTAACTGCATATATTGCGTTTTGCGTCAAGTGGAGCATTTACAGAGACAGAAAAGTTATCTAAGTTTTGGTTTGCTGATGTGGCACCCCAGGCAGGAGTGGGGTCATCTTGGGCCTACAAATTGACTTCAACAGTAATAAACCGGTAATTGTAAGTAAAGCATTTCTTTACGTTCTATGACTTGTTCTAGCAAATTATAACACCTGAAGGAGGGTCATAGGAATCCCTGAATTTGTAGCTGAGGAACAGAGTGAAAAAATAAAATGGAGTCATTATAGTCAAGCTGCTAAATTACTAAAATCAAGTAGGTTGAAGTGAGAAAATGATTCTATTCTTGTTTTAACTAGCCTGGGAACTTAAACTTTTGAATTTTCCAGTCCTTCATCAATGCCTGGATATATATCAAACCTCCATATAACACTTTAATTACCCCCTGAAGGACTAAGGAAAGAATACTCACATATCCAGACCGCCTGACATCCAGTATGCAGACCACTGGTCATTTAGAGGATTACCATCTTGGACCAATCCAGAGGCTAATGCAGGACTGATTCTTCTCAAAAAACGTACTTTTTACTATAAAAACCCTCAGCTTTTCTTTCTTCTTCAGAACACTGTGGGCATTGCCTGGTTCTGTTTATGGTTTGTGAACCTTAAGATACTTGAATAAATCTTTATCATTTATTTCCAGCAAACTCTCCAGAAGTCAGACAGAAGTGCAAGTAGCCTGGAGACCTGGAGCTTGCAAATGGCATCGGAAGTGGAGGCACTTTTGTGGGACTGAGCCCTTAACCTGTGGGATCTGCACTAACTCTGGTTAGTTAGTGTCAGAATGGAATGGAATTGCTGGGTATTCAGTTGGTGTGGAAGAATTGGAGAACTGGTGTTGAAACAAATATATTTGTTGTTGGAAAGAAACTATACATTTGGTGTCAGAAAAAAACATATATGGACTAAATGTGTCCCCCCCAAAGTTCATAGGTTAAAATCCTAACCTGGAGTGTGATATTAGTAGGTGGGGTCTTTGGGAGGTAATTATGTCATGAGGGTGCTGCCCTCATGAATGGGATTAGTGCCCTTATAAGAGGATGAAGGGACCAGAGCTTTCTCTTTTCACCATGTGAGGATGCTATGAGAAGTCAGCAGTCTGCAAACTGGATGAGAGTCCTTACCAGAACCCAACCATGCTGGTACCCTGATCTCAGACCCCAACCTCCAGACTGTGAGAAATAAGTTTTTGTTTTTTATAAACCACTCAGTGTGTGCTACTTGGTTATAGAAATCACTAAGACACGATCCATCCATTTGCCCCTAATTGGTAAGATGATTCTATATTATTGCACTTGTTAACGCTACATTGAACTGTTTCCTTATCTGTCTGACCTACCAGACTGTAAGCATTTGGAAGATCAAAATGGTCCCTAAATGATCTGCTTTCCGAAGGCTGTAACTTTAGGTTTTACGGGTCTGAAGCTTATAGGGAGTGGAGGATTCTTTAAAAGTATACAAAATTAGATATGAAGAAATCACAACAAACTACAAATATAAAAAGCTGATAAATACCATGAAATCTATAAAAGTGAAATATTTTACATTATTAACTACCTCCATAACATGGAGGTAGTTATAATACATCTCCATAATATATTTTCTCCTACTTTTTTGACTCATACTCTTTGATTACCTTTTTCCTTATGAAAACAATTTATAAGATAATTTTCTGTACTGATTAGAAAGATAGCTCATTCTTTTTTCTGGCATAGTTGATACCATATTTTATATTATTGATAATTTAGAAAAGTTTCTTTCAGTTTCCCAACTCATTATTGATGTCATAAATTTCTAAGCATGTTGTCTCATTCGAGAAAGTCTCTACCAGTCTCTATGAAAGTTTCTTTCATAATATGTGGGCTATAATATTTCATAGCATTTCAATTTATGTTGTGTAGTGACTAATCTTAAATATTCTTGGAATTGACCATACTTATATTAACCAGCGTATCACCAGTGGTCCTGCACCTTCACCCCATAGCAGCAGGTTAGGTGGCACATTGAAGCATAAGATGACTGGCAGCAACTTAACTATTTCCAGAAAGGACCGCCAACCCCATAACCTTATCCCACTACACCCAAATAAAATATATTCCTAACATAACCTCCCTTAGATGAATATCTGAAATTATCATGGACTCTCCAAGGCAATGAGACAGGGAAAATACGAAAGAAGAGATGTCAGATTGCAAAGAGACAAGTCAAACAATTGTGGTTTAAATATTTTACTTTTGCAAATTTTGCAAAAACATGTGACCATGTGAATATATTGCCAGGCACCTCTTGAAAGAGATCCGTGAACTTGTTAGTCCATGAAAGTGTAAGCCCCGGAAGATCAAGCTTTTTTTGGATTCACGTCAAATTCCCCTCCTCCTAGCACAGTGCCAGACACAAACTAGGTACCTAACAAAAACTTGAAGAGTGCATGCATGAGAGAGTTTATCTGTGTGCAGCCTGTCAAAGGGCGGTAAGGATAACATGTGCAGAAAGGAAATGTTTGAGTTAATTATTCTAAGTCAGGGACTATCTGAGCTTTCCTTTTAAACATTTGTTTCAATGTAGTAAAATAAATACAAAGTTCCTCTGGTTAAAAACAGTGAAGTGATTCATAAGGTATATAAATGTCTAATCTCTGTGCTGTACACCTACACCTAATATAATATTGTGTGTCAGCTGTAATTGAAAAATAAATTTAAAATTAACAAAACATTTTAAAAAACAAAACAAAAAAACCAGTGCAGTGGTTAAATTGTAACAGCTCTAGAAATAACTTTGGTGGCACACAACTCATAGATTCTTGCTGCATAAAAGCAAAGAGAGGGCTGGCAAATCCACTGGGTGAAAAGAGGACCTTCTAGCTCGCTGCTGCCTGGATTTAAGTGTCTCTCTCATCACTCAGGCTACCACCCTGGTGAATATCTCCATAATTTGGGGCATTCTTTAACACTTTTGATATGATAAGGTCTTTCTCATCTTCAGATCAGGGCTTAAGTTTTATATTCATCAAATAAAAATGTGAAAAGAAACTTAAAAACTTAATTGGCACTCTGAGGCACCATCAGGAGAATGCGTTCACAAACTGTTTAGGGAACATTTCTGATCATGAAAATAACCAACTTTTCCAAAGTCTGAGAGAATAAGAGTTCATTTGAAAACACACGCCATTCTAATAATTTGGGCCACTTATATCCTGGCACAAAAATGAGCTGTTTGTTAATATTACAGAGTAGGGTGGAGGTCTATAATACCGTGTGGATTATTTTTTTCTTATAACTCCCATTCTGGGTTGTGCCCCAAGTTGTGACTTATGAGGGCAAATGACATGCAAAATATGTGTTAATCAACTATTTATGTCATCGGCAAGGCTACTGGTCAACAGCAGGCTATTAGTAGTTAAGTTTGGGAGAGTCAAAATTTATACTCAGATTTTTCATTGCATGGTGAATTGGTGCCCCGAACACCCGCATTGTTCCAGGGTCAACTGTACGTTGCAGAGAATCTTTTTTCCCCCAGGGATGGTGGTCAGGGATGGCATCAGCAGCAACATCAAGTTGGGGGCAATGTTGGTGACATGGTCTTGGTCATACTCTTGGCTATTTCCTGCTCTCCTTCTTCTTACCCATTGTCCAAGCCTGGCAATTGTGGGAGTTACTCAATGTGGTTTCAAAAAATTTCTTTCTCGCATGCTCCCTTTAATTTTTTTTTTTCTTTCTTAAATCAGCCATAATTAGTTTCTGCTGTGTGAAACTTGTGACCAAATTGAAGCTCTGCCACCTAGGTTACAAGTAAATAGCTGTTTTAGGTGGTTTGAAGGGCACTTTGAAATTTTGAGTAGTTCTTTTTAAGTATTTAAATAGGACTCTGTCCTGCATTTTAAACTTTAAAAAAGTGTTGACATCTGTTATGATCATTGAGTCTCATAGTAACACTGAAATAATTGGGGCGCATATTATGAATCTAATTTTACAGCTTAGGAAACTGAGGTACAGAGAGCCAAAGTGCTTTGCCCAAGTAACAAAGCCCATTTAATGGCAAAATTGAGAAAGTTGAAATAAAGTCCTAGATCTCTCCCTTCTCTCTTTAACACATCTATATTAGGAAAGCAAAGAAAAGCAGAGAGAAAGGCATAGAATCAGAACTCAATTCCTATAAAGAGCAGAAAGGTAAAGACCAGCACTAAAATGAGTTGAGGCAGCTGCTTTTCTCAAGGCACCCCCACACTTGGAAAACAGGACCTGAAGGCAGCCGAAAGAGGCTTTCAAGTCCCTCACTTGTTTCCCTGGCTGAAAAGGCAAATCAAGGGAGTCCTCCTTTTTCTATGGCCAGCCTAGACTGTGACCCTTTGTGAAGGGCAGTGACAAGATAATCAATCATCAATTCTCTCTGTTTAAAAGTGACCTCTTGTAAGGTTATCTTAACGGGAGCAATTACCACTAAAAACACAGTCATGGAGTAGTAATCAGAGAGGCTTTCTCTAGTCCAATTCCCAAAGGAGATATTTGTACTGAATAACACACTTAAAACAAACCTACTCTGCAGAATACATTTCAGTTTCCACATAATGCTTCTGCTTTATATAAGAACTGAACTCTGTGAACAGTAACTTGAACAATCATAGCTCCCAGGATATCAACCCCAAAACAGTAATGTGCATTTAATGAGAACTTCAAGGAACGTTCCTTAATTTGGAAGAGGTGCTGTCTATAGGCAATGACTGTAGTTATTGCAGGCAACCGCTGCGAGTTCAGCTGTTGTGTTAAAAATAAAAGGTTGGATTCCATTTTGGAGTTTCGCACAGATTATGTTCTATTCACCCTGACAAATGCCGGAATGCTTTGGGAAGTTATTCTTTTGTGTACGTAGCTTTAATTCCGGTTTTTGTCTAGATTCGGTTAAAAAATGTTTGGCTGATCATTTGTATCCTTTATTTACCCAGGCTCAGATAATAACGAACTGCAGATTGAGCTCAGTGCTGATAGCAACGGCTGTCTCTCTGGTCGTCCGTGGAGGGCTGGGGAATAAGTCTAGCAAAAAGGAAGGTGTACTCTTTTCTTTTTAATAAGCTTTTTATTTTAAAACAGTTTTAGATTTGCAGAATTATTGTGAATAGTACAGAGAGTTCCCATGTACCCCACACCAGTTTCCCTTTTGTTGGCATCTTACTCTTTTGTTTTGTACATTTGTTACATTTGTTACAATTAACGAACTAATATTAAAGTATTATTATAAATCAATGTCCGTAGTTCTTTCAGATTTCCTCAGTTTTTCCCTAATGTCCTTTCTCTATTTCAGCATCCCACACAGGGTACTACTTTATATTTAGTTGTCCTGTCTCTTTAGTTTCCTCTTGGCTCTGATAGTTCCTCAGGCTTTCCTTGTTTTTGATGACCTTTTGAGGAGTACTTGTCAGGTATTTTGTAGAACGTTCCTCAAATGGGATGTATCTGATGTTTTTCTCATGATTTGACTGGGGTGATGGGTTTGGGGGAGGGAGACCATTAAGGTAAAATACCATTGTCGTCTCATCATATTAAGGCGACCTACTATTAACATGACTCATCACTGTTGATGTTTGGAAAGTCCACTTTTGTTCTCACTTTAGGTACCTTCTTCTGGGTAACAGTGACTTGCTTTCTCTTCTGATGATTTAATTGTTATAATTTCAAAAGTAAAATTGACGAGCTAATATTCAAAGGTAGACCGAGTTCCTAATGCAGGAAGCAATTCTGTAAATTCCAGCCAGACCTGTAACCGAGGAGATTGCAGAGAGAGCCTTACTTGTCTAAGACTCTGCTTTCTTATTGTTCCCCTGACAAATCAAATCACCTCAGACTGATGAGACTCTTCTCACATCAGAATATAAACCAGGTGATACTGCCAGGAAAGGACAAGAGAAATTGCCAATTGTGTCAATCATTTTGTCCAATATATTTTTATACAGCTTTGGTTTGGCTAAATATAGTTGTAATCCCTTTCTGTTGCTAAGCATCATATTTTTATTAGGCAAGTTACTCTATCTGAAAATACAAACAGAGTCTGGGTCTTGTAGTGAAGTGCCTGGAAAAAAAAGGCACACACTCTAAACAACAATGACTTTGGTCAGTTTGAGCTTCCAGAATGGTGTGGTAGTTTCCTCCATCCACCTTACAAATGAGTCCATGGAATGACCTGCTTTCATCTTGCAGCCTACTTTATTTTATTGCCATCTCTGTGTGTCTTATTTCCCATATCTTTCCTGTCAGCTACAGGAAAGCTGAGCTATGGCTATGGTTCCTGAGTTATGTCTATTCATAGTCAAGTGGTTCAGAAGACAACAAAACAAATAGCTCACTCAGGTGAGCAAGAGCTCTCCAGAGTCAGGGTAATCTATAGGAAAGGAAAAGAAAAAAAATATTTAAAATTCCTCCTCATCAGGAGACTATGGGAATATATCAAGAAGTTGCTAAAGTACAAGAAGTTGCTAAAACTTGCAGCAGGTGACCCAGGGAGGTTTACATAGAAAATTCTTTTCTGGCAGTTGAACAAAAACAGAATGGGTATTTGTCTATCTCAGAAGCTTAAGAATTAGCTTCTCTTGAAACAGGCACAGATTAAATATATTAGTCAGGGTTTTTAGTTGCAAATCAGAAACCAACAGTAGGTTGTTTAAGCACAAAGGAATGTTTTTGCAGAGGTCAGCAAATGTGACCTGCCACTTATTTTTGTATGGCCTGCCAGCTAAGAATAATTGTTATATTTTAAAATAGTTGGCCAAAAAAAAAAAAATTTTATGACCCATGAAAATTATATGGAATTCAAATTTCAGTGTCCATAAACAAAATGTTACTGGAGCACAGTACACTCACTTGTTTACATATTATCTATAGCTGCTTTCATAGTACAGTGGCAGAAATGAATAGTTGTGACAAAGATTATATGGCCCACACAGCCTAAAATATTTACTAATGTCTTAGTCACCTTGAGCTTCCATAACAAAATACCAGAGACTGAGCGGCTTAAACAACAGAAATTAATTTTTTCACACTTCTGGAGAATAGAAGTCCAAGATCAAGGTGCCACTGCGGCCAGTTCTGATGAGTGTTTTTTTTCCTTGGGTTGCAGACAGTTGCATTCTTGCTATGTCCTTCCATGACAGAAACAAAGGAATAGCAAGCTCTCTGGTATCTCTTATTATAAGAGCCTTAATTCAGGCCCTACCCTCATGACCCCACCTAAATTTAATTACACCCAAAGCCCCATTTCTAAACATCATCACTGGGGGTTAGTGCTTCAACATATGAACTTTGAGGGGGACACAATTCAATCCAAAGTAACTATCTCTTTACAGAAAAGTGTTGCTAATCCTCGTAGTAAAGGATATTACTGTGTTTCCCTGAAAATAAGACCTAGCCAGACAATCGGTTCTAATGCGTCTTTTGGAGCAAAAATTAATATAAGATCCGGTCTTGTTTTACTATAATATAAGACTGGGTCTTATATTAATTTTTGCTCCAAAAGACGCTTTAGAGCCGATTGTCTGGCTAGGTCTTATTTTCGGAGTAACGGTAGAACACACAGACTCTCCAAGAGGGCTAGAGAACCATGCTACACACAGAAAATTCACAAAATCACGTTATAAATTGTTTCAGGGCGACTCTCTTCTACTACCCCAAGAAGCTGCTAATATTTGCAATATCAGGTATTGGATTAAACTGCTTGGCACGGCTGCCTCTGTAAACTGAAATGTCATACTTTGCGTCTCAACAGAGTTGATTCAGCCAGTGCCTGCTACTTGCACACATGCTTTTGATTCAAAGTCTGGTGTGGGTAAATCTGATTGGCAGAACCCAGATCACATGCACGCGTTACCTACAGCTACAAGGGAGACTGAGACAAGTGTCTGGCTTCTGCAGTGATGGGGATGTGGAAGAATGTGGGGGATTCCTTAAATATATAACAGTACATCTATATCAAGTCACAGTGTTAAAATGACTTGTTCCTGCATCGTTTCTCCTCTACCATTTCCCCTGAGAATTGTTACCTCTTGAATGAACTCTTTTTCTCTTTGGGAAACATCCCCAGGTGGCATTCCAAAATTTGACATGCCCTCCTGTATCCAGAGATTGTTTTTGACACAAAGGGAAATGGAAACAAGTGGGGTGCAATGATTAGGAACCTCTCTGCTGTGGCATGGCATGCTCTGTTTCTCCTTCCTTCCCTTGCTAAAGTTTCTGCATCAGGGGTCAGCTTCTTTCAGTCTTCTCACTTTGGATTTAGAATTTGCCTCCTTTCTTGGGGCCAGAATTTACTTTGATTCATTTTGACCACAACAACATTGTGGAAATCTGGGGACGGCTAGAAAGAAAATTTTCAAAGGATTTCTTCACATTCTGTTTATTCTCTAAAATTGCATGCCAGGGGAACTTCCACTTTTCGCCAAGATAGCATAACAGATACCAGTTTGCTTTTGGGCTCGGAACTACCAAATATTCCCCCTTCAACTAAAACAAACAAACAAATAAACAAAGCACCTATGTGGAATATAGAAAACAATGGCTTTCAAAAAACTGGACATCAGGCTTTGAATGATACAAGATGAGCCCTATGATTAGCTGAACTTATTACCTTGAGAGAGTTTCTAGGTACGTTAAGAGAGGTGAAAAAAAAAAAAAAAAAAAGAGAGAGAGGTGAACCTGGGAGGAATATGGCAGATTCTCTGTGTTGAGGAGAGCAAGCTGAGAGTCCTGAGCAATTAAGCCGGTAGAGTTCCGGGGAGGAGAGAATTCCAGAGAGAGAGCACTCTGGAAATCTGCAGAAAGTCCCATGTGAGCATTCAGCAGAGTATTCATCAGCTCATGCAAGCAAGGACACTGTCCCCAACTGGAGAAAGAGCAGTCTTAGGATTTGAAAGAAGTGTCCAGTGGTAACACAGGACCAGGAATACTGCTTCTTTCCCACCAGCTAGATTGGTAAACCTCAAAATCCCCTGGGGCATTTAGGAGAGTACTAGGTAAGATCTTAGTGAGGAATTGAATCAACTGACAAATTTTAAAAGCAACATGTAAAATGCTCAATCTGTTTCTAAGTAATTTAACTGCATCACAGAACAAAGCTCAAGAATATTTATTTATAAAAATACAAAAGTATCTAGAATCCAATAGAGTAAAATTCACAATATTTGCATCCAGGAAACACTTACCAGGCATGCAAAGAAGCAGGAAAACACAATCCAGAATAAGGCGAAAAATTAACCAATTGAAACTGATATAAAACTGACACAGATAAAGGAATTAGTGACAAAGACATTAAAATAGTTATTATACTCAAGATGTTAAAAAAACAAACAAGCAGAGACATGTGGAGAAAAAAATCAAATTTCTATAGCTAAAAACGATATCTGAGACAAAAATAACACTGATGGGTATTAATGGCAGAAAATAAATAGGTTTAAACATATGAGGTCAGACATTTAAGTTCACGAACTCATCCTAGGAAAAGAGCTACATACCTCGCTGCTGAATATCACTATGGTCCCCTTCGAAATACTCCCCTTGGGAAACTATGCACTGACCAAGCAATTTTGGAATTTTTTTCTGGAATGGCCATCAGAGCTGTCATCGTATTACCCTTGATGTCCTGAATGTCATCAAAATGTCTTCCTTTCAATATTGCCTTTATCTTCGGGTAAATAAAGAAGTCATTGGGGCCAGATCAGGTGAGGAGGGAGGGTGTTCCAATATAATTATTTGTTTACTGGCTAAAAACTCCCTCACAGACAGTGCCATGTGAGCTGGCGCATTGTCATGATGCAAGAGCCATGAATTGTTAGCGAAAAGTTCAGGTCGACTTTTCAATGCAGCCTTTTCAGCACTTCCAAATAGTAAACTTGGTTAATTGTTTGTCCAGTTGGTAGAAATTCATAATGAATAATCTCTGTGATAAAAAAAGTTAGCAATAGCATTGCAACAAGTTTGTGAACTTAATTGTCAGACCTCATATAACAATAGAAATGATCAAAAAATGAAACAGAGAGAAAAGAGGATATTAAAAAGACAGAAAGATCATCTGTGAGCTGTGGAACATAAAGCATTCTAATATACATGTAATCAGTGTCCCCCAATGGGGGAAGGACAGAAAAACTATTTTAAGAAATGAGAGCTGAAAATATCCCAATTTTGATGAAAACTATAAGTCCAAGAAACTCAATGAATTTGAAGCACAAGAAACATGATAAATAGCACACTAAAGTACAACAGAACCAAATTGTTCAAAAGCAGCGATAAAGAGAAAATCTTAAAAACAGCCAGAGACAAAAGACATTATGTCCATAAATTCAAAGATAAGGATGACAGAAAATTCCTCATAGGAAACAATGCAAGGATAAGACAGTGAAGCACATTCTTTAAATTACTGAAAGGAAAATGTCACCCAGAAATTTATACCCAGTGAAAATGTATTTCAAAGAGGAAAGTGGTATAAAAACTTTTTCAGATTTACAAAAACTGAAGGAATTCAATAATACACTTGCACTATAAGAAATGTTAAAGGAAACCTTTCGGGCAGAAGAAAACTAACACCAGATGGAAATATGGATATACAAAGAATGAAGAGCAACGAAAATGGTAACTACATAGGAAAATATGTAAGATTTGTTTTTCTTATAATTTGAATACCTTTAAAAAACAATTTATGGTTTAAACAAAAGTAACAATGTATTGTGGGCATTATAACATACATGAGGAAAACAATAGCATACATGTGGGGAGGCAGAAGTAGAAGTATACCACTATAAAATTCTTTTTAAAAATTAATTAATTAATTTTTTATTAGTTTAATGTGTACTAATAGTACTTGAAATGATATAATGTCACTTGAAAGTAGACTGTAATAAGATACATGTAATAAAGATATATACTAACAACCCTAAAACAGCTACTAAAACAACAAAGCAGAGTTATAGTTAATAAGTCATCAAAGAAGATAAAATGGAATTCTAAAATATATTCACTTAATCCAAAAGAAGACCAAAACAAAGAAGTAGTCAAGAATATGTGGGTCAAATAGAAAACAAATAGCAAGATGATAGATTTAAATCTAACCATGACAATCACATTCAATGTAAACGGACTAAAAACCCTAATTAAAAGGCAGAGATTGTCAGGTTGGATATAAAAGCAAGATTGTACATTATGCTGTTTAAAAGAAATCGACTTTACATATAATAGACACAAACAGGTTAGAAGAAAAAGTATGGAAAAATATATACCAGATTAACACTAGTCAAAGAAAGCTGGAGTGGCTATATAAATAAAAGAAAAAGTAGATTTTAGATCAAAGAATATTACCAAAATAAAGCAGATAAAGAAGGTAATTTCATAATGATAAAGGTGTCAATTCATCAATAGCACAAAATGATGAGCTACAAGGAGAAACTGACAATTACATCGAGAGAGTTCAATACTACTCTTTCAATAATTGATAAAACAATTGACAGCAAATAGAGATGATTTGTACAACACTAGCAACAAAGACCTAATTGGTATCAAAAAAACATCAGCAAAATACCTTTTCTTTTTAATTGCATACAAAATATTTACCAAGATAGAGCTTGGTATAAAGGTCTATATAACAAGTCTCACTAAACTTAATAATTTAAATATATTTTCTCTACCACAATGGAATTATATTAGAAATAAAAAAGTTCCCAAATATTTTGAAATTAAATAACATCATTCTAAGTATGGGTCAGAAAAGAGGAGTCAAAAGAGAAATTAGAAAGCATTTGACTTGATATGACAACATATCAAAATTTGCACAATACTGCTAAAGAAATGCTTAAAAGCTAATTTATGACTCTAAATGCTGAAAGGACCCAAATTAATGACTTCGTTTTCCACCTTAAGAAACTAGGGGAAAAAATGAGCAACTGAAACTCAAAGTAGGCAGAAAAAATAATAATAATAAACACCAGAGTGGAAATCAATGAACTAGGACATAGAAAACCAATAGAGAAAATCATTGAACCAAAAGCTAGTTTATTATCTTTATTTGGAAATAGAGTCTTTTGCAAATGGGATTTGCTTATGTCTGATAAAGGACTTGCATTCAGAATACACAAAATAACTCTCAAAACTCAATAATGTGAAAACAAGCAACCTAATAAGAAAAATGGGCAAGAGATTTGAGCAGACATGGATGACAAATAGCATGTGAAGCATAGGTAAAGATGGTCAGCATCATTAGTCATTAGGAAAATGCAAATTAATACCACATTTAAATGCCATTATACACCTATTGCATGGCTAACATTAAAATGACTGATCATACCA
Source organism: Rhinolophus hipposideros (assembly GCF_964194185.1). NCBI lineage: Eukaryota > Metazoa > Chordata > Mammalia > Chiroptera > Rhinolophidae > Rhinolophus > Rhinolophus hipposideros. Next base: position 47,910,168 of record NC_138052.1, read on the forward strand.
AGTGCTGACAAGGAAATAGAGAAACATGAAGTAGAGCAACTTGAACTCTTATATGCTTTTGGTGGGAATACAAAATGGTATGTAAAATCACTTTGTAAAACAATTTGACAGTTTCTTGAAAAGTTAAGCATACATCTACCATACGATCCAGGCATTCACTCTAGGTATTTCCCTAAAATAAAGAATATATCTACATAGACTGTAGTCGCACAACAGCCTAGCCAATTGTCCATTCATGTCTTTCCTTAAGGAAAGAAGAGTTTGTGAGATTGTGCCTTTCTGGGATTCTGTTCCATCCTTGTGTTTATACCTTATGTCTCTCTGTCTGGTCCCCAAAAGATGGTTTGCAGCCAAAGACGGGTAAGATATCTCACAGGAGATACAGCCTAAGCCAGGCGGAACCGAGTGGGGACCCCCAATGAGCTGCCTTAGACAGGTATGGGAAGGGGCCTTGCCTCCCCTTCCCCCTGCTTAGGAAAGTCTGTTGCCGGCTCTTGCTTTTCCCTTGCACCTGTTTCCACTTCTCTCAACGGAGTTGTTACAATGTGAAAGACTTGATCCTGAAAAGGTACATACTTTAGGTAAAAACATCCTGGAACCTTGTGCTTCGGCTGTTTACAGACAAAGGGTGATTGGAATAAACATTTTTCTGTTATGAAGTCTGAGCCTCACAGACCATGTAAGAAACAATGTTACTTTCTTGTATACCTATCAATAACAACCTCCAGCCGGCTTTATTCTGGGCTCCAGCCCTCTGAGACTGAGAGACCCCTCGCCTTTGGAGAGATTTAACTGCATTAAGTCTCTGTTTGTTTCTTTCTTAAAAACTTAACCCAAACCGCCCCTTCTCGCATCCTCACTGCCCTTGTTGTGTGGGATGCGACAATAGACTTGTACAAAAATGTTCATAGCATCTTCATTTGTAATAGCCCCAAACTGGAAACAACCCAAATGTCCATCTATAGGTGACTAGATGAACAAACTGTGGTATGTGTACCCAATGGAATGAACTATTGATACATTTAACAATGTGGATAATTTCCCAAATAATTACACTGAGCCGAAAAGCCAGACAAAAAAATAGTACGTGCGCTTTGAGTTTATATATGTAACATCCTAGAAAATTCAAACCAATGGATTGTGATAAAAAAGATTGGTGGTTTCCGGGTGGATGAGGAAGTGGGGAGGTACAAGACAAAGGGATTACAAAAGGGTGCGAGGACACTTTCAGGAGTAACATATATTTAAACTATCTTGATTGTGGTGATGATTTCATGGGTATATACATATGTTAAAACTTATCAAAATTATAGATTTCAACCACATGTTATTTACTGTATGTCAATTATACCTCAATAAAAAAATTGAGGTTTTAAAAAAACAAATGCCAGTTATTTTAAAAATCAGTGTTAGACATTACCCGTACTGTGTCTGGCCTCCTGACTCTAAAGCTGATTCTTCAGTCATCATAATGGTTCAGGCCAAGAAATTGTAGTTCTTTGCGGAGTTTTGCCTGTTCTCTTACAGCCAAGGTTTTGCAAGCCATCCAAGTTGATAGGGGGCCATAGTGTTGAGCTTTTTTATTTTTTCAAGGAGGAACTTAAAGACCCTTTGGATCTTCCAATTACTATTCTCTTATCTCATTTGAGTCACGGTGGGTAGATTTCTTTGTTTCATTTTATAGAAACATAAAGAGCCAGCATGATTCCTAAACAAAGTAGAGTATCTGCAGATGTTCTTGTCGCTTGACAAGATATAAAGCCTATCTTTGGAGCAAGGACAAAGAGATTCACATGTGCCTTGCTTAAGAACAATAGACAAATGTAGCGGCCTGTAAATTCCATCTGCTTCCCATGAGAAGAAAGAATTTTTACAATGAGGTGTCAGAGGGTCTTCAGGATCCATGAAGGGGATTTTCCTGAGAGGATCCCATAACAACCTTCCTGTGTATTCAAGCCAACATGCTCCACATCCTAGGGAAGTCCATGTTATCTCTAATTGTGGAACAAAAGGCTTTGTCTTATTAAAAGAATTGGAGGCAGGTGGAAAATGTAAAGTATTTTGATTGATGAAGAGTGAAGTCTTGCAAACTTCTCCGGCCATGATGAAATCATTTGTGTAGGGAAGAAACAAAAGTACTGTCAGCTACCATATTCCAGAAATCCTTACCCTTCCCGAGGCATTCAGTGACTGAAGCAGATAAATGGTTTGCAGAAGATAGTGAGGACCAAAAGAAACAAACAAAAACCCCAAAACCACAACAACAACAACAATAAACGGGTCCAACTTTGAAGGCCATATTTCTCCATTCTTTCTTTTCTGGGTTTGTGGGGCTATGTTTGCATAGGAAGGGGTGCCCCTCTCCTCCCTTCCCAAGCAGAATCTCTGAAACCTCACCTGCCTCCCTGGCTCCAGGGCCTCTATCCCAGCAGGCCAAGAGGCAGTCTATTCTGCAATGAGAGGCTCCCACCCAACAAATTTCCTCTCCTCAGGATGATTCTAGATATCTTTCTAGTCTTCTACTCAGGTGGAGTTTGTGAAGGGAATTCTTGCTGAGGAGTTAGGACTGCAGACCCTACTTCTAGCAAATTTTCCTGCCTGGGAATTAAGCTTTGGCCTCAATCAGCTGCATGGGGATGGGATGGATTTTGCACTTCCAGGTTCCCAGGAGATGTGTTCCTGCTTCATAAGAGTGTGAAACTAAGGCTCAGTTGTATGGCTGGGGAGATGTGTGAAAAATAATGTGGGTATTTTAAGTTATGCCGGAAAATTTCTATGGAACTCTAAGGAGAGCCTCAAAAGTGAATAAAAATAAAAGTGGTTTTCTAGTAATGTAATCTCTCATAGGAAACATCTCAGAGAATATTTTCTAACAAAGGTACGATCTGAATTAGGCTATTTTATTCTTTAGGCCTCAGTCACCAGTCCCACAAATTTTCTGAGTACAGGAAAACATTGGGTGGACATAAAACATTAAAAAAAAACACATATAGATTAACCTTAAGGGAACCCAACTCTACTTTTTGTACCCCCTCAAAAAGTATGTAGAAAATCAGTTTGAACAAAAATGAACCCAAAATTTGAGAAATAAATACATAAACATGAAAAGTATTCAATAAAACAAGGGAGTAAAATGAAAGTAATTTTTCATCTAATCTCTGTCCCTTGTTCCTCTGTTCCCCTCCAGGGAGCATGGTTAACTGGCTTAATCTATAAATAATCCATACATATTACTGACATAAGCGTTATAGATATGTGTATACATATGGACATGCACACAGCAGATAAAAAGACAAATAGATACAGATATCTCATTTTTTTTTCATTATTGTGGATTTCTTCATACAGACAAAAGAATATAATGGACAAACATGATGACTAACATGATTATTGCTGTATGAGTCATGGTCCTGGAAATAGACACCAGGCTCAAACTGGAAAACTGAGGAGAGTTTAAGAAAATGACTATTTACAAAGTTGTAGGCAGGGAAACCAATAAAGCATAATGCAGCCCTCAATGGTTTACCTAAGTTTTGTGGAGGCTAAAGCATATTCAATTTTTAAAACCTTCTTTACGAATAAGAATGCAAAATTGGTGACACAAAAGTAGGTACCAAAATGAATATAGAATGAGAAAGAAAGCATATAAAATCACACATTTATAAAACTACAAATACCACGGATGTCACAAAATCTAGATAATTTCATCATATCACTATTACATTGATTACATCTCTATAATACTTTTTTCCCTACTTTTTTCTCCTTTTTTTTCCTACGTGCTCTTTCCTACGTGGTCACTACTTCCTATAAGCATTGACATCATTCCTCACGGAAAGAATAGAAAGCTAAGTGCTTTTCCTCCAGCACAATCCCTTTCTGGATTTTCATCTGTCTCACTGGTCCATGGGTTCTTGCCTACGAGAGAAGAAGAACCGTCCACCGTCACAAATGGAAAAACAAATGATAGCACATGCCCTGCTCCTGCCCAGCATTGGTCAGAGGCACCATTTTTTCCAGTGTAAGGGTCAGGGCAGTTTACAAAGCTAAGGAAACTCTCAGTCCATCTTCCACAGGGGAGAATGGTTCTGTCACTGCCTCATGCCACGTACTGCAGTGGCTCCTCATCCCTTCAGGATAAAATCTAAACTTCCCATGTGACAACTGAGGCTCTTCATCCTCCGATTCCATCTTACCAGTGTGGCTTCATCCCTCGCCACCTTCCTTCCACCACCTCCTCCTATTTCTCAGTTTATACTCCCATAACACTCAGCTATCTCTAGTTCCAGAACATTCTATACTGAGTCCCATCCCTGAGCCTTTGCACATGATGTTCTCTCTGCTTGAAATACTCTCCCCAGGTTGTCCACCTGGCAAACCCACCCCGTGCCCTCAAGCCACAGATGAAATGCTGTTCCCCCTGTAAAGCTTTCTTGGACTCCCTCAGACACACTTCAGGTTTTCTTCTTCTTTGTCACAGTTTCATTGACAGAATGATCTCACTCTACTGCAACTGTTTGTAGATTTAAGTCCTCACCAGACTGTAACTGCCTGGAGATCACAGACCGAGACTGCTCATCCTAGTGTCCCAGGCACTCAGCACAGGGCCTGGCACACAGTAGGCACTCAATAAGTGTGTTTTCAGTAAATGAGCATTGAGCATACTTCTTTATGCCTAACACTGTGCTAAAATGTTATCTCATTTTGTGCTTATCACAACCCTATGAACAAGGATCATTATCCTTATTTTACAGTGAAGAAACTGAAGCTCGATGAGTTTAAATAATTTGCCCATAGCTATTTCAACCCGGTTCTGATGCCAAAAATGTATGCTGTTTACTACATTACACTGTTCCTCTAGGCAGGTAAATTGTGCAGTTTCAGTAGCACTTAAGCTAGCTGCATATGGCATGCTGATCCAATTTTTTCTGAAATAGTACCATTCTTCATTCTCTCAGATATCAAAACCCCATTATGTTTCTGCCCCATTCACTCTTTTTCAAGGTCACAAGTGATCTCTTTGCTGCCTGCCAAACCTAATGACATTTTTCTCTTACCTTTTTGGATTCTCAATAGCTTTCCACAAAGTTGACCACTCCTTTTGTTCTAGAAATAATTTTCTCTCTCAGCTTTTGCGACAAACCATTGTCTCATTTTTTTCTTGCCTTACTGAATACTCGGTCTCAGTTCCCTCTTCTGGCCCTTCCTCCTCTTTGCTACCTCTAAATGCTGGGTTTCCTCAGAATGAGGTCTTGAGCTAGCTCCTCTTCGCCCGCCTACCTGCTGCCCTAGGTGAACTCGCCTAGTCCTAGGATAGTAAATAGGATCCATATTTTGTTGGCCAATTGCATATCTCCAGCCCACTTGTCTGCTTACATCCATATGTCCAACTAACTACTTGATATCTCTACTTGGTTGTTTCACGGGCGTGCCATCAATTTTCATTGGCATCTCTTAATTTATCCCGTCAAAGATGTTCCTCTCCCAGTGTTTAAGTTACTATTGCTATGTAACAAACCACTTCAGATGGTAACGGGTCAGGAATTCGGACAGGGCACAGCAGGAATGACTTACCTGTACTCCAAGATACCTTGGAGCCTCACCTGGGATGACTCACAGACTAGGGCTGACTTAACAGTAGGAGACTGGAGTTATCTGGAGGCATCTTCATTCATGCATCTAATGGTTGATAAGTAGCTGTCAACTGGGACCTCAGCTGGGGCTGTTGACTGGAACATGTATATATGGTACTTTCATGTGGCCTAGGTTCCCGCATAGCAGGGCAGCCTTGGGGTAGGTGGACTGCTTACACAGTTGATTGAGCAATATCTGTCGCAGAGTTGATTGTAGCAGACAAGGCAGAAGCTGCATGGCCTTTCATGGTCTAAATTCAGAAGTCCCGGGTTCATTTCTACCATTATGTTACTAGTAGTAGTGACAAGCCTGCCCGACTCAGGGGGAAGGGATGTGGGTATGTACTATTTCTCAGTGGGATGAATACACATCCTTGGCACAAGTTCCCATCACCTTGCAACTCCTGCTGGTCTCACTGCTTCCATGTCTGTACCTTTCCAACACGTCTCCCATATAACAGCCAAAGCAATCTATACAAAATGTCACATTATTTTCCCTCATGGTTGAAAGCCATTTATCACTTCCCAGAGCACTCAGAAGGAAATCCTAATTCCTTATTTCTCTCCAACCTCCCTTGATCCATCATGCCACACTAGAAGCATACTCCTCTTTTCTACTTTATGGCCTTTGCACTTGTTTTCCCCTTTACTTGAAATACTCTTTCCTTCCGTATTGCTGTGGTTTCCATATGGCTGTTTCTTATGCATAAAGGCTCTATGTGACCGGACCACTCTAAAGTCACTTATATTCACATTAGCGACCTTTTTATTCACTTTCTCATCACCCTACGTATTTTCTTCAGAGCACATTTACAATCTATAAGAAAAATAGTTACTTGTATACTGGTGTATGTGGGGACTCCTCCATTAGAATGAAAACTCCATGAGGGTCTCATTACTTTATCCCCTGCACCCACCACAGCATCGGGCACATAGAAGATGCTGAGAAAATCTCTGTTGATTATGATAAATAGATGATCTGTTCATCCAATACAGAAAAAGAAGAGATATTTCCTCCTGCGTGTCTCTTTAGCCAAGAAGACAAAAATAATTCCCTTAAGAAATCCGCCCCCAGGAGAGCCCAGGTCTAATTCCCAGCCTTCTTGAGATTCCTGATCTCAATGCAGGGCGTGGTACACATCTGGAATGGATCTCACACTCTGTCCCTGGAGGAGGCAAGCTTGTCAAATGATCAAAGCAATATATCACTTGCACTCTCTTAAAGCAAGTGACGTCACGAAGCAACTCTGGTTTCTGGAACTCAGAGAGGTCTGTGATGGGTTTCCCAGGATCCTCATTTTCATTCAGGCAGCCATCTGCAACCGACACTGACCATCCACTTGTATATCATCATTTCTGCAAACATCTTGCTATTCAAACATTCAAAGACACAGACACAGACACAGTGGTTTCCAAACGCTTTGAATTTGTTACAACCCTACATTTGTGCTTTGTAGTCACATTCACCTAAGAGCTATGGGCATCTATTTGATTTTCCTGAACTAAAGAGAATCACAATGAAGTGATTTTGGAAGCATTTTTGAGACTTTTGCCAATTTCTTTAAGCTTGGTAAACAGCCTCAGGTGTTTACCACTACCAGTCACTCATCTAAAAGCCTCTTGACAATCTCATTAGTACTGAAGGTTGGTTACCCTTTCGTTTGGCCTTATCAAGTTTTTTTTTTTCCTTTTCTTTTCTTTTTGATACACACTGGATCTTCAGCCAAGGAGATGTACTCACAGCTTCCTTTCAAGGAAGATTTTGCTTTTATTGTTTTCACTGCACTTCTTTTTCTTTCTTTCTTTCTTTTTTTCCCTTATTATGATAGTTTGCCATGTTCCCTCTATCTATTTTATTCTTAAGATGGTATTTAAGCCCTTTACAACCTGCTACCTTTAGCAAAATGGAAGCTTATTTGTCTCTTCCCTTTGAAACTCAGGAAGTATTTGTCAAGTGTGACGTTTAAAAAAAAACAACCAACAAACCCACTGTATCTTTCTGGCAAAGACATACTGCTGCATTTGTGAACCTCCTCTTCAGTACTTTTCCTGGGACTGACAGTTTTTTGGTCTGTTTCACTGGCTGCTGTAACATGTTCCCTCATACTGCCTCGTTCCCAATGGTTTGGTAAGACGTCTGCGATGAATGAGTCATGGTGAATTGGAATCTAGAGTTGACACTTGGAGCCCTCCACATTCTCCCTCTACCCTTGTACAGGCCATCTTACATCTTTTACCTGTTATAAAAAGCCAGGTAACTTACTCTAAAACTTATTCATCTGTCTACAAGTGGAGACTGTGAAACCTTTGTGAGTGTAAAACATTGCTGCCATGTCTGGAATTTTCTCTGCTATCCCTTTCCCCTTGGACAGTTTACAATTGAACTTTTCTGATATTTAAAGGACAGTTCTCTGGTTAGGAAAAAGAGAGAGTGAATGTTAATTAGCAACATGTTAATCAATTCTCTCAAACTTTACCCAAAGCACTCAACTATTTGTTTGCTAAGAAGAAATCTACAAACTCTTTGCAGATGGAAATCCTTTAGACTGGTGCCTTACAGACAAACCTTGAGAACAATTTAATGTGACTGCGCTTTTATTGTTTTCCTTCCTTCAAAGAAAGGCAAAGATTTACTACATCTGATATTTTGTCTCTCCTCAATTGATTTTTTAAAAAGACAAGGTCTTTTCGAGTACTTTATTTTTTCCTAAGTATTCTGAAAAGTATTCTGTTTTGCAGAGCTCTTCATAATGTTCCATCTGTTCTGATTTTTCAGTTTTTTTTTAATCTCCTCAGAAAATTCAATGAAAAAAGGTAAAGGCTTTATTGCCAAATTTTTGTTTCTCTTCTTTCTGAGAAAGAGCCAGTTTGAGTTTAAAAATAGACCTGAGAAATGTCTACAGCTTGAGAATCATTCAACCCATTAATATTTGCTCTAGAATAATAAGGAGATTTGATACATCTGAACTAAAATGATTCCCATATTTGTCACCTTTCCATTTCAGATTGAATAAAACAGCACAGCCTTCTCTCCAAGCCACTCCATTATGTTAACCACCTTTTCTCTATTTTTAATTTATTCTGAAAAAAGTAAAGTCAATTTAGGTCATTCTAAGGGTCCCAGTCAAACTTTTATCAACTGATGCTATTTATTATTAATTTCCAATAGCAGTTACTATGTTCCTAATACCAGATATACACTGGGATAAAAATATTGGGACAATAAAAAAGAATGACTTAATTTTTTAAGTGGAATAGTTTTCCAAGGAAGGCATACAGACTGCCAACAGATATATGAAAATGTGCTCAACTTCCCCAGCTATTAGGAAATGCAAATCAAAACCACAGTGAAATACTACCTCATACCTGTTACAATGGCTATTATCAATAAACAAGAAATAACAAATGTTGGAGAGGATGTAAAGAAAAGGACACCCTTGTACGCTGCTGACGGCGATGTAAATTGGTACAGCTACTATGGAAAACAGTACAGAGATTCCTCAAAAAATTAAGAATAGAGCTACCATTTGACCCAGCAATCCCTCTTCTGGGCATCTACCCAAAAATATTGAGAACACTTATTCATAAAGATGTATATATATCCCTATGTTCACTGCAGCATTATTCACAATAGCGAAGACATGGAAACAATGTAAGTGTCCTTTGACCAATGATTAGATAAAGGAGACATGGTATATATATATATATATATATATATATATATATATATATATATATATATATATATATATATATATATAATGGAATACTCAGTAATAAAAATGATGAAATATTGCCATTTGCGACAACATGGATGGATCTTGAGAGTATAACGCTAAGTGAAATAAGTCAGATGGAAAAAGACAAGAACAACATGATTTCACTCATATGTGACATGTAAAACAAAAAGCAACAAATGAACAAACAAAACAAATAAACTCACAGAAACAGTCAACAGAATGGTGGTGACCAGAGAAGAAGGGGGCTGAGCGGAGGACAAAGAGGGTAAAGGAGGTCAAATACATAGTGACAGACTAGACTTTGTGTTGTGAGCACACAATAGAGTATACAAATGTTGGATTATAAAGTTGTACACCTGAAATTTATATAATGTAATTAATCAATGCTACTCCTGCTTGGCCCGCGCAGCCAGGAGGGTTCGGCCTGAGGGGAAGGGCAAAAAGATTGAGAAAAGACGCGGAGACAGGAAAGCTGGGATCGGGAGGTCCACGGTCCACGGATGGCAGAGCAGTGGCACAATCTTTATTTCACACACAGTTTACATACAGTCTTAGAATAATTGTCTATACAAACAAGTATTAGTAGAACAAGCAGGTATTATTAGAACATTTTATTTTGCGTATTGCCAATTTGTACGTCTGTGGCTGCATTAGTGTTATCTTGTTCTTCCTGGGAAGATTGCTGAGGTGAGGCTTCGCATGGGAATGACTTTGCAGGCTGCAAGGCCCTTGTCAGCTCACAGCCCGCTCCCTAGAACTCCAATAAATGTAATTAAAAATTTTTTAAAGTTAAAAAAATTATTATTGAGGTATAACTGACATACAATAAAATTCTCAAAATTTAAGTGTACAATCAATGAATTCTCATAAGTATACACATTTATTAACTACCTTCACAATTAAGGCATAATACATTTCCATCAACCCAAAAGGTTGGGTACTAGACTAGTCAGGGGGATCACTTCTTAAATTATATAAATATCTAACCACTATGCTGTAAACCTGAAACTTATATAAAATAATATTAAATGTCAAAATAAATAAATAAATACAATGCTAAATAAATAAATAAAATGGTTAAATGTAAGGTTTGGTTTGTGTGTGTGTGTGTGTGTGTGTGTGTGTGTGTGTGTGTATGTGTGTGTTAAGTGTGTTTTTCCAGGACCCATCAGCTCCAAGTCAAGTAGTTGTTTACGTCTAGTTGTGGAGGGCGCAGCTCACAGTGGCCCATGTGGGGATTGAACAGGCAACCTTGGTATTAAGAGCAACGTGCTCTAACCAACTGAGCTAACCGGCCATCACTAAATGTAAGTTTTATGTTGTATATATTTTATCACAATAAAACAAGAAAGTAACTTAAGTTTCAGTATGTAGCCATGATACTGAGAAATTGGATTTACTCTCCTACTTTATATTGAGAAACAAGGCAAAATATGAAGTAATGGTTTTCAGACATTGGACCATGAAACCTCAGACAATAATCCCTCAGAGAACAGTCATGAATGAGGTGAGCCCCATGATTGCCTTACTTTAGTGCCTAGAGTTTCCAGGCTATCGCACAAGAAAAGCCCAAACAGTCCAGCAATCTCCCTGAGTTGAGTAGCCAGAGATGAGAATTTCGAGTGGCCGAGGTAGACTGAATTCACAGGGTAGAGTGCCAGAGAGGAAAGAGCAACACACAGAGAGAGGGAGGACTCCAGAAAACTAGGGTTTCTTTTCAGCCTAAAGTATGAACCAAACTGGTGAAGGAAGAACCTACCTAAATAAGAAGAAAATCCATTGGAAAGGAGCAGACAGTCAATCCTCAAACTTTACACAGGGCCAGGAATAATTCATGTTCCCAGTAGCAAGAAAGGAAAAACCTTGTGTCATCGAGAACAGTGCTCAGAAGGGTATTATTTTGGTATGGCCAAACTCATAACCCTAATCTAATTGTGAAAAAAAAATCAGATAAAATCCAATAGAGGGGCATCCTACAATGTACCTAACCAAAGCAGTAGCACCCCCTTATTCACTGTTTCATTTTCCATGGTTTCAGTCACCTGTGGGTAACTGCAGTCCGAAAATATTAAGTGTAAAATTCCAGAAATAAACAATTCATAAGTTTTAAGTTGTGTGTCATTCTGAGTAGTGTGATGAAATCTCAAGCCCTCTTGCTTTGTTCTCCTGGGACATGAATCATCCCTTTGTCCAGTATAACCTCCTGTATACACTACCTGTCAGTCACTTAGTAGCCATTTCAGTTATCAAATTTACTGTTGCAGTATCACAGCACCTGTGTTCAAGTAACCCTATTTTACTTAATGATACAACATTCACAGAACTTTTATTCTATTTTATTATTAGTTATTGTTGTTTATCTCTTCCTGTGCCTAATTTACAAATTAAACTTTATCATAGGTATTATGTATAACAAAAAACATAGTATATGTTGAGTTTGGTACTAGGATTAGGCATCCACTGGGGGTCTTGAAATGTATCCCTGTGAATAACGGGGGACTACTATACTCCTGAAAACTTTCAAGGTCATCAAAAACAAGGAAATTCCAAGAAACTGGCACAGCCGAGAGGAACCTAAGGAGAGACGACAACTAAATGTAATTTGGTGTACTGAATGGCATCCTGAAACAGAAAAAGGCTAGTAGGGGACTAAAGAACTCTGAATAAACTATGAACTTTAGCTAATAATAATGCATCAATATTCAATTGTCACCCCAATAAATAAAAAAATAATAATAATGCATCAATATTGATTCACTAATTGCAACAAATATACCACACTGATGCAGGGTGTTTGTAACAGGGGAAGCTGGATGTATGGTGGGGAATGAGTGGGGTGGCTTATATGGGAACACTCTGTACTATTGTATTAGTCATCCGGGGCTGTCAAAACAAAGAAACTACAGACTGGGTGGCTTAAACCACAGACATGTATCTTCCCACAGTTCTGGAGGTGAGAAGTCCAAGATCAAGGTGTCTTCAGGGTTGGTTTCTGGTGAGTGCTCGCTCTCTCTTCCTGGTTTGTAGACAGCTGTCTTCTCACTGTGTCCTCACTTGGCCTTTCCTCTGTGCATGCGTGTGGAGAGATTGACTTCTGGTGTCTCTTCCTCTTCTTATAAGGACACTGTGCTATTGGATTAGGACCTCACCCTCATATACTCGTTTAACCTTAATTACCTTCCTAAAAGCTCTGTCTCCAAGTAAAGTCAGATTGGGGGTGAGGGCTTCAACAAAGTTTTTTGGCAGGGAGGAGCATAACTCAGTTCATAACAAAGAAGAGATGGGAGGACAAAAACATTTTTGAATAATGGCTGAAAAATTTCCATATCTGATGAACACTTTAAACCCATAGATCCAAGAAGCTCAACAGACTCAAGCACGAGAAACAAAAAGAGAACTACATCAAAGCACATCATAATCAAATGGTTCCAAACCAGTGAAAAGAGAAAAATCTTAGAAGCAGACATAAAAAAAAAATAGATGTATTACATAAAAACAAATATAAGAATGACAGCAGGCCAGTAACCTTCTTATCAGAAAAATGCAAACCAGAAGATAGCTAAGCAACATCTTTAAAGTACTGACAGAAAAAAAACAAGAAACAAAAAACTGTCGTCCTACACTTTTATACCCAGTGAAAACATCTTTAAAAGTGAAAGGCCAAATAGACTTCTTCAGCCATACAAAAGCTGAAAAGCTTTTCACCAGCATATCTGCACTACAAGGACTATTAAAGGAAGTCCTTCAGGAAGAAGGAAAATGATACCAACTGGAAATCTGGATTACACAAAGGAAAGGAAAGCACCAGAAATTATAGTTATATGTGTAGATGAGACATTTTGGGGTTATTTTTAAAAATCTCTTTAAAACATAATTGATTGTTTAAAGTAATATTAATAATATATTGTGGGACTATAATAAGTAATTATAATAAAACTAAATTCAGAGGGGTGCTATGGGAACAACCTGAAGCTGTGGCATAGGGAGAGCTGCAGGAGTTCTAACTAAAACTGCTTATTCCCTCAGAGAGCTTACAAAATAAACCATTTTTCACTCTTTTAGTATTCGTTTGATCACAAAGCAATATGATTATGCTTCATCTGTTCTTGTTACCACTTAGTATAGTGATACCTAGGCTCATAATCCCTCTGGGAATAGATAGCATTTTTATATAATAAAGTCTGTCTGGGAAAACTGGAGCAGCTCAAAGTCCTGTCTTTACTGATTTCAAAAACAGTCATTTAAAATAAACTCAGGTTTAGATTCTGATACAACTTGATAAGATTCACCTTTTTGGATAAATTAGGAAGGTGAGGTACACATATTTCCTTAAAAGTTAGAGGCAGACAGTTGATTAGGGGGATTATCTATGGACACAGCTACCTCTATGCCCTTTCTCACCCAACTTGAGCTAGAGGGACGGAGGCAAAAAATGGACACAATAGGCTGGGATAAGGGTTTGGGTTTGTAAAATGGCCTGGATATTTCCTTATTCCCACATATGCCCTTCCTGGAAGTATCACCTTGGGTCACTTTTTTATAGCCTTATCTTATTTGTCTTTTCCCCAAGAACATGAGTCTTGTTTCCCCAAGTAGAAGGCAGACTCCTTGATGGTATGGGCCCACTTGTACCTCTCTGAAAGTACAGCAACTAATCCGTGGTAGGTGTGGCAAAATGAATAAGGAGGAAAAATGCTTTATATCTATGTAAGCATAAATGAGTTAGAAGTGATTTTCTGAAGGGGTCAGGCCTCCAGGTTGGAGAGGGGTTGGAAAGAAATCAGTTACCACTTGGAACCTGTTTGGGTTTTTAAATTTTTTTTCATATTTATTGAAGTATAATTGACGAATAAAATCATAAGATAGTTAAAGTATACATCATGATGATTTGATAAGTGTACACATTGTGAAAGGATATAATACACTGTTAAGTAAAACAAGGAGGTAACAAGAGAGTGCAATGTATGGAAAGATGTTCATCAAGCTGAGTGGTGTGATTTTAGATTTTGTTTTTCTTGTTTGCTCTTTTGTATGTTCTGCTTTCTTTACAAAATACAAGTTTTATTTATAAAACTAGCAAAAAAATATACAAGTATTTTTTAAGTTGAATGAAATTCTGGATTCTCATTGAGAATTTCAATATTCAAGAGACTTTTCAAAAGTTTTACCTGTCTTCAATGGCTCAGGAGTGTTCTTACCTAAGAGAGGTATGTGGACACATTCCCTTCAATGGAAGATTAAAACACTCTTCTAACAACCCAGGCAGTTCTTGAAAAAACAAGGCTAAGGAATCCTCAAGAAACCAATAGAAGCCTCAGGAACACTAGAAACAGCCTAATGGTCCAACTTTATGGGACTTTAAAAGTAAATTATGGTATCTCCAGATGACTGTAATATTTGCAGCCATTAAAATCTATGGATTATGAGAGTATTTACTAACATGGGGAAAATGCTCAAATTTTAACATTAAATTTAAATAGTTATATGTGGTGTTATGCTATTTGAAAAGAGAATTATATAATTTAATTTCCCAAAGGAAATTATTAATAAACCCAAATATTAATCAACAGTATCCCTGAGTGATAAAAATATGAATAATTTTGGCTTCTCTACCACTTTCCCTATTTTCAAAAATCCCTACCATAACTTACTTTTCTAATTAGAACACATACAATGTTATTATTATAATTATTTTTAGAGAAGTTGACTTATAGAACTGGAGAGTGTTCATAGCACAGGTTCTGAAGCAGACAGCCTGAGGGTAAATCCTGGTTCTGCCCGCCTAGCAAGCCAGTCCCTCTCTGTGCCTCAATTTCCTTATCTTAAAACAGAGATAATGATTGTGCCCACATCATAGGGTGATTGTAAGATTAAATGTATTCATTTATAATAAAGTGCTTAACATAGTGACTGGCATATAAGCACCCCCAAAATTATTCTATTATTACTATTATTAATAGTGTAGATTTAAAGTTCCAGCCTCCTACGTATTTATAAGCTCAGCTATTTCAATAAGACTGTTTTCTGAATATAATCATAGACCTCCAAGACTCACTGGGGACTGCATACAATATTTATTGTAAAAAAACACAACAAACAAACAAACCAAAAAAACCCCTAACAATTTCCTTGAGGATCAGGTGTTTAGCTTGCTGAATTAAGCAATGGAGAACAAATGAGTCAGAGACCAGCCTGTGTCTTCTTTTCCTTTCTTTATGGCTTTAATGCTGCAGATGTAATCACTGAGTTATACCTGTTTATTCAAGGACTAAAAGGATAAAGGAATCCTCTGACTTTTGCTTTGGTGAACTCCAGATTTAGAGCTGTATCTCCACCTTTCAGAGTTCGGTTCAATCCTGTGATCCAAAATTGTGGGAAGAGATTTCATGCCCAAGATCACCCAGCTAATAAGAGGCAGATCTGGGATTTGAACTTAATGTCTATCTGCCTTCCTACTTAGGGTTTAACTCCTATCTTATACTACCTTCCACCTGAAAGAAGAAAAGCTTCAAGGAGGCCATTTTAACCATCAAAACCCAATAGCGGGACATGGAGAGAATCAGTTTGTTTCCCACTCCTCATTCCTAAACGTCATCAACACAGAACACATCACCATCCAGCATGACATCCATGCAAAGATCAGCTCCCGACTCTAAAACAGAGCCTGGAACGAAGGGACCTACTTTCTTCATAAAACAGAATGAATTATAAAGGAGGCCCCCATGTGCACCATGAATCAGGCTACAAATCTGTGTCCCAGCGTCATTATCTCAGAGAACTCAATATTGTCAGTTGAGTTGTCAACAACTCTAAGTGGATGCTTGGAAAGGGAAGGGTAACTTAGTGCTCTGAGAGCCTGGAGTTTCCCTAGTTCCTGCAGCACTTAATCTGTGCTGTCAATCCCTATCTGTCTGTCAGTCTTCTGTTCCCTTGCCTACCTAGTAGTGATCTCTTTCACATGTTTCATTCCTGCTTAAAAACTAGAACGCTACCACTTCTGTGAAGCCTGCCCCTCCCCTCTGGGTAGCTAACCATTCTCTCCCCTACTAGGTTTACCAGCTGTGGGCCTGTTCCTTCATCACATTGCTTCTCACACTGTGTATTCTTGTTCTCTGCCTTGTCACACCCCAGTTAACCCTTTGAGATCAAAGCTTACAGCTTTTTCTTTTAGGGTTGATGGGATGTGCCTTTTGAGATGATATAAAGTGATAGTATCTTGTACACAGCAAGTGCTCAATAAATGTTCTCCTACTTTGTTGGTTCTCCCACTTGTAGACCCAGTACTCGGTGCAATTGCTTCAAGATCACGGTTACTAAACAGATTTTTCTTGAATAAACTAATGAGTAAATTAATACATACATTCCACATCCCGCCTTAAGGGCAGGTGTCACATCTTATACTGATCTATAGCTCCTGGAATATCTTCTATCTTTTATTTGTATCCTACATACAGAAATATCTGTAACTATACTAGTCACATGACTGGGTACAGTAAATAACTTGATTGATTTTATCTTGTTGCAAAGGCTATTGATCGATTGAACACTTACCTCTGGGACAGTCACAGGAAGCATGTCTCCTAGCATTTGTTTCATCTTGAATAGAGAGAGATTGCCAGGGGTCTTATAGATGGAGCTTTCAGACTCTCTAATAAAACTTTAGCTTAACCCACTTGCCAAGGAGAGGGCTGTTTTCCTTTCTTTCTAAACTGTTAACTAATATAAACTCCGAATAAGAGCTCCGAAAGTGAGAACCCTGATGAAATCCCAGTATTTACTGATATGATCCTAAGTAAGGCCTGGAAAGTCTCATGTATTTTCATATCCCCAGGGCCAGCCTAGTATTTAATGCATTTGAGGTACTCCAAAAGCATTTATTTAATAAATGAAGTCCCTTTTAAGGAAATAAAGAGGAGGAAAGTGATGAACTCTACAGTGTAATTCTGTGATGATCTGTGACTTTCAAGCCACAGTACAGAGGAGAGATGAGAAAGTAGTAATTCACATATTGAGACAGCAAGCATTACACAATTGAAAAAGAATTTCCCCATTTGTTATATAGCATTTACACAGCACTGAGGCCCTACTGTATGATAGGTGATTTCAGTACCACTGTGTTTAATCCTGACAACAAATCTTGAAAGCCTTTGCTCTTTCCATAAATGTCACCTGCTACTCTGTAACATAGTCTTTTATGGCATCCAGAGAAAATAGTAAACTTCTTTAAACCATGAAGAAAGGAGGTCCAGGAAAATGAAGTTTATTTGCCTACAGCTAACAAGACTGGCTGAGCCACGGCTAGAACTCAAGGTGTTGAATTCCTATCCATCCTTTCTTTTGGCTAGTCTTCATGAAGGTCAGGAGGCTAAGACAAGTGGTGGCCCACTTCTTTTCCCATGTAAGTCCAGGGAGCCTGGCCTGGAGAGAGTCAGTTAAGAAAGTTATATCCAGGGGCCGGCCCGGTGGCTCAGGAGGTGAGAGCTCCATGCTCCTAACTCCGAAGGCTGCCAGTTCGATTCCCACATGGGCCAGTGGGCTCTCAACCACAAGGTTGCTGGTTCAACTCCTCGAGTCCCGCAAGGGATGGTGGGCTGCGCCCCCTGCAACTAAGATTGAACATGGCACCTTGAGCTGAGCTGCCCTGAGCTCCCGGATGGCTCAGTTGGTTGGAGAGCATCCTCTCAATCACAAGGTTGCCAGTTCGATTCCTCGACTCCCACAAGGGATGGTGGGCTGTGCCCCCTGCAACTAGAAAACGGCGACTGGACCTAGAGCTGAGCTGCGCCCTCCACAACTAAGACTGAAAGGACAACAACTTGAAGCGGAACGGCACCCTCCACAACTAAGATTGAAAGTTCAATAACTTGAAGCTGAATGGCACCCTTCACAACTAAGATTGAAAGGACAACAACTTGACTTGGAAAAAAGTCCTGGAAGTACACACTGTTCCCCAATAAAGTCCTATTCACCTTCCCCAATAAAATCTTTAAAAAAACCAAACAGTTACATCCAAAAATTTTTGCCTAGAAATTAAAAGACAACCTGAGGCTGGAAAAAAGTAACATTCCCCCAATAAATGGGTGTACAGGGGTTACCTTCTTATTACACCAGAACCTAATGTTTTGAGATAGGGCTACTCATGTGGCGAAGTCTAACTGGACAGCTGCAAGCTGACAGTAGCTACTTCATTAGACAATTGCTCTTCTTCTAATCATATCACTTCAGATGATCATGAGCCTTGAACTTTTCAATGAAGGGATACATGTTCAATTAAACATCTTAAGGTAACACAGAATACATACACACACACACACACACACACACATATCCAAATAGACTTTTTTCTTCTTTCTCCTTATTCATTTTATTTTTCATACCAAAGAAAATGTGTAAGCATATCCTACTGCTAATATAAGTTGGTAGCTATGGCAACTCAAATCTATTTGTTAAGTACCCAACTGGGTATGTCCCTAAGCTAGGTATAGTGTAAAATGAGTTAAAAAAATAAGTAAATGTTCACAATACTCTATACAGCATTAAAGAGGCCATGTAAAAGTAGACAAGCATATAGCAAGCCCACAGACAATCAAATAAACCTATGATTATCTGATATACTGGACGATGAAGTATTTATAGCTATATAGATATATATATATATATATATAGCCCATCTCAATGTCATTCCTTGCTTGCTTTCAGGCTTTCTATCCTTTTTTTTCCCTTCCTTCCTTCATTCTTTCTTTCCTTCCTTCCTTCCTTCTTTCCTTCCTTCCTTCCTTCCTTCCTTCCTTCCTTCCTTCCTTCCTTCCTTTTTTCCTTCCTTCCTTCCTTCCTTCCTTCCTTCCTTTTTTCCTTCCTTCCTTCCTTCCTTCCTTCCTTCCTTCTTTCCATTTAAATCTGAGTATTTTGCTTGTTAATATTTTCAAAGCATCAATATTTGAGTGGGGACAAACCAGAGCCTATTCTGGTTACATCTGCTTCAGGAATCCTAAACCTAAGCTTCTGCCAACAGCTTGCAGAAAAGCCATACAAACCACTCCTAGAAGGGAAAGAAGTCATCAACCTCAGCAGCAGCTCATGTGCTGAGAAGCCCCAACAAAGGATATTATACGTGGTCATAATAGCCACATAGACATCTATGCCTTTTGCAGGTGACATGCTGGTCCCTGGACACTCACACCGTATCTGGTGTAGGCCCTGGCGGTGCTCACTCTGAGAATGCCGTGGAGTACTGGAGCCATATTTTCCTTGGCTATTGATCCTCTTCTCATCTCCACTCTTAATAACTCCACATCATACAGTGAAATACATGCTTGGCAAAGTAAGAAGGAAATCAAGTCTGAATGCCAGAGGTGGCTTCTGTCATCAGAGGGATCTGTGATTGTCTCTTGCCCTTCTCTCTCCTCCTTAGTCTGCTTTTGCTCTCCATTAATTTTTCCATCTTATACATCTTTTATTGTTTTCTAAATATAGACGTGCTAAAACCTCAGTGGAAAGACCATCTATTGAAACGAGAGTGATAGCAAGTAATGTGCCCAGTAGGCAAACTGCAAAACAAATAGAGGGTGCACTCAGCACTTTTGCTTCTGCTGCACAAAAGGACCCAAATAAGGCTCCTGGAAACATGGGTTGAGTAATCAAGTCCTTTTCCTGGATGTACAACAGCACAGCTTTGGGAGATAACAAATTCAGCTCGTGTAATTGTACACCCGTCTAGAAGAGCAAAAGGAAGTACAAAAAAGAGAGAAAAGGAGAGCAGGCCAAACATTTAACTGCTTGCCCTCCTTCTGCACCTGCCATGACTTGCAAGCATAATTTTGTGTCCCAGCTGGCCACTCGTCCTGAATTCTGAGACCCCAAGACACCCATTGCCCTTGGAATTAAAGAATTACAAATGGAATTTTTGCACCTGCAAATTAAAAAAAAAGAAGACGAAAAAAAATAGATTGTGAGAGGACTTAGAAAAGATCCTTTGAAACATTTCTACCACTCTTATCAGGCTGTGTTTTCTGCCCCTGGTGAATGCTAACCAGACATGTGCGTAAGGACTCCTGAGGACCATTTAGCTGTTTCACTGAAATTAATTTTGGTTCCCACAGATTAACCATAAAGACACGCATTGGCTGCAGGTGTGCCAAAGCCAGCGTTAAGAGCAAACCCAGCAAATTTTGAGGAGACAGTTAACGACTCCCGCAAAATTAATTTAAATTGAAATAAGATAAGAACATACGGAAAAAATCAATCTTCCCTATTTTGAGTGAATATTATTTTAGCATGCATAGATTTCTGACAGAATTTTCTTCATTTCCCTTAAGGATTCGGGTGTACTCACACACTAAGTCTCCTTGCAAAAGAGATTTTTTTTCTCAAGGAAAGAGGAGATAGGTGTTTCATATATCTTTTTCCTTGTCTAATGCTGAAACACATACATCTGGGCTCCGTTGACACTAATCAAAGCCCTTCCAGAAAACACCACAATGTTCTTGGGGGTAATTATGCGAACCGAGGCCTGGGACACTGGCTCTGGCTTTCATTGAGAATAAGATCTGGGCCCACTTATTATGCATGTCCACATGAATTGGATGGTTTATAGAATTTAAATGTGAAATAAGGAGAAAGCATAGAGGCAGTGACAATAGAATGGAAATATAAAAGAAAAATATTTCTCAAGTGTTTAGAAGGAAATGACTACATTAACAAAAATCCCACAGCCACATGTTCACACGCTTGTACTCCCACTTCATGTGCAAAGCCATTTCCAAAGTTTGGCTCCAGTTTCTCTGGAGGGGAATAAAACAGAGGTGGGCACACCCATTTTAAAGGAAGGGTTCCAGGACAGGGCTTACACCAGTGTCATCTCTTCTCCTCTATAGACATTCTTCTAATACTATTTATAGTTTATTTACCGAACTTGCTTATACCTCGTACTGGAAAATATTGAAGATGACATTATTGACATAAATCCCCATCCACATCGACTACAGATATTTACTGAGATTTATTCATTCCTTATTCAATAAATGTGGATTAAGATTCTGTTCTGTACTGTGTTAGGCAGGGGAGAGGAGGATACAGAGGAGAACAAAGACTAGTCTCTATTCTTGAACACCGCACAAATTAGGGATGAAGCCAACACGTAAACCCCTACGTTTAAATACACCAACATTGTTCATGAAAAAATGATCTACTGATTTTTTCTTCTTTTTTTTTACTTTGGATTTATTTTCACATATCTTTATCAGACATCTATTATGTGCCAGACAGTATGCTAGGAATTGAGAATATAAATTTGGATACAAAAATCCAAAGAAGAATTTCAAAACAACATTCCACAATTCTAGAGACAGCAGGAAAGTAGTCAGAAGACATCTATTTGTAATATCTGTGCCAATGGAGGTGGAGCAGAGAATTCAGAAAATTAAAAAAAAAATCATTCCTATGTGGCTTTGGAAGAGATCCTAAATTTTGTGGAGAGCAAGAGAATAGGGAGTGGTAAGGAACTAGTGACTGTCTAATTCAACGTTCCTTAGACTAACGTTACAACTAATCCCAGTTCCCTGAGCATTCATGAGCTGAGGGTGGGGGCCTCGTGGGGAAGATTAAATATCCAGATTCCAGTAGTCAAGATTCAAATGTGAATCATATAAAGTCCACATAAGAGATCATCTGGAATTAGCTGTATAAATAATAAAATGTAGAGAAAGAAAGGGACATGAGATAGCCAGAAAAGGAAGTTCTCAAGAGAAAAAGCAAGTTGGAAGAGAGTAAAATGAAAGACAAAATCAGATAGTATTAACAGACCAAAATAGCAACACTCTTCTTCCAGCCCTGCCAACCAGAATCCTGGTGTAAGCACTTAACCATTTGGTGCAATCAGTTTGCGTGCTCCATCTTCCTAGCTCATCCCTGGGGGGGCTGTGACTGTGTACCGGTCACCTGTGTCTCCAAACCTCAGCACAGTGCCTGGCCTGAATGAGCCTTCGGTGAGTGTTGACTGAATAGATAAGAAAGTGAATCAAGTGAAGGAGAGGACAGAAATAAACATGCACATGTATTCTGTATACAGGAGGCGTTAGCTGCGACCCATAAGTTCAAGTATGTTATATCTTCATTTTCATCCATCTTAAAGTAGCTTCTGATTTCTTCTTTGACCCACTGGTTATTTAGGCACGTGGTGTTTAAATTCCACATATCTGTGAATTTCCCGGATTTTCCACAGGGAAATGAAGGTGTTAAACTGCCTCAGTGTAGGGGGCCCAAGAAAAACACCATTTGTAGAGAGTACAAAAACACAGATTAGAATAAGCACAAGGTTTCTGGGTGACTTTTGCTCAGGATGAACTCATCTAGTACGGAAACCTGCCCTCCAACTCTCCGGCCAGATGTGCTCAGCAAGTCCATATTCTTCCAAATTAGAGGTGATACAGGTCCCATCACACACGTTTGCAGACACAGGAAGATGTGGCACAGCAGAATCAGGATTCTGGGCAGACCACAGAGCATTGTGGGTAGCAGCTTATGTTCAAATTCCTATTCTGCCATATTTTTGACTGTATGATCTTTGAAAAGGTACTTAATTTCTCTAGGTGTCAATTTCCTCATTTGTACAATGGGGATAATAGTAGTACCTATCCCAAATGTGGTGATAATAATTCATACAAAACACAGAACCATAGGAAGCTTTCATTAACTGTTAGCAGTACTGTTGGCACTTGGGGCCTGGAGTGTGAAGACTTTAACATCAAATATGCTGCTGCACTCCTGAGTAAAAGAACTGGAGCCATACTTTCTGGGTTTGAATCCTGGCTTTCTGATGGAATAGCTATGTGACCGTTACCAGATTCCTTAACTGCCCTGTGTAGTGTGTCCTTATCTTTAACAGGGGGTCAGAAGGTTATCGTGAGTAGATAATGTATGCAAAGCTCTTAGCAGTACCCACGCTAAGCAGGAATCCAGTCCCTGCAATGATAAGGTTTACATTTTTGTTAAGGAACAGGCGAGCAATAAAGAGACAATTAGAGAAAACAATTACAAATTGTGATAAGTGCTATGATGACAATAAAATAAGGGCATGGGGAGAAGAACCTAATTAAGGTACTAGGTGGTGAGGGAAACCTTTCCTGAGGAATAAACATTTGAGCTGAGAGCTAAAGGAGAAAAGGGTAAGAAGGATGAGGAACATCCTAATCTCAACCTTGCCAAGAACTGAAGGAAAAACTTCCAGGCATACGGAGCAGAAGATGCAGTGGCCAGAAGTGCATTTCAGGTTGAAGTTCTAACAATATCTGCAACTGTAACATTCCTTAACATAGACATATCATGTTTACAGACATATGAGAAGAAGTGCTATAACATGAGAGACATAGGAAGATGTGCCAAATACACGTGCCTGAACCTTGCCTGGCATTTCACTGAGCTATGCACACGTGCCACAGTGGTATACTAACGGGTGCAATGTTATGTAAGGGGGCATGTGTAGACCTGACTTTTTATAAAAGACAAATGCAGACCTACCCCTCCCTAATTAATGATATATTTAAGACACTCAGATAAAAGTACAGCAGAGGCAGAAGGACTCTTATTTTCAGGCTTGCACAAAACCAGTTTTACCTGGCAGCACAAGTTGATGATGACTTGTTTCCAAAGTGTTCAAAATTTCGATATGTAACACATTTGGGTGTGCATGTTGTGTTTTAGCAGAGTATTTTAAATAGTTAGAACTGGCTATATCTATCTATATATTTATATGAAAGTTCAGACAATTAAGTTCGCAAACTTTCCACCATGTAAGTGCATGGTGGAAAGTTCATGAACTTAATTGTCTGACCTTCATATCTATATATCTATATCTGTATCTATATCTATAATCTAGTTAAAACACAGGAAGACATAAATGCCTGTGGAACCCCTAAAGTAATTTCACTAAACTCTTAATGTCATAGAACAGTTTGAAAAGCACTGCTGCTAAAAGACCCCACGTGGGAAAAAATGTATTACTGTTCTCCATTCTCTTGCCATGGGTCAGTTTTATTTCATTTATTCATTTAGCACATTAATTGAGCCTGTGCTGGTTATTCTTCATCTCCTGCTCCCTTCCTGCTCTGATCTATTCTCCCTGCTTAGTGCCCTGGGAAGTGGGAGGTGACCCCTAAGGCCTGCATTATTCAGGACCCCTTGTCCTCAGGCTTTTGGTTCCCTACAGCCAGTAGGAGCATAGCAGATCAAAGATGGGTTCTCTCCCTGCTCAGGTCCATGGTTCTGGCTGTGACTGAGTCCCTTTATAACTCGAGCTCTTGCTCGTGAGGAGATCCAATAAATGCACCCCCAGCACTCACCAGCTCTCATAACATTGTTCCCTCCCCTTTATTTTTGGCAGAGTGTTAACTGCTCCCTTCTGTTGCTAGTCTCTTGGTGCTTCGGCCTCCTTTGTGATTTCTTTATCCTGCTCACACGTCTGTAAATTGTCCCTTCATGACCATCTCTTCAAAATGCAAATCAAGTATATCTTCTTTTGCCTGCTAAGAAAACCCTGACTTGAACAAGCCTCTGCCACGTTCCAGACCAATTCTGTCCGATAAAAATATAATGGGAGTCACGTATCTAATTTAAAACTTTCCAGTAGTAAAAAGAAAGAGATAAAATTAATTTTAATAGTATTTTTTAACTCATCCAAAATATTATCATTTTAATGTGCAATCAATATAAAAATGTGTTAATGAGATATTTTACATTCTTATTCATATATCGAAATATGATATGTATTTTACACTGTAGCATGTTTGAGCTAGCCACACTGCAAATGCTCAATGGCCACACGTAGCTGGTGGCTGCTGGACTGGACTGTGCAGTTCTAGATACTATTTTAGGGCTGGAGAGAGAGAGAGAGATGAAAGATATTGTCCCTACCATCATGGAATTGATGGTCCAGTAAGAAAGTTGGACAAGCAGACCATCACAAAACAATATACATAGTAAATGCATAATTAGTGCTATGTACAAGATACTATGGAACTAGAGCTTTTTCTACCCCTGGGATTTAGCGATAGGAGATAATAGGTAACATTTGAGTGGCTCCTGAATGCTGATTAGGATTCTGCCAAGAAAACACGAGTGGGGAGAGGGCAATGCAGATAGAGAATCCTCACCTTTCCATCTTGCCTGGCTACATTTGCTCTTCTCTGATTCTACATCCAAGATGGACATCCTGACCATCTAGGGTGCACTTGGATCTCCCTAGTTATTCTGGGCCAGGTGTGGACAGATCTCTGCAGTCTTAGCACAGGCTCTGGGATGGTAAGTTTTAAAATGAAACTGAACTAGGAAATAACGGGAGGGTGTTGGTGAGATACGTGTGTGAGGAGAATGCCTATAAGCAGACACATTGAGAGAACTTGGATCCATTCTCCAAAGGTAACATAAATCTGGCCACTGATTGGCTTAGCTGGCTCAGTTTCTGGGCACAAAAGCCAGTTTTATTTGCTTCACCTCATCTGTTTCTTTTGCTGTTCAATACGCATGGTCACTGGACAGATATTAAAACTCATTGTTCCTAACTTTTGGAGATGCTTCTTTTGTTGTTGTTGTTGCTTTTCATCTCTTGTCATTACATGAGCTTCACTGTTCTAGTGGGTCTGAGGACTTACGGCCAACATCAACATTTGCCCAAGTCTGTGTCTCGTAGGAAAATCCTGCGGCCTTTAGCCAAATATGTCTGTCTTTTCCCATTCCAAAATGAAGACTCCCTAAAGGACAACTCAAGAAGTTCTTATTTCCTGTCTGAGGGGCACTGCTGGTTCTCTGCCCACTGAAGGGAGGATATAACTTACGTGACATTAAGGAATGGTCACATCTTTCTTGCCTCAACTTCTCAATCTACTCCATTAGAGATTTTTAGAAGACTCACCTGACTTTCCTGAATCCCCCAACTTCTGTTTTCTAGCATAAAAGTGTTTCACACATATAACAGTAACAAAATAGAACAGCTACCTTTCAAGCTGACGGCCTCATGCAAGATTCCTCTGATCCTTAGAAAGTAATAAAGTACCCTACGGATTTCTTTCAATGACTCCATAGTGCTTACTAGCTGGTGAGGCTTTTTAAGGATACCCAAACAGTGATGAGAGAGGAAAGGAGGATAACTATTCTTAGATCCTAAAAAAGAAGTATGCACTTAACTCAGGCAAACATTCTGGCGCCTTTCTGTATGAGCACAGCTCTGATTTCCAGGAGGTTGGAGAGCTATGGCTGTTTACATCCTTTGTCTACAACGTCAGATGGTATACACTGTATACACTTATTTTCCTTGTCTCCTTCTTAAATCAACCATAAATCATTTTCAATGCCAAGCTTTCCACAAAAATTCCCTGTGGTTTCTTTCAGTCTCTCACTCCAACTATCGCATTGCAATTCCCATTGGCAATTATGTCAGCATCTGTTCTCCATACCAGTACTATTTGCAAATACTTTGAGACCAAGTCCTTGATTACTACTCAAACGTTCAACTTCTGTTTTCTCAGAGCCAAAACACATACTGTAGTATCCAGTTTAAATAGTTTCCAATCCTTATCTGGGTCTCGGCCTTCTTCCGTTCCTCTCATTACACATATTGTTCTTTTTTTTATTGCTCTTTATCCTTTCATTCACTGGATGATGATTAACTTTGGTCTTAAACACTGCTAATTGCCCTTCGAGCTGGAGCTGCGCTTCATTCCCTCCTTGAGGATTCTTCCATCCATGATGTTGTGAACTCTATGAGTTCTTTTACTCCCATAGGCAATTTATTGATGCCACCTTTTGGTTCTTCCTCTGCATGGTCAAAGTTAGACCTCTGTGTGCTAGGAATCAGGCAATGATTGCATACAAAGAATCAAATACTCTTAAAGAGAAATTTCCATGGCTTTCTTTCATCTCTCTGGTTTAAAACATCCACAGTTTTGTTTGTTTGTAATGCATGCATGTGCATGTGTGTGTGTGTGTGTGTACATGGTTTGTTTTTGTTTTTGTAAGTGACTGTATGCATGTAGTTTGATTTTGCTTTTGGTTTTTGTTGTTTTTCTAAATGACTTGGTTGAACACTTCTTCAGCAGAGCTGGGCATGCCATTCTGAGCACTGTCTGCAATCAACTTCTTTGTGAGCTGCCCCCCTTTGGCATAGATACCATGTTTCTGGACTTGTGAGAAAATACGTACGCATATGCTCCTGTGTGCGTGGGTACACACATACATATGCAAAACTAATATAGAAATGAAAATAACAAACTGGATAAAATACCAAACCCAGCAGACCAAAAAAGTTACATCTATGTTATATAAAGAGCTTTTATAAGTTAATCAAAGATATATATACATTTATACAAGGACTAGAAGAAAACATATAAATCATAAAGAAAATCACTAATATCCTATTAGGTAACTAATACCAATGCTACTACTAACTCTAATTTTAACATTTTTTTGGAAGGTTCTCCATGTGTCAGATACTATTCTATATGCTCTACATTTAGAAATATATTTAACCCTTACAACAACTTTATAGATGGGTATTATTATTCTGTTTACAGAGGAGAAAAAGGAGTCAGGGAGAGGTTAAGTGACTCATCCATGGTTGCACACCCAGATAGATGGAAATGAGCACAATGAGACAATTCACAGAAGAGAAAATGCAATCATAAATGACAAAATGTTTAAGATTGCCAGTAATCAAAGAAATGGACATTAAGACATTAAGTAGAATTTCATACTACACCTTTAGTGAAGCTGTAGTTAAAGTGTCACTCTCAGATATCATGGCAACAAGATATGTCAGTGTAAACTTTTAGGAAAGCTGTTTGTCAATACTTACCAACAACCATAGAGCAGCTCCCTTGAACTCAGTAATCACACCCCTAGAATTTATTTTAAGAAAGTTATTCAAAATAAGAGTTACATGAATAAAAAGTTTGCTGCAGTATTCTTTATGTTGTCAAATATTGAAAGCAATCTAAATTTCCAAATATAGGAAATTCTTAAACTATGGTACATCAATGAAATATAATGTAGCCATTTAAACCATAATTATGAGTGATAACAGTAATATTAAAATGTTAAATGAAGTCAAGTGAAGTGAGCCAAATATGAAATGTTATGTGTTTTATGGTTCACTTATGTAAAATTATGTGTACATATAATTAAGGATCAAAAATGAAACATAAAATGAAAACACTTGAGATATTAGGATGGCATAATCTTAAGTCCATTTATTCTTTCTTTTTTTAATCTTAAATCCCATGACTATTGTTTATTATAAAGGTGAACCCTGATGGGTTTATCAGTAGGATTTCTGGACCAGGACCTCCACACTTTTTGGATTCGCAGGAACGGTGCTCAGCTACCAGTAGGGTCCGGTCACACTGAAGGACGATCTTTGATCTCCTTCCTAGAAGCCTCATCCACGAATTTCTGGTAATAGGCCACCAGGGCTTTGGATATGGGCTACCTAAATATGAACCACATGACTACCACCCTTCGCATGGACTTGGATGTCCACGCCGGCAAATCACTCCTTGCCCAGAAGCAGAGCAGGTTTCAGTGGCTTGTATTGCAGCGAGTGCTGCTCCATCATCTCCAGGGGCCGTCCATTGACCTTGAGGCCATTGCCCGGTTTGCAGCGTGCCAAGGCCATGCCATCCTCCTGCGTTCACACCTGCAGAGTGCCGAGGACCCTTGGAAGGTGTGGCTGCCGGTGTAGACAACCATGTTTTTCTATTTTTAATTGTCTTTATTTCTGTTGTTTTCCATATGGTGGCAAAATCAGGAGTTAAAAAAAAGAAGATGCTGATGCTGTTTTTGCCTTTTGATAATACATATCTTAGCTGTGAATTCATAGAATTATTGATTTTTAGAGCTGGAAGGGATCTTATTGGATTCTTAGTACGATTTCCCAACTTTACAAATAAATACTGTGAGGCAGAAAATGTTTGACTTGCTCAATGACACATATTTAATTAGGAGCCAGAAATTATGACCCAAAAATGACTCACAATCATTTAGGGTATATTTGTTGCAGAGAAATTAAGTTGTCAGAACCCTATCTTGAAATATATCGTATCAATAAAAACGACTGTGTTAGCGCAATTCTACTTTCTTATCTGCATTAGCAATTGCCTCCTTTCACCATTTGAAATAAGCTTTATGCCAAAACAAGAGCCCTAATTCTTAACTGAATAGTACACATCATGTATATTTTTGGCATTTCAAAAAATGTCAAAATATTTATATAAAGAAGACGTATATCTCAATAACAATGAGAAAGCTGTTAGTCGTTTTCTTGTGATGTTAACAGCAGGAACTCAGTTAAGATTTGATAAATCAATTAAATTGAATTTTACTTGCAAGCATTTTAAAACAATGTTTTCTAACACTGACTAAGAAAAGTCTTTATACCTCTAAAAAACTAGTTTCTGGGCTAGAAATGTAGAATATGGGTGAATACATGTTTCTATAAGCCTTGCAGAGGGCCCTCTTCTATTCACTGTGACTACAAAAGAAGAGTATGTCTTCAGGAAAAGTGAGATCTACCTGCCAGGTGAAATTCTAACTCTTCAACCCATTAGATTTTGATAGATTCTGGCTGGGCTCTCTGAAAGGACAGATGAAAACAGAAAACAAGGGAAGAGGCTAAAGAACTTTTGGAATTTGCACATTGGTGTGAGGATACCAAAGTTGTTCCAGTTTTTTTCTTTTGGGGGGTGAGAAGGGGGGGCGGCCTTATGTCAAGCCCACCCACAAGGCTGATTTGCAAGGAGTGTGTTAAAGAGCAACTTGAGGCCACTACCGGGCAGAGTGGCTTTACCACAGTGAGTCTCTGGGGGCGTCAACCTGAAGGGGACCAAAGTTTTGCCACCGTGGTGAAGTGCCTTTTGGGATATTGATTTTAAGCTGGTTATTAAGAAACAAAAGACGCAGAAAGAACCTTAGACCCTTCCCCCTTTCCTGCCTAAGAGATTCAGATGGAAAGGCCTGCTTCAGGAAGGAAACCTTAGGATAGCTCCTTAGCGGAATTTGAATGGAGTATGCGGCGTGGGAGGGCTCTAGCAGAGGTCTGGTAGCCAGATCACCGCTGTGTCCCACTGA
The DNA here is from genome assembly GCF_964194185.1 of Rhinolophus hipposideros. NCBI lineage: Eukaryota > Metazoa > Chordata > Mammalia > Chiroptera > Rhinolophidae > Rhinolophus > Rhinolophus hipposideros. The sequence continues at coordinate 47,940,652 of NC_138052.1, forward strand.
AGCAAGAATCTGACTGCCATGTATGTTCACTCTTCCTCAATTGCCTGTAAATTGCCTTTTTCCTTTGAAATCCCATCACTGCCCACCTCCTCTTTACTCTTTCGTCCAAAATGACAAATATACCCAATTTTACCTCACTGTCTTTGGAATTTTCATGATGATGTGATTTCCCCATGCACGCATAGTAAAATTTTATTTCCTCCTGTTAATCTGTCTCTGCTAATTCATCAGCCTAGCTAGAGGAATTTAGGAGGTGGGAGGAAAAGTATTCTATTTTTCAGACCCCGCAAACTAAACCGCACCAGCAGCCAAAGGGACCGTGATGGCAGCTCCCACCGTACCCTGTACCTGACCCTCCGTGACAGCGGGAAGCAGCTCTGGCACAGGAACACGGCCCTCTCCCCGGCCTGGGTGGATAGCCCCGATGCCATTTACTAGAAGGGAGCTGTTGGCACACCCTAAGAACTGAGGACACAGAAAATGAGAGAAAAATGAGGAATAAAAGAGGACGACTTTTAAGGAGGAATCGCTTATTACATTAAATCTGCAGTTTCCAGTTAATACTCATGTATTTAGGTTCAGAAGCCTATTTAAATTGAACGATCTGACTCTGCTTTTTGCAACTCGAAACCAGTTCAAAATTCATGGAATTCTCTGGGATATTTTCCTTTAAGTCACACGCTTACTCAGTGGTTCTCCACCCTGGCTACACATCAAAATCTCCGAGAATAAAAAACAAACACATACCAATGCCCAGGGCTCCTGCGGATGAACTCAGAATCTGGTGGTAGGCCCGGGACGCCGGCGGAGCTTCCCAGCTGCTTCTAATGAACAACACAGGTAGAGAACCACTGCTCCAATGAGAGCAATTAAACACTTTCAGGAACTGTTCTACTTTTAATGTGCATTTGAGTTACAGGGGGACCTTGTTAAAAATGCAGATCCTGATTTGATAAGTCTGGGGTAGGACCTGTGATTCTGAATTTCTAACAACTTCCCTGGGCGGTGCTGATGCTTCTAGCCTGCAAACCACCTTCCAGTACAGAAGGGATCTATGGAAAGTAAGATAGGTGGTTAATTGCAGAATAGAATAAACAACTAACAAAACAATGAATTTTTTTTATAGAAAAGGGCAAAACAGAAAGCATGTGTAAGCCTCTGTTTATAAACCAAAACTTTTAATTTGGTTATTTAACCTCAATATTTTTGAAAGTTTAGCAAATACCGGAATTGGTAGCATGAACCTTTCTCTCCTCCCTACCTCACAGGTTTGCCTTATGTGACTTCCAGTTATGTCATATTTGTTCAAAAGAGTCTGCTGGGAGTGACACCCGCTAGGACCAAGCTTAAGGTAGCAATTGGAGGGGACATTTGGATTGAAATAGCACAGAAGCTGAGGTAATAGGTAAGATGAGTATGAACTCTGAAGGGAGATACAAGATCAGAAAAAGGGAAATGAATACTTTGGTCAGAAGGCAGGAGGCTGGAGAGATGGAAAAAATGTGGTTCCAAAAATTCCAAACCAACTAAGGCCCTCAACAAATGCTAGGGTTATTTTCTATTTTGCCAGCACACCGTGTGGGAGAGTCAAGTGTAATACCTTTGCTTCAGGCCCTCTTCACTTACCCAGCACTCCCAAACATAAGAGGTGGTGGAAGGATTGAAAATTTCCAGGTTTGCTTCGTAAAGGGTTTTGATGATCCATACTTACGGCAGGGATGGGGGTTTATAAGACGGTACTGTGTGATAGGAGCCTGGGAGCTCTTGGACTTAAGCTGTCTCTTCTCGGGCTGGCAGATGAGAGTATGCAAAGTGGTACGCTGAGTGCAAATGGGCTGGCTGGGTGGAGTGAGGAATGAAGGGAAACAGGGTGGTGTGTATAGAAAGTGGGTGGGAAGGGCAGAGAGCTAGAGATACAAGGCAGTGAGTTCAGGATTTTGGAAGGTCAGGTTGAACATAAGGGCTAGGTTTTTTCTTTTAATTATGGTAAAATACACCTAACATAACATTTACCATCTTGACCATTTTTACTGTACAGCTCAGTGGCATTAAGTACATTCATTCATTCGCATTGTGGTCCTACCATGACTACCATCCATTCACAAAACTGTGTTTCATCTTGCAAAATGAAAACTCTGTACCTGTTAAACAATAACTCCCCATCCGCCTGTCCTCCAGCCCCTGGCAACCGCCATTCTACTTTCTGTCTCTATGAATTTGACTGTTCTAGGTACTTCAAATAAGTGGAATCATATTTGGTTTTTTGTGATTTGCTTATTTCATTTAGCGTGATGTCCTCAAGGTTCATCCATGTTGTAGCATGTGTCACAATGTCCTTCCTTTTTAAGGCTGAATCTGATTCAGCCTTAAAACATACATAGGCTGATGATACATGGGCTGGGGCCTCGTAGCACTACAAGGGGGAGTCTTGCACATTTCTTGAAGGCAGCCCAAATCTCATTTCAACTGTGACTGTTTGGATGGGTTGTGGTTATGCTGAATGGTGCTGTGAGGTACTGTGGGTGGCAGCCCTAAATGTTGTGACAGGAGGTGGTACGTGTAGAGGTGTGAGCAGCATTTTTAAAAGCGACCTTGAACACCAGAGGGTATGTGGTACAGAGACTACAACTTGAGGACTTGTTTCACGTGCTTTGTTTGGCTTCTGCTAGGTAGCACATGACCAGATTTATTCATGAAGGACCTTGAAAAAGGTCTAGCAATGAAGATGCCAGTTGATGTGATGGGGTTGGGTTGACTATGTAGTCCAATGTTGGTAGACAGCTGGAGCCAATAGATTTCAGTGGGAGACACCACATCTCAGTGGATGCCAAATGGCCATCCACTCTAAGTGGCAGGCATCTAAAACGTAAGGGCCACGTCTTACTCTTTCCAATATTCTATGTCCAGCACATTTTCTGGTACATAGTAGATGCTGAATAAATGTTTGAACTGACTTGAACATAAGCCAAGGAAACCGCGTAGCTCTCTGAAATAAGAACACTCAAGTCCTCATAGTTAGGAGCAGTTACTTATTGCAAATTTTAATAGTCAATATTGCAGGAAGAGTCTATTTCTCCTCCTCTCTTCAAAAGAGATGAAGACGTAATCACCATGCTTTGTAAAGAGAAAAATCTATTAGTAATGATGTTAGTGACCACTTATTAAGCACCAATCATCTCCAGGCATCACGCCTTGCACTTGGTGTGCATTATATTTAGTCCTTGCGACAATCTTCAGGTAAGAATATCATTTCCAGTTGACAGTTGAGGGTGCTAAGGCTCAGCGATATTAAGTGTCTTGCTTAAGGTTACACAATCTGCATTAGTGAATCCAGGACTTATATCCAAATGGGTCCCACGTTTCTTCTCTGGGAACCATTTTTTTTTTACCTGTTTCTACCTGGGAACTATTATTCTCATCTTCTAGTGTGCTCTTCTAGGTAAATGAACACATTTTCTGCAGCGTCTAATTATGGCCCTTATAAACAAACTATTAGTAATCGTTTGTCTGGCTCTGGCCTTTCCTCAAGTTCTCCATATTCTTTGAATTTGGCATCTACCCAACCTTTAAAATACCACTCAGTGGGGGGGGGGAGGGAAATCACAAGTTTTGACTTACCAAAATAATAGAATCGTGTTCCTTTCTATTTTAAGTCAGCATAGAAACTATTTTGTACCTATTCACATATTCACAAAAAGTCAAAATTTTAAAAGTGAACAAATAAAAGGAACAATAATCACCAGGAGTCCTGGTGAGAGCTCGGTGGTGAGGCGTTTCATGTGCTTAATGCAGCCAATTGCATGAAAAGGATACCAGGGAGAAGCACCGAGCACCTGGACCAAATCTTTTCTAGGTGCAAGAGCCCAGGTCTTAGCACTGTACATCCTGGAGTGCAGAGAGATGGCAGGGTTCAAAAGGCAAAGCAGGACAAAAGCTATGAATTTTTATGTGTTTTTAGTCTCCCTGTGGTCTAGAGAGTAGAGCAGCTCAAGGTGTGGGCTGTGGGCAGGTGCTGGGCTGTGGACTGTTTCATTCCCAGTCTGATAGGTAAGTAAAGAAACTGAGTATGTTTATATTGATTGAATCTAATAAAACCCTTGGACTTGTATATTGTCTATCTTACCTTTTCCTGTCCATCTCTTCCTTCCCAAAACCTAGAGTAGTGCCTGATGTGTAGCTGGTATGCGCTCGCTGGCTGGGAGGTAATGAGATTGTGGGGCAGAGACCAGGAAACACAATGCCAGGAACTAGAGTACATTTCTTTTTCCCCGAGAAATTCATCTTTATTGTGTTTTACAAAAGTATTGGTCTGTGACAGGTTGGAAATGGGCAAAACAAAACGAAAAGCAACAACTCTCCTTTCACCTCAGAGATAGTTTGAGAAGCACTGGTCTAGAGTCAGCTATTCATTCTGCGAGTGTGGGGGAGGAACAAACTTTCCTCTACCCTCCAGGTTCTTCTGGCTAGTCTAATAACCAAAAGTACATGAGACAGATTAGCAAGAGAAAATAAGCAAATTTAATACATTCATCCGTATGGGAACTCCGCATACACGAGAGAGTCAGAGACCCCCACATGCAAGAGAGTTTCAGAAACAGAAAGAGAACATGGGTATATAAGACTTTCTGAGCTAGGGATGAGGTAATGCACCTTGGGGGCTTCAAAAGGTCATTGCAGGATGATAAGAAGAGCAGACCTTTAGTAAATAGAAGTTTGCCCTGCCCTAAAGACAGGTCAAAAGAAGTTATCTCTGATAATCTCTTATGGGCAAGGCCTCTAATTCAAATTCTCCTAGGTAGTTAAGGGGAGGGGGCAGGAGTTTCTCCTGAGCCTGCAGCTAAAGTTGCCTTTGGCTCAAAACAATCTGCTACCACAGAGGCACATCTTGGGGTGACTTGTTCGGGACTCCCACTTGAGTTAATGTAGAAATGGTGCTTAGCAGAGTTGCTAGGCTTCCTGGCCATTTATTTAGCAGTCTAGTAAAGATTGAAGTGTAGTCCAGTTCCCAGACTAAGTCACTGGTTATAACTTTGAAAATTCATTTTGTTTGCAGTTCCCAGTATTCTAACCATGTACATGTGTCCACACATACCCTGCAGGTTGCATTCATCACTGAGGCAGATGCTTATAGAGCAGGTAAGCTGCCACACACTTACAGGTAAATGCTGAAGAAACACTGACTGTGTATCTCTCTGAGCAGACAATTCAGCAAGTGACAAAGGGACAAATTATTTTATCCCTTTCCTCATTGTTCTAGCTTCAGTATATGTGGGGTATGCTTTACCCAGCACTTATGAAAGATTTAGGTTATTCCCGCTCCTGTTTCCTGCCATGTGAAGGGACAGCACCTGGTCTTTAGACCCGCCCTCCTCATTCCTGGAAGAGGTGAAGTGATTTATCTAATAAGTGAATTTGAGAGGTGAATTAGGCATGTTTAACCCAGTTCTCCTTCACGCTCTTTTGGATGCAGCTATTCTGTAAAAAGCTTTACAGGGGCAGCCCCCTGTGAGTAGAGTCATGCGCCTACTCAGCTATGGGTCTTGATTCTTGGGTTCGGTACCAGGAAGGCAATTGTTTCCACATACCCTGAGCTATTTTCTCCAGTATCAGCTTTATCAGTAAACACACATTTTAATCTTCACCAGTTGACACCTTAGTCTCTCAGCTGGTTTAAAATTTGAGCAAGAAACACAGGAGTGTTATTTACTAGGCCTCTCACACCTCACCAGATGGCAGTGATTGCACATTGTGGTCTTGTCTCATAGGCTATTCTGGACTGTATTCTTCACTTGCCCTCCATTTATTTCCTTGCAGAAGGGCAGCAGATCTTCAATCACTTGGCGACTCCATTATACCGATAACTTAATCTGTTCTGTTTTGCAAAACAGGAGCTAGGCCTTCCTCTTTCTTTTTTTAATATTTTTTAAAGATTTTATTGGGGAAGGGGAACAGGACTTTATTGGGGAACAGTGTGTACTTCCAGGAGTTTTTTCCAAGTCAAGTTGTTGTCCTTTCAGTCTTAGTTGTGGAGGGTGCAGCTCAGCTCAAGGTCCAATTGCCATTGCTAGTTGCAGGGGGCGCTGCCCACCATCCCTTGGAGGAGTCAAACCAGCAACCTTGTGGTTGAGAGGATGCGCTCCAAACAACTGAGCCATCGGGAGCTCAGCTCAAGGTGCTGTGTTCAATCTTAGTTGCAGGGGGCACTGCCCACCATCCCTTGCGGGACTCGAGGAGTTTAACTGGCAACCTTGTGGTTGAGAGCCCACTGGCCCATGTGGGAATCGAACCGGCAGCCTTCGGAGTTAGGAGCACGGAGCTCTAACCGCCTGAGCCACCAGGCCAGCCCTAGACCTTCCTCTTTCACACTGGAGAATGAGGGTGATCTTCTAGCTTGGTCAGTGTCCTCTTCCACTTGCACCCCTCTGGGTGTGTTTCTCCTAAAGCTGTGCCCCATCTTTTTAGGTTTTTGAAGAGCAATAAACTCATACTTTGTGACATATCACGGTAGAAAACAAACACAAGGGCTCTGGAATCAAAAGGAAGTATCATATAAAGGTGAGTCTTTGCTCTTTTAAGAAGTATCAAGAACAAAATGTCTTACTAGCTATTTCTGTTGTATAACTCAGGTAAGCAGAAAAGAAAGCTCTCAGCATGTGCAGCCTTTCTGTTCCAAAGGCTCAGTTAGGGAGGGCTCTTTGGCTCTTCCTGAGCTAGGCCAAGGGGCATTTAAGCTTACAGACCAGTTCTCTGAGATTCAGTTACAAGTCACTCTTGCTACAATCTTCTCTGACCTTGCATTTTTCTTTGGGTCACTGGAGCAGTGTTTGGCTAATCTGCCCATGAACACTGCCTACTTTTTCTAAGCCAGAGTGTGGCTAGCTTCTGCTGGTAGCCTTTCCTGGCGGCGCCCGTCTGTGCCTATCTGAGCTTTAGAGGAATGATTGACCCTGGATTCTTTGTCACCATACTGACATGGTACACTTGTAATAGAATAAAATAATCAGTCTTTCCAACTCCATCTTGCTTTAACCTCCTCAGTTTCTATAACATGTCGGGTTAACTTCTACTTAGTTTTGCACATAGATATGCTAATCATTAAAGGAATATAACCTGAAGCCTATTAATTACTGAAACAATCTCCCTGCTTGAAATTACCTCCCAGGTGATAAGGAAGGTATGTACAAAAATAATGATATTTATCAAAAGATTAATAAGGACATCGTGACTGGGACCACAGCAACCGGAGTTTGTTGACCAAAAGAAGTTTCACCATCCACTTTGGACCCTTGTAGACGTCCAGATGTCTGCGGTCATCCGTCACCTCCTGATCTCAACCTCTCCTGTTTCCCCCTTCTCTTGATGTAAAAGAAGCCTGAATTCTGTACTTTCTCAAGACGGACTTTTTAGGATGCTAGTCCGCCATCTTCTCAGCTTGCTGGCTTTCCGAATAAAGTTGCTTTCCTGGCCCCAACTCATTGTCACTCAAATTATTGGCTGTTGTGCGGCCAGCAGTTCAAGCTTTCACTCGAATGCACGCTTTGCAATTGGGCCTTGTCTGTGCCAATAGCTTTGCCTCCTCTCCCCCAAATAAGGTATTTTATTCACCAGAGTGAATAAAATAATTCACCACTTTATATTAATTCACCACTTTATATTCACCACTTTATATTACAGATTAAGGCCTTAAAGAAAGACAACACCCACTCCTGACTTGGTTGTTTGTCAGTTAGTGTTTTCTATTTTTATCATTCAATTTTCCTAGTCCAAACATCTTTTAATGTAAAAATGCAGTAATATATAAAATTATAGGCTCTATGTTTAGAAAGCCTGTCTCTTTGGAAATTTACTGACCTCATAACAAATTATGAATAAACTCCCCAAGATAGGATGAACCACGAGTAGCTTATATTCATATATAAACATAATTGTAGTATAGATACTGTTGCATAACTGGAATACAATTTAATGTAAATGTGCCAAAGGGACGAAAGCACCAAGGATTTACAAAACTTACATGAAATAAGAACATGCTCAACTCAGTATAACCCAGACTTCATTAACTCAGCAGTCTTGGGGACCTGGAAAGTGAGGTAGCCCAAGCCACATTCCTTTGGTGTTCCAGCTCCTCCTATACCAGACAAGGCAACTGGCAATGGAATTGGAGTAGGAGTGAGCCCTGAATGTGTTGCATAGCACGTCGTATTGAAGGTGAAAAATGGCAAACAGGGAATTCATTATTCTTGAGTGTTTCTCTGTGCACAAGATCAGCTTCTGCATTCACTTGGAGGAGAAACAACCCTATTAAAATATCTTTTAAAAAGTCAAAGCTAAACGACTAAACATTAAAACTTTGAGGAATGGGGGGTAGGGGGGATTTACGAGGAAAGCGTCAGCTTGCTTATCCAGGGAATGAGCAGAACTTAATTCTCATTCCAGCATGGGGCTGCTGGGCACCCAGCTCCTTTCACACTGGATAGAAAACAAATCCCCAAGTTGCTACTGAGCCAAATTTTAAAGGCCAGTCAGGAAATGAGCAGCACTCCTGAATGGGAAAGGCTAGATCAGTGCTTTTTTTTTCTAAAGTAAACAAAAGATCTGCAAAAGTATTTCCTTGCACTATTTGGCAACAGAAAGAAGCACCTGGAGAGTGAGTTAGGAAGAGAAGCACATAAGAAATGGGAGTAAAACAAGGACGGTTATAATGAAGCTTTGTTTCACTAATCTCCAGAGCCCAAGTGTTCTATTAGGAAACAAAGCTGCAAATGGAGTGATGCTCAGAAAGATTGGTTGATTAAGAATACATTCGTGGAAAGGATAAACAGAATAAATACTTTTGTGGAACCTGCATTTCATCTTTCATTTGGATTTTAAAAAAACCTTAAAACATATCTTCTAGAGAGTCAAAGTGGAATATATGCTTTAAAATAAATGAGGGCTATGAAGGAAGAAGTATGAGCAACGAGAAAAGCAATTATCCTTGGAGACAGACATTTCCTTGCTTCAATGCAGCATATGATGCTGGCAATTTCAGCCATTCTCTTTCAAGTGATTTGAGTTCCAAATGCTGCTTGAGGGGACACTGTCTCAGCTCACCTGAGGGAGTGGGGCATAACTAAAGATGTATGGAGAGCTATTCCATTCTTTTCGCTAAACATTCTGCTCAGCAGGACAGCCTCAGGATAAAGACAAGTTACTCTTGGGAGGCCAGAGGTGAGAGAAATGAGGCAGCAATTGAATAGTGTTGCTTATGTTAAGTGCATAACGTTGTTGTTGTTTTTTTTAACTAATACAATTGACTCAACAGTATCTCATTAATTTTAGGAATTACAATTTTAGCACTTTTTCCCAATGAAAAAGTCTTTAAGACCCACAGGGTCATTGCTGTGCCCCAGCATTTTTTTTGGAAACAACCAATAATCAATATATGAAGATTAACTGAGAACAAAATTAACTTCTGTCTTTTCTGCAATGAACTAGGTCAATGGGTTGAAAACTGCCAAAGACTTTGTATAAGCGTAACAAAACTCATACTTTTCCTAAACCAAAACAACATCGGCCCACGTGGGAGAGATGATGCTTAGAGCTTCTTAGGAGGAGATGAATGGCTCACCTAATTTGGCAGGTAACAACTAATAGAAAAGCATGTATTTTCTGGGACCCAGGCTCTCTGTAGTGCCTATCTGCTGGATAAACGCAAAGATAAAGATGCAGATCATTAGGATGCCGAGGACCCAGCTCAGCGGATGCTATTTGTCAACTATATGAAGTCCAGATGCTCTTAAAGTATTGATCGTTTTTCTCCTTATGTAATGTGAAGGGGAGCAGAATTTGTCCCCTGGGAAACATGCCTCTTTGGCATAAAGATTATTTTAGGCTGATTATTTTTAAGAAACAGCAGACACAGGGAAAGCTCTGTGCACTGAGTAGTAGTTACCCTTAAGAGACAGTTACATATATAAGGGAAATCTCCCTTTGTAAAGGTGTCTCCCTCTCTGTACCAAGAGGAGGATGATCCTAAATCTCTAGAAACTCTCATCAATGAAGAAGGCAAGGACTTCAGTCTGCATAACCTTACCCTTGTTTACTGTGGTTTTCCTGGTCACCTCCCACAACTGGTTCCCCAACTCCAACATCTTCTTTCATCGTTAGCTGGAGATGGCAGGTAAGGGGATGGCTTCAGCCATTTTGCAGTTACTCAGTTTTCCTGGGGTCTTTTCTTTGTATACAGGAGGAATACATGTTATTAAGCTTTTGTTTTTCTCCATTAATCTATCTTGTTATTACAGGAGTATCTTAGCCAAGAACCTAGAAGGGTAGAGGAAAAAAAAATATTTTTCCTCCCCCGCAAATGTTAATTACTTGCCTCTCGCTGTTCCATACTAAAGGTTAAGTGATTGTGAAACCACATGCACTGTAGAATCCAAGCAGCTGTTTTAAACTCTTGGACAAGTAGCAGTACCTTGCAGCTTGCCTCTGAAGAGCTCCAGAGGCAGCTGAGGGTTGGCTGTCTTGGACCATCTGGAGGTTTTAATGTGCTCCATCCATTTCATGCCAACCTGGCTTGCTAGAGTCGGGGTCACTGTGCTCAGACATTTCAGGATGGTGCTCAAGGGAGCCGTGCTCTGCAGCCTCCTGGGCCCCTCCTGCAGGTGCACTTGCTTTTTCAGTTTGATGCTGTTTTTCTTACCCTCTGGAGGCACTCACAGCAGAACTATTATTACTTGCTAGTTACTGCATGTTGCTGATTCATACTCAGAGGAAAAAGAAATTTTGTCTTCAACACTGTTCCCCGTCACTTAAGGCATATGGTAATGAAAGACAGATTTTGGCATCCATTCTCCTCCATAGCTTTGCAGACATAATATCGATTTCATTATAAATGAAGATGCAACTGTTATTTTACTCCTATTTATATTTATAACTACACCAAAGCCATCCTGCTGGTACCTTTGTGCCTCTCAAACCCCAAACCATATTCCAAGAAATGCTCAATATATCACGCTTGAATTGGCATTAATGTACAATGCTTTAAATAAAGATGTTTTCACTCATATTTTATTATTGACACTTCCTGAATTCACATATTTTAGATTACACTAGAGTTGAGCACTTTTGACATTTTAAGGACTTTTTCCCCGCTTGCAGTACAGACTAATTTTTTTCTTTAAGAGAGTTGTATGCAAGTATTGGGTGCTGTGCGTACGGAGGGCAGCCAAGTGGAAGGTTGAAGCCTGGAGCCTGAAGTGGGTGGGGCAAGAGCAGAATTAAACATAACAGAATACTGAAAGGAATTGATTGGAAGCCTTTGCTTTGTCATTCCTCTTGGTTCCTTTTCTTCTCTTCCCAGTTTATTACTGTGGACAAGGGCAACCTACTTATTTCATAGAATCACAGACTGGATCTAGAACGAGCCATAATCTTGAAGGTTGTTGGATGCAAACTCCCATCAGTTGCTATATTTCTCCACTTGATTCAGAACCTCTTTCTTCTCCAACAGCTTTTTGAGCAGCTTTTGATCCTATCAATTAAAAGTGTGCCAATGAGAATAAAGGTTTTGGAATCAGACAGTTCTTGGTCCAAACTGTGGTGCTACCATTGACTAGTGCTGATATCTTGCACAAGTTATCCAATGTCTCAGTGTCCTTGTCTCATGAGTGAAATGGTTGTAATAAAAACCAATTTATAGGAGTTTGATGATTAAATGAAGTAATAATGAAGTAAATAAAAGTGTAGCATATAAAAAATTTGGAACTCAGAGCTAAATTAAGGGTAGCTAAGCGGTCCAATAGGAACTAGGACCCATGCTTCCAGTCTGACTCTGAGACAATACTTCTCCCGAGCATCTTACTGTCTTTCTCACAAGATCTCATAAAACCATTGAAAAAGTTTCTGTTGCTGGAGTACTCTGTATGCTGCCTTGTAGACTGTAAATGCTGTTATTAATAACAATACCTTACATGTATTCAGTGCTTTAGTATTTACAGTGGACTTTGACAAGTGGGGGAAAATACCCAAGCCAACATGTCTACTGATGACTAATAGAGGCAGGAAACAGAAGGAGCAGAGGTTCTGAAAGAGGTCTGTTAGTGATGCAAATGTGAAGTTATCTGCACTTGTCAGGAACATAATAAACATTAAGACCAATTAGAAGAGACAATGTGTGACATATCCAGGCTTCAGCACTTAGTTCTGATGAGTTAAAAAACAAACAAACAAACAAAAAAAACCCATAGGAATATAGCTAGGAGTCTGGGAGCAAGAATTTAACTTATCTGAAGTTTAACAGTATAAATAGTTCAGATGTCCAGGAGGGCAGCTCTTTGCATAGGGACAAATTTTCACATATAAACTAGAGTACAGTGATGATTTAGATTGCATCATGGTAGAAACCTTGATGTGTTCATAATTGAGTGATAAAGCATATGGAACTGAGACAAACAAAACAAATAAGTTCTCAGAAGTCAACATTAACTGGGTGTTTCAATACGAAAATGTGTCATACTGAATGACAAACTTAAAAATAGATACTGTTACCTTGGCTTTCTCACAACCGTCTCAAACAGTTCTTCGTGTGTGAGAATTTTTACATTTGGAAAATGCTCAAAAGTGAATTTTTAGAAATGGAGAAAAGTGGAGGGTACATTTTTAATATGGCATATTTCATTGTTTCTGTATTATAAGAAGATGAAAGAACAAATCTTTCTTTGTTAGAAAGAAAATGGTCCTTTTGAAATTCAGCTCCCTCAGAAGATGAAAATTTTAAATATCAAACTCTGCCTAACTCACTGGTCTTAGCTTTCTGGACATAAGCAGAAAATTAGAATTTCATGCAGTTATCAAATATTTTAAGCTAATACCCAAGCAGATACATTTGTAACACTTCATGATTTCTTTGTATCTACAGGCAATATTCCAAATCAGGTCTCTTTGTTTCTTCAGCCCCAAATCAACAGCAAACTCAAAGTAGGGCGTTAATTCAGATAGGGTGAGCAAGAGGAAGACATACAAGCTTAAGACAGGTAGAAATGGCCCTACTAAGCAACTAAGTAGAAGAGGAGGTCTATGCTACACAGAGCTCAAAAGAGCCCAGTTTGTGTCTCACAGCCCAAATTGGGTTGATGTATTTTTGAAGTTTCTAAAGGTTAACTATATGCTGTAATACACTATAGAAAGATACGAAGCTGAATTTTACTGTGCCAGTCAAGAGGCTGTCTTGAATTTGCTATTTAAGACTAAGAGAGACAGTACAATTTACATGTGTGAGAATGTGAGAATAATTTTACCTTCTGTTGTTTTTAAAACCACCTTGGGCCATGATTTTTAAATTGAAACACAAGAAGATCTGCTGGGGTTCCCATAGCAACATTAACTTATCTAACTGCCCTTGTATGCAATACTTCCATTACTAGTTTGGCTTTTAAATGTACACTTTAATTATGAAACACAACTGAGTTAAGAGTCTCAGGCAAATGTTAACTTTTAGATTTACTGACTGATGCGTGTTTAAACAAACCTTGATATTGTACTACTTCTGAAGACTTACTCCAAAGGCAAGTATGTGCAAAAAGCTTTCTGTGGTCGTCCTTGCCCCTGATCTCTGACCTCACTGTATTCTGCTCTATAGATGAGTCCTCAGTCAGTCTCTCTCAATTCATTTATAATGTGCCATGACCAGGATAAAACAGAAACAAACAAATGTTAGATGGCTCCAGTCCAGAGACTAGAATCCAATGTGCTCTCTATCTATTCAATTCTGTCTACAAGCTGATCCCCTCGCTATCTTTTCTGCACTATTTCTTATCATAAATGTCCCACACTAAACACACTTGTTTTCTCACCATCTTCTGAGAGTGCACGTTCAAGGACTAGCCTGAGACCCACCTCCTCCCAGAACCCTGAGAATCAGGGTTACTTCCCCTTACTTCCTACAGCGATCTTTCTCTCTCTTTGGAACCACTATTACTACTGTGACCACCACTATGTGACATGTTTGTGACTGGGCAGCATCTCCCTACGCCTCCCCTTCTTTTGATAACAGTGTCATGATTTTCCTTTGAGGAACTTTCCTCCATTCCATACATTCTGGTAGTGCCATCAGTTAAGCTGCCCTGCCCACACCTTGAAGAGATAATCCATGACCAATCATGTTCTTCCAGGAAATGGAATTTTAAGTGAATTCAAAAAGGAAAATCAGTACGAATTAAATTATTCTGATGGCGGTCCTTTCAAAAGAGTGTCCATTTCTTCCAGATTTCTGTGGCTCATAATCAAAGTCTGCTAGATGATAAGCTCCCTATTTGAGTACTTATCCATATATTATCTTAAATTTTGATTTAGAGGCTTGGGAGGTACACATTTTACTTTGCCAGCTAGATACTATTTATGCTCTCTGAAGAGAGGGCTGGGTCTTTATTTATTGTATTATTCCACGTAATTCAGCAAATGTAAATATTCAGTAAATGTTGTGTAACATATGAAAGACAAATCTTAGAAACTCCATTCTAAGTGCAAAAAGAAAAAAAATTAACAAAACAAAACAACAAAAAACTCCATTCTAAGTGCAAACTGCAATTTGCAAGTCAAATTATATCCTTTTGAGGCAAAGTGGTAAACAAATTTTTAATGGCTACAACTTAAGAATTTTCTTGGGTATAACAGTTATCTTAAAGAGAGCTTTTAACAATTTGTACACCAAATAATATGAAAATAATGTTAGCATGGGTTATACTTCCCCAATTTTAGAAAAGGAAAGAAAAACTAAAATTCTATTTCAGAATTTAGTCTCTGAATTAAAAAAAAAAAGTATTGGGGAAAACAGACAACAAAACAAAAACAATATACCTTTGTCTTAGGCTTCTGATTTTTCCGTGATAACACTGGAGGGGAGTTAAATTGTGTTTGACTAATATATAAGTAGAGTAGATGATTTTCCCCACTTCTAAAAAATGACCGATTATCATTTCTCAGAATCTGATTTGTCAGTAATTTAATTGAATACTTACAAAATTCAAAGAACAAACAAAATGGTTAGACATAATAAACCCAAACAAGCTTGATCATATTAAGTTTTGAAAACACAGAATATGGTGCACTCATTCAAATCACTTGCATGTGCTTAAAGTACACAAAGGAGCTAACCTATGATAAACAACAGAATATATAAATTTTCTTCTTTTCTTCTGATTGTCTTTTTAGAAATGAAATATTTATAGAAGTCTTTGAACAGCATGGTCCTCTCATTTGTACCTTAACATGGTACACAGTTCAGCTATGAGAGAGAAAATATCAAGTTGGAGCTTTTTTGAGTCAAGTGTAATGGTTTCTGGAATTTGCCTTGAACCCACACCCGGTGCATTTTCACTTGTTTTTTCCTATTAACTTGTAAGCGACGATCAACCAGATTTTGCTTCTCGTCTAACCCAGCCTTGCAGAACATATTGTGGACTTCCCCTGTGAGACAAAAATGGCCATCAAATGTATGACATATGACTAAAGAGAGGGGAGACATTCAGGAACACAGAACATTAAATGGAATGATTGACCATCTAAATTTCACTTATGGTAAGAAATACTCTCTAGTACAAATTGGTGAAGGAAACATGTGAAACCAACTAGGTTTCTTCTACTTCACACAAATGCACCAAGTATAAACAGGTTAAAACAACAAGCACAATCAGATATGCAACACTATTGGTTATATAGCTTTCAATATTTTGAAAGATGCCCCGTTTGAGTTTTGGTTGGTTTGCAGAGACTGCAAATGGCACATTATAATAGAACTCACATAAGTTTGGGGAAAATCCTTGATGCAGGTTTCATTTTAAATACTTTTTAAAAATGAGAAATTGATAAGAGATTTTCTAGGGATTCTTAAAATTATAATTCTCCCTTGGTTTTGGCAAAGCGTCAGTTTTTTCATATGTGGATTAACAATACCTCCAAAATGGAACAAACTACACTTTCATTTGGGTTAACAACGGAACAAGTGATTATTTAAAGCAGTTTCAAATGGAAAAAGATCAGAAGGCAAAAAGGGCATTTTCAAGCTTTTATGCAGAATATTACAATTACCAAAGTGTGAAGACATCCAATGTTTAATCAACAATTGAAGCCTCATTTTTAGAGTTTTGAGTTTTCTCTCTGCGAATAATAACCAAAGACAGTTTTTACAGCTAATCATTTCCTCTAATAGATAAGCATACCTTTTGTAAAGAAATATGCTCTGGTACCATCTCCTCGAACATAAAAATTTTCAGATAAACAATGCCCTGGAAAAAATATAATTATGAGAAGACAAACTTAGTATTCCTTAAAACAAACGCACATACAAACAAAACCCCAAAAAACCTGACACGAAATGTAAACGAGGCATTCTTAAAACACATGAAAATAATTCCAAACTGACTATTACCCATTTTAAAACGAAGCTGAGTCTTATCGTATCTTCCATAGTCCCGAAATAACAGCATTCCCCCAGGTTTCAGTAACTTGGACAGTCGGTTTACAACACCTTGTATCCTTTGGAAACAAGATACTTTGATTTCAGAAATATTGTTTTGCATGCCACCTTTCACATTCTTAAAGGTAAAATAAGAAAAGGCTCAATTAGGCCAATGAAATCTAAACTACAAAAATAAGGGCAACAAAAATATTTTGTATAGAAAGAAAAAAGAACACCAACCTCCTATATGATCAGATTCAAAAGGCCTAGAGTATCAAGAAATCACCCAAAAGGGATTAAGAAATACAAATTTGTAGTAACAAAACAGTCACGGGGAGGTAAAAGAATAGGAAATATAGTTAATAATATTGCAACAACTATGAGGTGTGATAAAAAATATGGTGAATGTTTAATTTTAAAAAATGTATTATAGTAAAAGACACATTGTCATTAATCTCCCTCGAAATACTCCCCTTTGCTTTGAACACACTTATCCCATCATTCTAGCCACTTTTTGAAGCAGTCCTGGAAGTCCTCTTTCATGAGTGTCTTTAGTTGCGCTGTCATGGCTGCCTCGATGTTCTGAATTGATTCAAAACGTTTACCTTTCACGGGTCATTTTGACTTTGGGGAAGGTGCCAGATCTGGTGAATAAGGTGGATGAGGATATGCCGTAATGTTTTTGACAGAAATTGCTGTACCGGAAGTGATGTGTGACACAAAGCGTTGTCATGATGGAGGATGAAACCATTTGCCCATTTCACGTTAATGCATTGTTTGTGATCCATGATTTACGGCACACTTTAAAACACACCTTCTCTCAACTGTAGCTCACACCCAACTGACTGCACCGAACAAGTTGAAACTTGTCACACACTGTTACTAAGGTTCAGCGTGTTGCTTCCTGTATTGAAGATCCCTGCCTCTCCGTTGGATGGCTCTAAGCAGCAGCATTCACTGTATTGTTGGATCACACCTGTATAGTGCCAGGTGGGTTCTAGACTGATAGGGGGGTTCACTGCATAAATTATATAATGTCTAACCACTATGCTGTACACCTGAAACTAATATAAAATAATACTGAACGTCAACTCTAACAGAACATTTTTTTAAAAAAATCACCCAAATGACCAAAGAATATGATTTCAAAGAGCTGGATGTTTGATGTCAAAGCTTAACTGCACAACCACATAGATATTTTCTGATGTTTATAGCAAATTAAGGTCATTCCAAGGCAGAAAAAAATGGGAGTTGCCTCATTTTCCTTACAAGATGAAAAATATGCCAGTGCCATTCCAAATTGTCCATACCTAAGCAGGGACCACCTTTCCTCCAAAACTAATTCCTTTTATCCTGAATTCTTTAATTCAAAGTTACCATCATTCACCAAAGTGTAACATTTCAGAGATATCATTAACCTCTTTTATTTTTTTTCTTCTTTCACTATTCTCTCCACAACCATTTGGTCATCAAATTTTGTTGTTGTTGTTGTTGTTGTTGTTGTTTTAATAACATCTTTGGTATTTTCTCTCTCTTTTGCTTCCCATTGGTAGGTACTCCCTTAGTACAAACTGCTACCTTCTCAGGCCTGGAAATAGAATGGCTTCCTAACATGCTTTATTATTCTCCGTCAATTCTTTCTGCATATTATTTATGAATTACTCTGCTTCAAATGATGATTTTGTCAAATCATTCCTTTGCACAAAAACGTTCATGACTTTAATCCATAGGATAAAATCTGAATTTCTCAGTTGAGCCCTTGAAATCCCTACAACTGGCCTCAATTAATCTTTCCAACTTCTTTCCTACTACTTCCTAATCTGAAGCATCTATTTTGCTGAACTGTTACAAGTTTGGCTCTGAGCAGTCCATGCCTTTGTTCATGTGGTTTCCTCTCAAAGAATTCTCTCCTCCTTACTCTCTGCCTATTTAAATTCTAATCACACTGCAAGCACCAACTCAATACTGGGAAGCCTTTACTTTTTCTTTTATTATTTATTCTACTCATCTGGCTTCCCATCAAATATGACCCCTTGTGATTGCTCTTGACTTAATGTTTTTGGTTAAGTCTTCTGGGTGATTAAGGTAAGAGGTGGCAAAGATTTCAGATCTCATATCAATGCCCAGGGACTGACATTGGCTGCTTACAGAGCTCTATTGAGAAGGATTCTTAGGGCTCATTGGGAATGACGATCTGAGTGAAAAAATCAATGTTTGCTCTGGGCAGCGTGGTAAATGGCATCCTGGGTGCTAAGTCCTTGCCATCTCTGCTTTATCCATGCTACGTAAAGCTTCTGAGACTTTCTTATTTTAAAAATGAGGTGTTTGGATCAGATAATCTGTAAATTCCTTCCAGTTAAAACACTGTTCAGTGAAATAATGGGGTAAAAAGCCACATCATGTTAGGTTATGAAGGCAGTAGATAGTGAGAAAATGAAAGTAACAATGAAAACGAGAGAAATATAACACAAAGAGGTGACATGATTAGATGAAAAGCTCTTTTTAAAAAAACTGGAATGTAAGTATATGAAAGGGAAAAAGAAAAGTATTTTTCCTTGTTTATTTTATTACAAGTTATTTTCACACTGTGTTTATATTCTTAGACTTTGGCAATTAAAGAAAACCATATCTAAACCTTAAAATACTCACTTTCAGGATAAATATTTTCTGTACAGAGAAAAGTCTCTTTCTGCAATTATTACTGAGACAAGCATGAAACAAAAATGCAGAAAAACAAAGAATCAAAAACAGCTGACCCTTGAAGAACACAGGTTTGAACTGCATGGGTCCACCTATACATGGATTTCTTTTTTTTTTAAAGATTTTATTGGGGAAGGGGAACAGGACTTTATTGGGGAACAGTGTGTACTTCCAGGCCTTTTTTCCAAGTCAAGTTGTTGTCCTTTCAGTCTTAGTTGTGGAGGGTGCAGCTCAGCTCCAGGTCCAGTTGCCATTTCTAGTTGCAGGGGGCACAGCCCACCATCCCTTGCGGGACTCGAGGAACCAGCAACCTTGTGGTTGAGAGCCCACTGGCCCATGTGGGAATCGAACCAGCAGCCTTCGGAGTTAGGAGCATGGAGTTCTAACCGCTGAGCCATGGGGCCGGCCCGGATTTTTTTTTTTTAATCTTTATTTACTTTAAGTGTGCTTTTCCGGATGGCTCAGTTGGTTAGAGCGCGAGCTGTCAACAACAAAGTTGCTGGTTCAATTCCCACATGGGATGATGGGCTGTGCCCCCTGCAACTAAAGATTGAAAACAGTGACTGGACTTGGAGCTGAGCTGCGCCCTCCACAACCAGATTGAAGGACAACGACTTGGAGCTGATGGGTCCTGGAGAAACACATTGTTCCCCAATAAAATTTTTAAAATATATATGTATTGATTGCCTATATCTGTGGTAACATATTATACTTTGTTTTATTTTAATGACAAGAAGGACAGCTCTTTTGCAGCCTTCTATGGTTTATTCCTATGTAAGCTAGGAACCCCCAGACCCAAGGTCTAGTTGAATTGCTTGCTGTTCATTTGCACGTGGATTTTCCAAGCTGGCAAGAAGCCACTTTTCTAGAGCTTTCTTGGAGTTGAACCGACTACCACCCTCCTAAGTGACCTGAAGAGACTGCCTTGTCTTTTCACTTACTCTTGCCCTCCTTCTACTTATTCGCCTTATTTTTAGATCATTTCCATGTAGATAAGAAAGTGGCTACTGACATGATACATCTGAATTTATTTTATAACAAACAAAAAAATGAATATACTGTACTATAAAAGCAAACTTCCAGACATCTGCTTACACTTCTCTTTAACATTCAATTCAAATCATGAGAAAATACATTATCTAAACTAATTTCAAATAGTGTTTTTGTGGTCTTATTTGGAATTTAAACATTTCCTGTTATGGGTGTCAAATAGAAAATCTTATTCTCTATCCACCTACTCCATCCTTTTAACTATTCATCCTTTTAACTATGAAACTAAATACATAGATGACATCTTTCTACCAGTACCTGAATAATGCCAATAGTCTAAACAGATTAGCAGGAAAAAATAAGTTATAGAAACTGGGAGGAAAAAGTAACTTCATGGAACCTGATATATCTCACCACGTGCAAATATGTCTTTCAGTCAGATGTATTTGGAAATCTAATTTGTTTTTTCACAAGTAATCAAAGTGCTCATCTCTGAATGAAAAGCAAAACTGTAAAAGGTCCTAGTGACCTTGCAATTGCAAAGAAAGAAGCACAGGGTAACTCAATTCTTTGGGAAAGGGTCACACTCATCAAACAAAAAGTGGTTAATGTCAAGTTATATCTACTACCACTGGCTCTTTCCTGGAGCTGATTCTACTACCATAGTAGAAACCTAATTTTAAGAAAGCTTACAGGGCCAGCCCAGTGGCTCAGGTGGTTGGAGCACCGTGCTCCTAACACCAAGGGCGCCAGTTTGATTCCCACATGGGCCAGTGAGCTGCAACCTCTACAGCTAAGATTGTGAACAACGGCTGTCCCTGGAGCTCGGCTGCCATGAGCTGCCAGAGGTTGGCATGAGCTGCCACGGGCTGCTGTGTGCTGCCATGGGCTGCTGTGTGCCACCAGGGCCGTGAGTGGCCGGCAGCCAGCGTGAGTGGCTGGCAGCCGGCGAGAGCTGTCATGATTTGCTGTGAGCAGCAACAGACGACCGGTGACCAACTGTCTCAGCTGGGGGGAGTGCAAGGCTCAATACCAGCATGGGCCAGGGAGCTGTGTCCTACACAACTAGACAGAAACAACAGTTTGAACAGGAGTGGGCAGGGAGGAGGTGGAAGAAAAGGGAGGACATAAAAAGAAAGCTTGGGCTGGCCTGGTGGCTCAGGAGGTTAGAGCTCCATGCTCCTAACTCCTAACTCCGAGGGCTACCGGTTCAATTCCCACATGGGCCAGTGGGCTCTCCACCACAAGGTTGCCAGTTCAATTCCTCGAGTCCCACAAGGGATGGTGGGCAGCGCCCCCTGCAACCAGGACTGAACACAGCACCGTGAGCTGAGCTGCCTCCTGGATGGCTCAGTTGTTGGTTGGAGCAAGCGGGCTCTCAACCACAAGGTTGCCAAAAGACAAAAAAAAAAAAAAAAAAAAGGAAAGCTTACAAAGGGCACAACCTCTGCTACTACATGTGCCTTAATATATATAAGGTGGCAAAATTTTAAAAAAGGTGATCATTTTAATTGCTGGTAATATCTCTTTATGCTTCCCCTCTGTAGGACAGCTATGTTTATTGTTTCAAAACACTGTGTGTGAACAAAAAGTTTTAAAAGTCATAAATATTTAAATAATGACACTAGGCTAACCTTAGATTATAAAGGTCCAAGGTTAATCTGGAAAATCTTGATAACCTGTACTTCCCTAGTGGGCTTCTTTTAAAACAATTGTTTTAAAGCCCTCGACAGACCTGTGTGAAACCAAACAGATTCACAGCTCACCTCTTCACGAACATTCAATAAATCAAAGATGTTTGTTTTCGATCACCAAGTACAATTTCCCTCTTGGGAGTCTATTAGGCTGCTCTGAATTTGTAATTTCCTTGAAGCACTGTCACTTTTAATAGGTATGTGTCTTGCCAGAATATGCTCACTTCATTCTGACAGTGACAGAAAGCTCACTAATGAAGTAGTTTGACCAGTTTCTTTCTAAAAGTCTGAAGAAAGGAAACATTTCATTTAAAAGGCTGCATATTATACATACAGTGGTTCACTAAATAATAAATTCAAGAATTGTCATTTTTTGCTTTGATAGTTCTAAAAACTACTACCGATAAAGGGGCTTTCCACATTTGTGTTGCCCTTTTGTCTTCATTCACCTGTCGGGATGAATAGAAGAGAGCACAAAGACAAGGAGAATGACATCCAGGATCCCATCTGGAAAAGGGTAGGGCAAGCCGTCATCACAGACGTCGTGAACAAAGGCACAACACTGGGCTGCTCTGTAGGCTGAGTGCGACTGCCATGAGAAAGAATCACAAAGAAGGAAAAAAAAGTAGTTAGCAGACTTCTAGTATTTTTTTAAAATAAAAAGGCCTTTTTTTCCTCCCAAGTGCTTTTCCTCTATACATTTGAATGCACTTGATTTCTAATTCAGTATTCAGTTAGCTTATTTCCAAAGCTGCCATAAAAAATTAAGTCTAACACTTGGACTTGACAACAAATAGTCTTTGCAATCCCTCTTCAATTTTAAAAGTGGAGTACGGCAGTCTTTATGAGTCAGTAGGCAGCACTGTTGGGAGCCTACCCCTGTTATTTCAAAGGCACTGAGCTGGCCCTCAGCTCTTTCTCCCACTGCTTGTTCCATGCCTCATTTGGCTTCAAATATAAATATCCTCTACTACATAATCAAAATTAGGTAATGGTGATGGTTGTACAACTGTGTAAATATACTAAAAATCACTGAATTGTACATTCTAAAATGAATTTTATGGTATATAAACTATACCTCACTAAAGCTGTTATTTTTTAAACATTGCATTAGAGTGTACACACACACACACACACACACACACACACACACGAACACACACAATTAGTCCACTAAAACAAAATTAGAAGGATATATACCAAAATATTAAAAATGATTCACCCTAGGACTCTAGGAAGTATAACTATAGGTGAATTTTATCTCCCCTTTTAAGCTTTTCAGTATTTTAGAAAATGTCTACAATGAATAAGTATTACTCTTATCAAATCATGTTCCATATGTTTACACCATATTTTTTTCTTTTTTTTTTTTCTTTGAAATATTTTTTTTTTTTTAATTAATTTTATTGGGGTGACAATTGTTAGTAAATTTACATAGATTTCAGGTTACACCATATTTTTGTTAGTAGAATTTCCTTTCCTTTTTCATTTCCTAACATTACCTCTTCTTGCTAAGGTCATGCTCACTAGTGTTTGGGGACTGGTCAGATAAGTTCAGGTTCCCCACTATTTTCCTTAAAAGTCTAGGATATTTTAGATTTGCGATATATGCATTTTCAGACATTTTTTTCAAAAAGTTTAATTTAACAAGTGCCTACTATGTGCCAGACTACTGTGTTTTTCCGAAAATAAGACCTACCTAGCTGGACCATCAGCTCTAATGCGTTTTTTTGGAGCAAAAATTAAAATAAGACTTGGTCTTATTTTACTATAATATAAGACAGGGTCTTATATTAATTTTTGCTCCAAAAGATGCATTAGAGCTGATGTTCCATCTAGGTCTTATTTTCGGGGAAAGACGGTATGTGTAAGGCTCTAGAAACATAAATATGAACAAGATTACCTTGTAGGAGCTGTTGGCCTTTCTAGGTGTACCAGTCCCTTGAACTCTATGTTAAATTTAAAACAATTTTTATTGTTTTAAGGTCATACCTTAGGCATCAATTGATAGTATGATTCCCAGAAATAGTAAAAGCTCAGTTAAAAATGGTCACAGATAACATCTGATACAGAAACATTCCAAAAAAAAAAAATCACTTCAACAGCAAATAAATCAGATTCTTATATGGCTCTCTTTAAAGAAAATATAAGGCGTACCTTTACTAGCTCCACAGCTCCAGAAGAAAAATCACAACAATAAAGAAAGGACTCTGGAGCATTCCTATGAAAATGGAAGAAATATTTACATCTAGAATCCAGACATGCTCACACTGAAGAATAAAGGAAACTGTAGGCTTGAACTTCTTAGTAAGTATGTCCATAATAGAATTTTGAATGACACTTGGCTTATCACTTCTTCTTTGTAGATACTGTTGTCTATAGTGGCATATGAGTGGCCTTCATGTTGCTTCTGAACCAGCATTGTCTCACTTACATTAATTTACAGGGTAACTTTCAAATTCCTGTCCTGGTTTTAAGACTCTCCATTACTTATATGAGACCCGGTCTTATAGTACATAAGACCGTTTATTATATTATATTATATTACATTATATTATATCATTGTGTTATATTATAAAGACCTGGTCTTATATTATAGCAAAATAAGACCAGGTCTTATATTAATTTTTGCTCCAAAAGACACATTAGAGCTGATGTGGTCTTATTAAGCAGCTAGGTCTTATTTTTGGGGAAACACGGTATGTTCATGTGTAATTCATTCGTTCTGTGGCACTAGGGACTGACATTGGACTTCAGATCTGTCCAAATAAATTCAAGTATAAAGAATAGAATTTGGTTATGAAAAGTTAACCAGCACTGAATCAAAATTAAAATTTGCACTGCTTATTTTTTCTGATCTGTCACATATAAAAACAGTGCTTTATTGCAGCCCATACCCCTATTGTTTCCTATGAAATCCACATATTGTGACTCATAATTTGCTGGGTAGTCCCAAGTGTTTGAAATGTTCTCAATAAACACACAGATGCATATGGCAGTCTGTGATATGATGGCTAAGGGAAAGGGATCTAGAACCAGATTGCCTAGGGTTTAAATCCTAGCTCTACAACTTAATTGTGTGACCTTGGAATAGTTACTTAATCTTTCTGTAACTCTGTTTCCTCATCTTTAAAACAGAGATAAATATGGCATCTAAGGTGGTTGTGATGATTGAATGGATTCAAATAAGTAAACTTTCTAGAAAAGTGCCTAACTCATAGTCAACACCTAATAAATGTTAGTCATTATTATTATGTTGCTGCTGCTGATATTATTATTATGAACAGTATTAAAGGAAGATCTGCCTCTGCCTTCCAGGAACTTAAAAACTAAACAGGATTCTGTAAAAACTTCCATTTAACTCAAAATGCTTCTCTGGACATTGGCACATGTAGCTCATTGTGAAAAGTATACAATCTACTGTGGGCAGTGGTTACAAAACACCCACAAGATATGGAACAGTCTAGTAGCTAAACGAAAGCACGGGCCCTTTGCCATGTGTCCTTCCGGAGCGGCAGCATGACCTGTGAGACTGAATTCCCACTGCATCAGCAGCCCAAGTCAAAGTCTTGTGACCACTCACAAACTTTCCAGAGCTTTTCTGTAAAATCAGCTGACTGTCTTGGCCCTTCTCCCAGCAAGCAGGTGTAAATACCACTACTACCACAATATCACCAAGCACTATCTTGGTAGGGGGTTTACAAATTAAATGACCCTTGGAGAATGATGTGACCTCTCAATTCTGGAGGTCTAATTATGGTAAAATATTCTGAAAATGTAAAACATTAATCCTATACTCTCCAAAAGTAATAAAACATAATTTCTTAGGTGGGGGAAAAAAAGACTAATCCAATCTTTGGAAGGCTAATCACTGGTTGCCTTTTAAAGATGAATTATCTCAGGTTATTGAACTACAATGATTTTTAAAATATAGATATGAGGAAAAAAACAAAGACAGCTAAGAAAAGCCAGGGAGTGAGGAGGCAAGAGCTTACAATGATTCGTTGAAGGGAGAGGGAAAAATACAACTAACAAGTGAGGAATCAGAGATATTAATCAGTCAATATGTACTGAGCTCTAATGACCCATATTGTACTGTTAGGCTACCTGGAAAATTAGATTAGGGTAAAATATGCTCTCTACCTCAGGGAATATAAACAGTGGTTTGGAGAGACGAGACATAAGGAAATCACATGGTAAATAAAACTTTGAGAGGAGTCATAAAGTAACACATAATCAACTGCCAATGTTGTAGATTTACGTGTATTACAAGCTTGGGGATTACTGGGGTGAAGAAACCTGGCTATATGCTATAAAAGAACAGGAAATTTCAGCCCAGAAACTGGAAAAGGGATAACAAAGAAAATAAGTACAAAAATAGAAAGGCCATTCAGAACTGCAAATTTGCCAGCATCATTCTGCCTGGCCACTTGAACTGGTTATTTAATGCTATCAGAGAATGACTTACTATTCATTATGTTAGGTTTATACTAGTATTAGAGAATGTTCTGATTTTTTGGAGATACGTCATAAGACACCTCATATTTAAAGATTAAGTGTCATGATGTTGGCATTACATTCATAATTGTTGAATTGAGGTAGTGGGTATAAGGGGATTCATTGACTAACATTCTTTACTTTTCTGAATGCTTTTACATGTTCATAAAGAAAGTCTAAAAAAATAAATCCTTAAATTTAAAAATATACAGAGAGAAAAGACTGAAAGGAATTACAACAAAAATTCTGTCAGCAGCTATGTTAGGATAATGGGGATGATGGGTGATTTCTCCCTCCCCCCTTTTACTCTAATGGAAATGTTCTGGAATGTGCTTATGTTGATTTTACAATGGAAAAATAATGTGAAAGCTATTATGTAAACTTAAAAAAAAGGAAAGAAATCGACAGACCAGCCATACGTGAAGGTGTTAGAAAAGTTTTGTAAGGTGTGTCTTCATTATGGAAATACTAAAACATAGGTGAGGTAGTGAGTAGGAACGGCGGGTCAGGAGCTCTGTCTGTATTTACTTTCGCTTGCTTTTTTGAGTCTTAGGGTTAGTTGTTATTACCTCCAAACAAGTTCAAGTCCAGAGACAATCATTTGACACCCGAAGATTTTATCATGGGTGTGGCTCCAGAAGTGAGGACAAAATAAAATGAGGGTTAAAGCATAAGCTTTACACTCAATCCTCTATGTGTTAAAATGACACTTGTGTTGTCTTTGAGGAACAAATAAACCTCTAAAGTTTAGTAATTCACAGCTTAGTAGAAGGATCATATCTCTTGCTGCTTTCTTACTCTCTCATCCATGCAAACACAAGCTTACAAAATACTTCAACCTGCAGTGGACAACCCATGGCTGTGAGACACTATTTTCAGAGTAAGTCCCAGTTCACGTGAAATGGGGCACTAAGACGAAGACAGTGCTTTTGAAATTTGCCTTAATCATTGTTAATATGGGAACAAGACCACAACTGTCATGCGCATAACAACATTTTTCCAGAATTTCTCAACATCCCATACATATGTAAAATTTTGTAGAACACTCTAAAACTCACTGCAAAGTGTCCAGAATTGGAAAAACACTATTTCCAGCACCACAGCCAACCTAAAATCAAAAGAACAAACAAACATCATGAAAACAGGTTAAACTTTCCTCACCAATGTCAGATTTTTTTTTCTAAAAAAAACTAGAAGAAATTTACTGGATCTCTGGTAGGTATAAGAGAGTTTTCTAAACTCAAAAGCAGTAGAATCAATCACAAGAATAATACTGAGAAATTTGACTATAGAAACATTTAAAATTTTTACACAACAAAACCCAAAATAAACCAAATTAAAAGGTGACCAACACACTGTGAAAAAAAAGTGTGCAATAAATGTTATAAAAAGCCAGTCTCATTAAAAACAACAACAAAAAAAACCCTATAGGTAAGTAAGCAAAGAAAATAAATAGAACACAAAAGAAGTACAAATGGCTTCTAAATATTTGAAAACCATATGACCTATTTAATAATCAAAGAAATACAAATTGAAACAAGGTATAATTTTTGTCTAACAAAGCGAAAAGCACTAAAATAAGAATATTGCAATCAATGAGGGTGTGATGAAACAAACATATGCTTCTGTGAAGTGGTATTAGTACTACTTGTTCTAAATCAATTTGGTGATACATCTTAAGAGTATTAAAAATTTTTGTAAGTTATGAATTTGTAAATCTAATCAAAGATAATAAAAGAAAATGTGGAAACATTTACACCCAACGTTTGCTGTAGAAACCTGAAAACAATTTAAAAATGCTCAGTTAGTGTGAAAATAGATAAGTGAATTATCGTACTCCATATAGTGAAATATTTCTCAGCCACAAAAATTGTTTATAGAGAATTTTTAAAGATAGGGAAAGCAGCTTATGATATCATGGTATAGCTCAACTATATAAAATAGTAAAAACGATAAAATGTTATCAATGGCTAAATCCCTTATTTGTGGGATTATAATTTTATTTCCCTTATCTACTCTTTAGCAAATTATCTATAATTAATATATACTACCTTTACAATGAGAAGGGAAAATTTTATTTCTAAAAACAAAATCAAAGTCTACACCAGATTACAGAAAATTACAAGTACATATCTGTTATTTCTATTTCACCAAAAATGGGTTAGTAACAGAAAGAGATAGAAATCAAGGCCAAAACTTTATTGGCATCTAAAACTGCCTTCAAGTTAGAAATTAAAACAGACAAGTTAAAACCAGACTGATTAAAGATATGGTGTACAAGTATACTGAACTTGTACATAGTTAGGTTTGAACTTGATATAGTTAGGTTTGATCATTTCCCCCATAAAGAATCTAGATAATTAATAATATGGAATAATTATTAAATTATTAAATAATTATTAAATAATATGGAATGCACACTTTAAAATCATTTGCTAAATCCCATCTTTGCCCCTGCAGTACAGTACCTCTAGGATTCTGAAAGTGGCATTGCTACCAGGAAATGGCTCAGGCTTGAGAGGTCCTTTTCTGTGTTCTTCAGAGTCTAGGTTAGAAAAATTAGATCCTGCTTTGCTTTGACCATCTGACAAGACAGAACTTTTCTTATAATGATTTTTTTCTTCAAGCATGGTAGCACAGTGCATTCTTGAGAAACTAGTTGCAGCATTAGTTTTTACATGATTCCATAATAATTCTTTTGCCTTCTCTTCAGTGTTTTGATCAACTGGAAGAATCTCCGGAAATTCCCTCAACAGCCAATTACGATCCTTGAAAAACTTATTCTTGTGAATCTTGTAAAATGTGTCCCAATATTTACTTGCTTCACTCTCATACTTAACTAAAAAGGAGAGAAAAAGATTTTACTATAAATTATATTTATTATTAGTTGCTATTTATTATTACTTACTATTTTAATAGCTAAACATATTTAATTGTTAAATCTATTAAATATGTTATATACATTATTTATCATTTATAACAAGTATATTTACTACAGAGTATTGATTTTCTCAAAATGTGTCAGTGTGTGGGGTATTTAGTTCATCTGTTTCTGTCTTAATAGTTTGGCCAATAAATTTTGTGAGGAATATAATCATTGCAAACTACTTTCTACAGTCTAATCTTAGAATCTTAATAACCACATTTTTACCAATAATCTGTAAGGCTCTATTATCTTAGAGAAAAGACACCTCATTTTTTGGCTGTGTAAATGCAGATTGAACATGATTTCTGTGCAAACTGGTAATCAAACAGGGAATTGTGGAGTTACAAATGACAATCCGAGAGCTAGAACTGTCCATTGAAATAATGTACTTCAACACCCGTATTTTGCATGAAAGAAAGCATGGAAAAGATGAACCCAATTGTTCTAGGGCCTAGAGCCCATCATAGCAGAACCAGGACCACATATTCTGACTCCTGGAGTCTAGAGGCCATCCCATAACTCCAGTCTTCCCCCACCTCCTGAGGCATCTGTTCCTATTGACAACTAATACAAAGCCTTAGTAAGAATTTCTGATGCCTTTTTAAAAGAGATACGCATTTTATGATGTCATCTTTTAGATTTCTCTGGATCCTAGGGTCAGAGTTAGGTCAAGAGTCTCAAAACTTTAGGGAATTCTTAGCTTTCTGCCACTTTCTATCTGTACCTTAAATTAATATAATAATTAAATCACCCACTCTCACTTATTCATTCAACAAACATTTCTTGGACACTATTGGTACCAGGCCTAATCCCTAGGTCTAATCCATGAGTTAAGAATTACTTTCACCCAATGTACACACACAATATTTTTAAAGTGCTTTCAAAGAATTAAAAAACCTTCTATTGATATAGAATAATTTCCAAGATTTAATGTTAGGTAAAAAAGCAAAGTGTAGAACAGTATGTATATAATGCAACCATTTATCAGAAAAGAAAAAAGAAAAAGAATACACGTGTGTGTATACATAGAAATATACTATATATATACATATATACACATATACATATTTATATATACATATATATACATATATACACATATACATATTTACATATACATATATATATATATACACATATACATATATATATATATGTATATGTGTATATATATATATAAAAATCAATTCTGGAGACCAGAATTTGAGAAACAATTTTCATTTGAATTTTGATCTGTGTAAAATTAGTATTTGTACCAAAAATAAACTAAAACTAAAAATGAAAAACTCATTTCTTCCACAATTTTAAAGAAGCCCCTACCCTCAGAATAAGCATCGCCTACAGTCAGTTCATCTATTACAGAGCCCTGTCCTGAAGCCCTTATAGTTTTTCTTTTCTTTCCGTTTTTATCTTTATGGCCTTGTACCATGGATCTCCACCCATTTGGCCACAAGACTTCCTTCCCATTAAGGCTGAATTGTATCTAGCAGCTGGACTGCTATAAAGACAGAAACTCACATTTGTATTTAAGGACTGAGAAATGAAAGTAGATCTCTGTAACAAAAGAATTCTGTGATGTTGAAGTCCAAAATATGCTCACATCTACACTAATGGAAAGAAGCCTATTTATGGTTAATCTAAAAATGTTAGATATTTATTTTTAAAATAGTTCTATCTTTACTTTTAAAAATTGGAGTGTACCTGATATACTGTGTAAGAAAACAAAACACCGTTCTTAAAATCAGACTTAGGAGTAATTAGGGACCTGTCAAATGTCCCCAGGGTCTTCTTGCTCCTTCTCTTCTTCCTTTCACCTTAAAAAACTCTCTTTGTAACTCGCTCTATGCTGGTAAAAGATATTTCTGCTTAATAAAAAGCAACACCTAAGAACCTAGATTTGACTTTTAGTCAAAAATCTCTAGTATCTGAGTTTCCAATACCAAGCTACTTGTGAAATGAGTTTGAACCTTTCAGTGAATAGGATGTAATACTATATCTTGATTAATTTGTGGGAATATTCCCCTAGGAATTAATTGGGGGGAAGAGGGTAGACAGCTGAAAAGATATTCATAGCAGTGCTATTTATAAAGGAAAAAGTGGGAAATAACTCAAATACCCAACAACATAGGAATGACCAAGCAATGCAGGTCAAACAGAGTAACCTTACATAGCAATGAAAAAAAATTTTTTTTAGCAATTAAAATTTAAAGGATAATAATATTAAGAGAAAACATTCACACAGAATGTTTCTCTATACACTGATTGCAACTCTAAAATTTATTTTATATTCATTTATAACAATCAGATAAAAATTTGGAGTGATGATAACAATTTAATGATCTTTCTTTTGCAAAGTTTTATCTATATGTTACAAGATAAGGAATTTAGTTGATTCTTCATTCAACTTGCCTACACAGTTTTCTAATTTGATGAAGGGTTGAATTAGAGTATCTATGTTCAAGCTCTAAAAAGTCTATGTACTTTCTAATTAAACCCCACGAATTTATGGAAAACATTAAACATTATCAGTTTTACAAACTACAAAATCTTGGATCAGATTTCTGTCATAGATATGAGCTTATACTACTGCATTAATTTCTACAGTGTATAAATAAAAGTAATCTGCAGTGAGATGACTGGAATATGGTTCAGATAGCAAACACATCAAGCATCTAAGTTCCACCCTGGCCTATGCAATCTAAAAATGATCTGATTACTATCAGAAGATCAACGTCTGCTAATACATATACCTTTTTCAAGCATTACCCACTCAGAAATTAGGAGAAAACACCCTACATTTATATAAATCATTATACCAATGACATCATTAAAAATAACAACAATAACACATACTGAGTGCTTATTATGTGCCAGACACTATGTCAAATGCTTTACTTGGATTTTTAGTCCCATTTAATCCTAGTAATACCTTTCAGATAGACATTATTATTCCAATTTATAAAGACATTCAAGGTCAGAAGGGATATAAAATTTTCCCAAGGTCATCCAGCAGACCCAGGACCTGGACCAAGTCTATCAAACTTTAAAGCCCACGCTCTTAACCATTACACTACATTGCCTTCCTAATACAAAATCAATGTTAAACCTCTCTCCAAAATGTCTTTGGAAATAATCTGTTTTTCTGATTCTGTCCTTTCCTTTCATTACGAAATCTCAAGCTGAAATTAAAACCTCAGCATGACCTATCGTCGGTATAACTTACTTTTAAAACTAATGCTGATTGGAGTGAACCTTCATAAAAACAGGTCAGAAATACAGAATTAATTAAACCTCATTTGAATTATATAAAAATATAAATTCTGCAAAGTTAGATGATGAAATTATGATGAACAATGGCAACACAAAATGCTCTTTGAGAATAGATGAGTTTGTGGGAAAGAAACAGAAACAGCATCCAGGATGGGCTAAGGGAAAGGCTAATGGGCTGGACATTTTTTGTTTTTGCATTTGTTTTTTTGTGTTTTTTATTGTGTTTTAAAGTTGTGTTTTCAGTGGTATCTTCAATTAATGCTGGCAACTCAATAATTACCAGTAATGTGTGACAGCTTCTGAGACCCCATGGAAGCTCAATCAAACTCATAATTATGGTTGTGTGACAACGTAAACACCTTCAGCATATGATTTAATTTCCTGAACTGCAAGAGTATCTGTGATGACAGGGGATTTGGGAGAGCTCCTTTCCTGACCATGAGTGAAACAGTTAGTTTTAAGCTACTGTAACTCATCTCAAGTTCAGGCCAATAATGATACAAGAATATAATGTGGAGAAACATGCCCTGTCTTCATCTTGTCCAGCTGATCTTCTAAACAGGTATATTAATGATCAATTTTTCTTGAAGGAGTATTTTTTCCTTCCACTTTCCTAGGTTGCTGATTCAGAGTTAATTGCTCTATGCCAATGGCAGTAAAGGGGATGTAGTGATCAGTTTAACCACAGCAAAATGAAGCAACTTCTCAATTATTCACTTATTAAATTCAGTACTGCTGCGGGGAAGAAGGAATATGACACAGTAACCATACTTAAATATTCAGAATTCACCCTGAATCACACTGAATATTACGATTAGAAAATGAATTAAACTATTTATGTATCTGGCATATATGATATGATTAATATGAATTATGAAAATTTATTCTAAGTTGCAGTGTAACAAAAAGCAACTTGAAGTTATTTTTGCACATCAATTACGCAAATACCTGAGCTCTCAAAGTTGGAAATTTCCACATGTCACTGATAAAGTTCACTGTCTAATAAAAGGAAACTCTTATGAAAAGTACATTTCTAAAAGCACTGCATGAAATTTCAAACAACCAAAGATGACTTATAAAGAAGTACTCTAAATTTATCAACACACAAAACTTTTAGCTAGTCTCCTTTTTTTTCACATAGGATACTCTCAAGTGGTAAAGTATTCACAAGGTAAGGTTTAGTAGGATTCTTTTACTATTTTGCTTGACAGAGATAACGCATTCTAGTTAGGTAGTTATTTACAAGGACATTTAAAAATAGCAGCTGCTTTTGATATTAAGTTTTAAAAACCCATTACATTTGCTATAACACATTGGAGATGTTTTTTAAAAGTTATAAAATATAATCATATTAACTCAAAAACTACCAAATGTATCTTTCTCTTTTTCTTGGAATTAACCAGCTTTTAAAAGAAATATGATCTATAATAAAATTCAAAAGAAATTACCAGAAGATATGTTGAATTAAAAATCAGTAATCTGGGCATCTAATTGAAAGAAATATTGCTAATTTGAGAGCCTGAATGGTATATACATTTGGATCACAGGAATGAAATGTCAACCATCCCACAGCAAAAGACTGTTACTGGTAATGGATAAGTTGTTACTTTCAGAATTGTGAGGATGTTTCCTGACTTCAGTTCTCAGTAACAACTGAGACAAAAGGAGAGAAGTGGGATATGGGAGTGACAGGACAGATTGACACAGAGAAAAAAATGTGTTGGAGAGTTGGCCAGCGTGGGAGAACCAGTATTTCCTCCCAGTAGGGTTAAAATAAGTGAGATAAGATCAATAAACAGTGCTCATGCTGTACACTAATTTGCAAATAGAATGCTTTGTGATGGGAGAAAAGTGGCTCTTTTAAAAACTTAAGACTCTCCTGATAAGAAGAGATGGTGGTTAAAAGAGGCAGTGGGAGAAGAACTGGGTCAGAGCTTCCTTTGGGTTTTCATCAGGTCTGGGAGTAGAACTTTTAAACGGACCTATTCACCTTGACCCATATTCATCAGGGACATTAAATATCCAATGAGAAGCCTCAGCCAGGGCTTCCACAGACTAGCAGCTCTGTGATTCCTGGCAGAGACTGGACTGGGTGGCTCGGTGGGCATTTGCTCTCACTGTCATGTCCTCTCACTCCACACAGCTCCTGAAAACAAGTTTTCATTCTTCGTCCCCTCACAGCAGCCTCCGTTGCTACTCTGCGCAGCCTTGCTTATGTGTGAGGAAACGGTCACCCTCCCTGTGTGTTCCTCTCCTTGTTCCCTGACATGTACAGAGTATGAAGTCCACCACCCTGAGCAGTGCTACGGGGAGGCCGCAGAAGGGACCCACTAGAAACCTCGATCACTTTGAGTCATTTTAAAACGGAATCTTTTGTTCTGTGTCTCCACGGCAGCCAGAAAACGTACTCAGAGAGAGACTGGACATGCTAATAACAAACCAAAAGCTTCAAAGCTGTAGCATCAGTCCTCTCCAGCCTGCTTTTCCTGCTTCTACAGAGGGAGCCCAGTCACCACCTTTCTATTTCAGTCACACTATGGTTCTGTGGAAACTGTCATTTTCCTCTACTGCGGTATCCAAGGCCCTAAAATAACCTCATTAGTTTCACTCAAGTTCATTGTTAACATAAATAGGCCAAAGTAGGCAGCCATGTACAGAGCACTTTAAGGGAACATCATCAGCACTGCTCATCTATTTATGTTCTAAACAGACATAGACAAAAAGCATGAAAAAAATCCTTGGTTTTTCATATTATCAGGAAATATACCGTGAATAATTTTTAACTTCCTGGGAATGAATTAAGATGGCTGATAACTTTTAATTCAGTTTAGGCTTGACTCTCTCTGTCATATCCAGGTGGCCACTAGCAGAAGCTTGAGTAATGTGGAAAATATGTCTGTGCAGCTGCTGGCAAAGAAGCAAAATTATACTTCCTCAGAAACAGTGTGACAGAGTTCCTGCAAAGGAATGCAATGCTGGCTGATTTGTAAGCGGAATTGCCACTGGTATGCACCCTCAAATCCAACCCCAGCAGCCCTTGGCCATGTCCCACTCTGGACTGCATGGCTGGAGCCATAAAAATAGAACGGTTCCATTGTGGATCAGGTGCTCGTTCTTGTCTGCCCTCTGCGACACATTCAAGCTTAGGCTACGGAAAGAGAACAAGCTCCAAGGGACAGCAAACGATACCAGAGGATGTGATAGGGCAGTGCTTTCCCCTTCACTGGTTAAGGGCTGTCTCATTAGCTCAGTTTCCACAGCGACCTTTGCTGCAAACGTTAGCCTCAATTGTAGACTAAAGTCATTAGAACAATAGTTAACACCCAGTGGGATTAGTGATTTTCACTATGCTTGGCTTGCACGGAGGACCGCAAACATCTTTCCCTGGGGTGTCTCAGGACAGCTGATCAATCTGTCCTGAAAATTCTATTTCAGGGGTCGACAAACTTTTTCTAGAAAGGGCGAGATAGTAAGTAGTCTTTGTGAGCTACATATGGTCTCTGTTGACACCATTCAACTCTGTAGACACAGCTCCAAGGTAGCCATAAATAATAAGTAAACAAGTGAGTATGTTTGTGTTCCAATAAAACTTTATTTATAAAAACGGGCAGTGGGCTGGATTTGACCTGTGGCGACCGTTCGCTCTCACCTGCTTTATCTAATGGCCATACTGAGACTGCTACCAGTGTGACTGAGAAATGATCAAGAGTAGAACCACGTTGTTCTGGCAAAACTAATGTATGGTGTCAGAAGCCAGAATAGTGATTGTTCACTGCGGGCTCTGACGGGTTGTGGGAAGCATTGTAATTGGGAAGGAACATGAGGAAGTTTCTGGGTTATTGGTAATATTCTGTTTCTTGATGTGGGTATTGGGGAAATTCATTGAGCTTTGTAAGAATTGTTTTATGAGTTGTATAAACTTTTGTGTGTATTTGGTACTTCAATAAACTATATTTTTTAAGAAAGAAAAAAGAACCAAGCTGTTTCAAAGAAGAAATGATTTTAAGAAAAATAAGGTAGAAAATCCTATTTAGAGAGTATGTGTTCAGCAAAGTGTCTGTGGGTTCTCAGTACTACAGTGAGGACATAGGCCAAATTTTTGTGTGTGCTATTTTCAAAAATCGTGGTAAAAATACATAATATAAACTGTTCCATCATAACAATTTGTAAGTGTACAATCTAATAGTGTTAAGTATATTCATTTGTTGTGAAACAGATGTCTAAAACTGTTTTCATCTTGCAAATCTGAAACTCTATACCCATTAAATAACAACTCTGTGTTTCCCCGTCCCCCAGGCCCTGGTAACCGCCATTCTACTTTCTGTTTCTATGAATTTGACTACTTTAGATACTTCATGTAAGTAGAAACATACAGTATTTGCCTTTCTGTGACTGTCTTATTTCACTTAATGTTATGTCTTCAAATTTCATCCAGTTTATATTATAGCATGTGACAGGGTTTCCTTCCTTTTTAAGGCTGAACAATATTCAAGTACATGTAAATACCACCTTTTGTTTATCCATTCATCTGCTGACAGTCCTTTGGGATGCTTCCTCCTTTTGGCTATTGTGAATAGTGTTGCTATGAACATGGGTGTGCAAATATCTCAAGACCCTACTTTCAATTTTTTTTGCTATGTCCAGAGGTGAGGTTGCTAGATCATATATTAGTTTCATCTTTAATTTTTTACAGGAGCTTCCATTCTGTTTTCCACAGAGGCTACACCATTTTACAATTCTACCAATAATGCATAAGGGTTCCCATTTCTCTACATCCTCACCAACAATTTTCTGTTTTTGTGATAGTAGCATAGTCGCATGTTTTAGAAGCCATTTTTGAAGGTTGGCAAAGCTTTACCTAAATTAAACCCTAAATATCAATGGCCTCCAAGAAAAGTACCTTAAATCTTTACTGAAACTTTATGTTTATCCTAAAAGACCAGCAACATTTTGATTTGACTTTACCTTCTTTGCTCTAAGTTTTTGAATTTGTTGAACATTCCTAACAAGTGAAATGCACAACTACAAGATGTATAGCAAGAGGAAAATTTTAAAGTTATATTTTCGTATCTTGTTTGAAATGCCACCCACGTGTGTATATCTCCAAGAAAAGGCAACAATCTGACTACCAAAAAGGCAAGTACAAGATGAGTACATAACTTATCGTACTACCTTTGGTCCCACTATACAGGAAAAATTGGGAATTCTCCCAAATGGAACAAGTGGATTGGCATAGGTGGAACCTAAGAATTCTCCAAAGTAATGACACAGCTAGAAAGACACTAAGGTGTGAACAAATCAGTGGAAGGT
This sequence comes from Rhinolophus hipposideros, assembly GCF_964194185.1. NCBI lineage: Eukaryota > Metazoa > Chordata > Mammalia > Chiroptera > Rhinolophidae > Rhinolophus > Rhinolophus hipposideros. The sequence continues at coordinate 47,978,480 of NC_138052.1, forward strand.
CAAACAGGAAAGCCAGGCTCCAGGACTACCACATTGAGTTGCCTACCTTGCTCTTCCAGAAGGACTCGCACGGCTGAGTTTTCCTCTACTTTTTTTCTGGCTGCTGCTTCTTCTTCTTTTGACCATTGCATATGATCCCTATCAAAAGAAAGAAAGAAAAACTATTGTAAAACATGCTTTATAATTGAAGAAGGCAGAAAAAAAGCAGCAGGGAATGCATCTTTCATTCTAGATTAGTCAAAGACAAATTAGATAAATGAATTCCATGTGGACTGAATATATTTTGTGTCAGATGTTCCTTCTGATAATGCTGGTACAACCCTACGTTTCCTTTGTGCAAAATCTTGTTGTGTTGCAATCTCCAGCCACCTTTTGGAAATGACTGCTGAAGTAGTGTCCCAGGAGTACTATTAGGATGCATGATTCTTTTGGGTGCTAGTATGGTTTAGTGTATTTTACGCTATGGCTAAATTCATTTGCCTTTTTGTTAATTTATGAACACAGCATTCTTTAATAGTTTTTGAATTCTCCTTTTATAATACTTTTATTTTAATACTGTGCTGTCAAAGAGATTTGTTTTAAAATATTTTGTATTTATTCTCAGTTTTTAAAGTAACTTTCGACTTTTCTTATGAGCTGCCTTCATTTCTATAAATGGGTTCATTCTTGAGGGGCATCATTATGGTGACTGATAAATATTAACTGAGACATGTATGAAGCTGAGAATATGGACAGTTTATACAGAAATAACAAAAAAAAACCACTTTGATTGGTTCTCTTGGGTAATTGCAGGTGAAGTTAGGAGCTGGATTGTGGTCAGATTTCAGAGGATCTCAAATGTGAACAGGTTAGTCATGTGCAAGACATAATAAAGCAGGGGAGGCACTGGAGGAAGGGAGACCAATTAGAAGACTGTTGCAATTATCTAGGACTAATGAGTCCCAGGACTAAGGTGGTGGCAATGGAAAACAGAAAGGAAGAGTGAAAGGAGAGACACTGAAAAAACCTGTTGTCCTGGAGATTTAGAACTAGATGTTGTGGAGAGTAGAAAGAGTCAAGAATGATTTCAAGGTCTTAAAACTGAGTATCAAGAAAACTGGAGGTAACAATGACAGAATAAGGAGTTGGTTTGGGTGGAATGAGATAAGTTTGGAACTATTTTAAATCCTGTTTATGCAATCAGATATGAGAGTGTGTATTCCAGTGACCTGCTTATAAATAAACCACTGAAAGGTGAGAAATTGCTTTCTTTTAAGACTTAAAACTGGCATACTGAAGTTCCCAGGAAAAGCAAATGATAATGTAAAAATCACAGTTTCACAGATGAAAATTTAACCATTATTTCAATTAAAATCTTATCATTTACAACCCAAATAATCATTAGGCAACTTTGTCATTTGCTTTAATGAATAAGATTAAAATAGATTTAACAAAAAAAATTTTTTCATTGGGGAATATTGGGAAACAGTGTGTTTCTCCAGGGCCCATCAGCTCCAAGTTGTTGTCCTTTGATCTAGGTGTAGAGGGCACAGCTCAGCTCCAAGTCCAGTCACCGTTTTCAACCTTAGTTGCAGCGGGGCACAGCCCACCATCCCACGTGGGAATTGAATGGTGTGAACTAGCAACCTTGTTGTTAAGAGCTCGCGTTCTAACTAACTGAGCCACCTGGCAACCCTAGATTTTTGTGTTGACTTATTTTAATATATATGAGTAATCACATATATAACTTGAAGATGACTACTATACTTTATATTCTGTATGTATAAACATATACAGAGGGTGCCAAAAAAATGTATACACATTTTAGGAAAGGAAAAAAATTTTAAAATTGTAATACTCAATATATACCGATAACAAAAGATGAATACAAGTCACGTTTGACTTCTGTAGTTACAAGAGGTACTCAAAGTGGTTACCATTAGCATCCAGATACTTCTGATTATGGCGAACTACTACTGCTTGAGCAACGTTGAGCAAAGTGTCCATTTGTATACATTTTTTTGGCACCCCCGATATATAATATTATTAAAAATTATTAAAGGCAACAAATCATTTATTGAGGGACTGATGGGTGGCTCAGTTGGTTAGAGAGCAAGCTCTGAGCAACAGGGATGCCAGTTGGATTCCCACATGGGTCAGTGAGCTATGCCTTCGCAACTAGAATGAAGTCAATGAGCTGCCACTGAGCTTCCAGGTGGCCAGATGGCTCAGTTGGTTGGAGCGCGGGCTCTCAACCACAAGGTTGCCGGTTCAACTAACAATGGCGACTGGACCTGGAGCTGAGCTGCGCCCTCCACAGCTAAGATTGAAAGGACAACAACTTGACTTGGATGGAGCCGATGAGTCCTGGGAAAAACCCACTGTTCCCCAATAAAAAGTTCCGGAAAGACACTGTTCCCCAATAAAGTCCTGTTCCCCTTCCCCAATAAAAATCTTTAAAAAAAATCAACATCGTAAATAAATAAATATTATTTAAAAAATCATTTATTGAAAAAATAGTATTATTAAGTCTGGGACAAGTTTCTCACCTATAGATTTCTACAACATAAAAGAAAGAAAACAGACCAATCCATTTCACTGTAAAAAATCAAACTCTGAGACAATAAGAGTGTATGTGGTCTTTAGCTTTAAGCATTTGTTTTAAACTGTTAGTTTAACTTGCCTCTTCCTGAGTATTTAATAGACTTAGTTATTTCTTAAATTGCTTTAACTTCCTTACACTGTTCTTTATGTTGCTTCATTTTCTTAACTGCTAAGTGAGGGTAATATTATACCCTAAGCCACTGCAGAACAGATCTTCCACTGTACAGTTACAGAATCCCCACAGAAACCTATAAAATGTTCCTACTGTATTTATGGGACTTCCTCCAGACCTGCTGCTTTATGGTAGTTCTTTATATTAGAAAACTCTGATTCACGGATACCAAAACCCAACAGACAGCAATAAGAATCATTCAAGTTTATAAGTAATAAATACAATTACAATAGAACTTAAGCATAGAGACAAATAACTAACAAACAAATAAATAATCAGGTATTTAACAACCACCCCTACCACCACTCAAAGAAAAAAAAAGGCTCATACTGTTTGACCTATAAATTATACTTCTGTGGATTTATTGTAACAAAGTAACTCAAACAAACAGAGAAGTTCTGTATAGAGAAGTATCTGTACAATGGTATTCACTGGAATGCCAAATAAGATAGCAAAAAATTGGAAACAACCTCAGTGATAGGGTAATGAAAAAATTATGGTAACTCAAAATGATAAATGTGAAGGTTATGTAACAATGTGGAAAATTGTTACAAAATAAAATGAAGTTAAAATAGCAGATTCCAAAATTATATGTGTATTGTAACTGCAGCTATATAAGGTTATATACATGTTCGGTGAAATAAAAATAATTATGTTAGAATAATAGAATTAAGAGACAATACTTTAAAATTTTCCTTAGTATTATAAATCTTCAACTATATTTATATAAAATAGTACTATATGTTTAAGACATATAACAACAGTCCTTAAAAACTTTATATCATCTTCCTTGGGGGAAAACCCAGGAATCCTTATATTAGAAAGGAAGGTACGTTTTCTTAAAGAACAACAAAAAGTGAAAAAAGAGAACTAAGCAGAAAAATACAAAACATACTGAATATTTTTTGAAAACTTGAATTGGAGAAGAAGGCATCTCCAAAACAAAAGATAACATTTTTGAGTAAGAAATTTTCACAAGATGGCTGGTAGAGTTATTCTATAATTCAGTGGTAGTCACAAGTACTATAAGTCGTGTGTGTGTGTGTGTGTGTGTCTGTGTGTGTGTCTGTGTGTGCATTTCCTGTTCCTTTACATGTATGGTGTAACTGAATAATGATTCCTTGCTTTAGCTCTAAGTCGATGGTTATAACAGTTAAATACCTGTGCATTTGACTTGCTTTGGAAAAGTTAACACACACACACACGTACCCCAGTTGTTTACCTTGAGTACTAATGTTTCTGAGGATCCTACCTATAGAAAATTCTGCTGAATGCAGTGCCACTTCCTATTATAATTTAAAAAATCAAACATAAACCAAAGCACCCAGTGTAAGCTATGTGGACAGAATGTTTTCCTGACTTTGCCATTTACTATGTATGTAAAAGTCTCATTATATAACATAATTTAAGGACGACTTTAACAAATGTATCAGCTGATGAGTGAATTAAAAATGAAATATTTTTAGGTAAAAGGAAGAATTTGAGTTTATTAGTTTCAGCTTAAAACCATTTCAATAATCTGTAATTCCATAACAAAGTCATATTTGTTACTAGTTATAACAGAAAATTTTTAAGAGAAAAAGTCTTACCAGTCATTTAAATATCCTAATAAGTTAAATGTTAATTTTTCAAGTTCTCTTCCTGTAATTGGGTGCACGCACGCGCGCGCGCACACACACACACACACACACACACATTTTTTTTCTATATGGCTACAAAACCTTCATAATTATGACTTAAATTATGACTTAAATTATGTCTTTGATTTTGGTCCAGGACAGAGTACCTGGTAACAAGCTCACCCTCCTGCCATAAACAATGATAAGACTGGATAAAATATATAAAGCAACTGTTTTTAGTCACTGGACTACAATTCAGACAGTATAGGACTGTGGTCCTTAAGAGATGAGAAACACAAAAGGTCAACCCCCACACTCGCCCTAGCTTTCTGTGTGGCTACACGTTCTAGATTGTGGTGCACTGGTGGAGTCCAAGCAGAGAATACCAAATATAATAGCAAACAAGAGAGTGACTGTCCCACCGAGCGGCAGTTTTGTGAGTTGAGAAGGTGGTGAGTCTTTTTGCACAGCACAATAATGAATAAGAGGGAGCTGGACAGAGGGAAAGTCCCCTGAAGTCTGCAAGACAGTTCTCCGAGGGCTTTTCATCCACAGGACAGACTCCACAGGGCCTAGAGGAGAGGATTCTGGGGGTGATGGTGGGAAAAAGAGAACTGACTGGACACAGGCAGGGTAGTGCTAGGAGATACTACAGTTCTGACTAAAGCACTGTGGAGAGATCTCTGAACACCTCAGGTATGCAGTTAAGACCTCAGAAATGCCATGACATAGGAATAAGAACTGTACTATATTTGGAACAATACCAGGTAGTCTCACTCTAACAACTAAAATTAAATATGACCAAGAAGATTTGGCAATAATTAGCCATTTGCCAGAAAAAAAACTCAATGCCTTAAAGGAAGACAACATAATCCAGATTCCATACAAGTTATCATCCATTTTGACTACCATACAATAAAAACAATTAGCATGTGAAGAAGTAGAAAAATGTGATCCCTAATCAAGATAAAAGGCAGTCAAATACAGACTTTGAGAAAATCCAAATGTTGGTATTAGTACACAGGATTTTAAAACAGTTTTTAAAAATGTGTTCAAATATTTAAAAGAAGAGGTGGACAGAATGAATGAATAGATAGTAACACCTCAGCAAAGAAATGGAAACTATTTAAAGGAAATTCTAGAGCTAACCCATATACAATATCTGAAATAAAAAATTAATTGAGTAGACTTAACAGCTAATGGACACCACAAAAAGAAAGGGTCAGTAAACTTAAAATCTTAAAGGTGTAGAAATTATTCAAACTGAAGAACAGAGTGAAAAAAAATTGATAACCTACGATAACCTTGGTAATCTATGGGATAATACAAATTGGTCTAAGAAATGCACAAATTGAAGACTCAGAAATAGAGGTGGGAGATACTAAAGACATACTAAAGAGATACTGGTTAAAATTTTTCTAAATTTGATTTAAAATAAAGGTAACCAGTAAATCTAAGAATCATAGCAAACTCCAGGCAAGATAAATACACAGAAAACTGCTGAAAACCAAAGATAAAGCGAAACCTTAAAAGAAGCTATTATAAATAGGGGGAAAGCAATGCAAATGACAGCCAACTTTTCATCAGAAACAGTGGAGGCCAGAACATAAATGAATGCCATCTTTAAAGCACTGAAAGAAAAACAAATCTGTCAACTTAGAATCTACATGCAGTGAAAAGTATCTTTCAAAATTTTTAAATAAAGAGATTTTCAGATCAACAAAATTTAAGAGAATTTGTTACCAGCAGAATCTACACTACAAGAAATGTTAAGGAAAATGTTTAGGCTTAGGGAAGTGACACCAGATAGACTCAGATCTATAGGGTGGAATAAAGAAACCAGAAGTAATAAATATGTGGGTAACTAAAAACAGACAATCATTTTTTACTCCTTCTTAATTTCTTTAAAAAATTACTAACTATATAGCAAGAATAATAACAATGAATTATAGAGCTTATAACATATGTAAAAGTAAATTACATGGCAACAATATAATTGCATGGATAAGTAGAATCATATTGTTGTAAGGTTCTTACAGTTTATATTATGTGGTATTATATTAGAATATTAATTCTATGGTGTTTCCCCAAAAATGAGACCTAGCCCGACAATCAGCTCGAATGTGTCTGTTGGAGCAAAAATTATAGTAAAATAAGACCGGGTCATATATAATATATACAATACAATACAATACAATATATATAATACCGGGTCTTACATTAATTTTTGCTCCAAAAGACGATTTAGAGCTGATTGTCCAGCGAGGTCTTATTTTCGGGGAAACACAGTAAGTAGACTGTTTAAGTTGAGGAAGCACATCGTAATCACGAGAACTGTGGCTCTCAAAGTGTGGTCCACCCTTTGAGGTGGTCCACTAAGTCAAAACTACTTTCATAATAATCATCTGTTATTTGCCTTTTTAATGTATTGACATTTGCGCTGATGGTATGAAAACAATGCTGGGTAAAATAGCAACTGCCTTAGTATGAAAAAAGGCGGTCGCACCAAAATGTACTAGTGGTCATTGTATTCTCCACCACCATTCAATGGGTGATAAAAAATACACTCGATTTTGTTTTTGTTTTTTTGTTTTTTAAATTTAATTCATTAAAGAACGTGCTTGATGAAACAGTGAAAATTTATTGTATAAAATATTGACCGCTGGGTACACATACTTTTAATAAGCTATGTGACAAAGTGGGAAACACACATAAGGCACTTCTGTTGCATACTGAATGAAGTATGATGACTGACTTGTTGAAAAGCACTTGTACAAATGTTTGTCTTGTGAACTAATCTATCTGCTTTTTTTTCATGGAATGCTATCTTTGTTTGAAAGAGCAACTGAAGAGGGACTTGGATATCTGGCAATCTTGAAAGTAAATGAAATGAACATATCACTTTAAGAAAAACAAATGATAATATTTGTTGCCAAAGATAATTTTGTGCTTTCAAGCAAAAATTAGAAATTTGGAAGTTTGGACCCAAACCATGAGTTTGATAGTGTCCCTATATCTGGAGATTTTTCTGATGAGAATAGAGCTGATATTAACAAAGGTGATTTTTAAATATTGTATAATGAAATGTGTCACCATTTGGAAGAGCTACATAAAACACGGAACCGAACTTTTCCAAATTATCCACACATGATGCTATAAAATGACGCATAGGTAAAAGATCCATTCAAAGTGCATGGTGTACAAATGGACTATATATAGCAGAATACCAAAAGTTCGTTGATATATTTTTTTAATATGCTTTCATATTCCATATTGCAACTAAGAAACTACCACTACTACATATTACTACTACTACATATTACCACTACTGAGATTTAGTGGTAATTTCTTAGTTGCAATATGGAATATTGATAGTGTAATAGCAAGAAAAATACCTACAATTATCTTAAAAAGCTTTTAAAAAACTACTCTCCCTTATAAGTACATATCTGTGTGAGGCCAAATTTTCCTCATATAAGTCAACCTAAACAACATTATTACAACACATTGAATGAAGAAGCAGATATGAGAATCCAGCTTTCCATTAAGCCAGACATTAAAGAGACTTGCAAACATTTAAAACAGTGCCACTCTTTGCACTAAATTTTTGGGAACAAATAGACATTTTCATTAAAATATGTAATTTATGTGAATGGGTGGGTAATGGGTTTATTGTTTTAAAATGAATTAATAAATATTTTTAATGTTTCAGTTTTAATTTCTAATATGGATCATATCAATAGACATAATCCACATAAATAAAAGGTCTTTGGAGTCCTCAATGATTTAAGAGTCTAAAGGGGTCCTGAGACCAAAATGTTTTAAACTGTTGCTCTAGAATGACATCTAAAAAATAATGCACAGATGTATAGCTAAAAAGCCAGTAGAGAAAATGAAAGAACAGATGAGGCAAAAAAATAAAAAGAAAGATAATCAAACAGAAATCTTTTCCAATTACCATTGTAAGATGCCATCAGTTGTAAGAAGTATCATGATTTCATGAATGTTATTTGGTGAAAAACTGAGTCTCAAAATGAATGAAGTAAGTTGTTATGGGTATATCAGCTAATACAGCCATGCAGCGCATAAGAATGTCTAGGTCAATGACAGACCACATATACAATGGTGGTCCCATAAAATTACAATGGAGCTGAAAAATTCTTATTGCCTAGTGACGTCACAGCTGCTGTAATGTTGTAGTACAACGCATTCCTCGCGTGTTTGTGGTGATGCTGGTGTGAACAAACCTACTGCACTGCCAGCCGTATGAAAGGAGAGCACATGCAATTATGGACAGGACATAACACTTGATAATGATAATAAATGACTATTAATGGTTTATGTATTTACTATACTATAGTTTTTCTTATTATTTTAGAGTATACTCTTTCTACTTATTAAAAAAAGTAAAACAGTATGCTGTGTTATACCGGCTGGCAGCAGCCTCAGACATCTCATGTTTATCTCGTCTCATCATTTTTTCTTGTGTTTGATTTAATCTCACGTTGTTTAGATACGAATATTTACCATTTGTTACAACTGCCTACAGTATTCAGTACAGTAACGTGCTTTACGGCCTTGTAGCCTGGGAGCAATGGGCTGTAGCTCACAGCCTCGGTGTGTAGTAGGCTGTGCCATCTAGGTTTGTGTTAAGTACACTCTATGATGTTCACATGACAAAATCGCCTCATGAAGCATTTCTCTGAATGTATCCTCCTTGTTAAGTGACTCATGACGGTAGTTAAACTTATTTCAATTAAATCTTTTCTACTAATGACACTAATTTATAGTGTTGACTCCTGGTTGCCCATTCTCTTTTTGGCTGTAATAAATATTTCAGTTGATTATGTTTATTAGTAAATCAGTTTCTTACTTAGGAATGAGTGAGTTACAAAAGACACAAAACACAGAAAGAACCATTTCTGCATACAATGGAATAGAAGTCACAGCTGCGGAAAGAAACCAATACCCACTTCCGTCATTAAACATTTATTGAGAACCTGTATCTATCAGCTATTGGGGCTGTGAATTGAGGATACAGAAATGAAGATTTAGTAAAACTAAAAATAGTTGAGAAGACGAGCAGCTGTAATTGGTTATGAAGAATAAAGAATTTATCAGGTAGAGAATAAAATGGGAATGGGTGCATTCTTTAATAAAAAATTAAAATTCAAACAATACCAATGCATATAAAGTTTCACCCGTACTTTTGACCTCCATGTTCATCCTTGCAATAAACACTTGTTATTAGTATGATGTGGACCTTTCTAGATTTTGTGTATATGAAATAAAGATAAGTACACACTCGTATACATGTAGCATATGTGCAAGAATTCCTTTATAAAAATGAGGCCATCCTAACGATATTTCTCTGTAACTTGCTCTTTGTTTTAATGACAGATCATAGTCATTTCTTGATATCAGTATACATAGATCTCATTTTTATTAACTGCTACATTATTTTCCAATGTATGGGTGCAACACTACTTTCAAAGGCTTGACTGAGGTGTAACTGACACACAGTAAACAACACATATTTAAAGTGCACAATTGATAAGTTTTGACACATGTAGAGACACTCATGAAACCGCTACCAGTCAAGATAATATATCCATTATCTTCAAGTTTCCTTGAGCCCTTTTATAATTCCTCCCTCTTACTCCCCTTTTCACTACCCCCACCCCACAAATCCGCTGTCTTTTTCTATAGATTAGTTTGCATTCTCTAGTACAGTATAGTAAGAGTTCAGTATGTACATCTTCAAATATGTTGCCCATTTTCACTGGGTGATTTGTTTATTAAATTTTAACAGCTTTTTATATATTCCGGTTCTGAGTCTTATCAACAATAAAAATGAGAAAACTATACTGGGGATGTAATGTGCAGCATGGTGACTATAGTAAATAAACTATTGTATATTTGAAAGTTGGTAAGAAATCTTGCAAGTTCTCATCACAAGAAAAAAATCTGTAACTATGTGTGGTGATGAATGTTAAATAAACTTATTGTAGTGATCATTTTCCAATATATACAAATATTGAATCATTATGTTATATACCTGAAACTAATATAATGTTATATGTTAATTATATCTCAAAAAATGCAAAAAAAGAGAACAAACTATTGATACATACAACAACATGGTAAATCTAAAAATACTTATGCTTAGTGAAAGAGGCCAGACAATAGAGTACATATCCTACAACTCTCTTTACATAAAATAATGGAAAATGCAAACTAATCCATAATGCATGCACGTTATGTTCTTTTTTCCCTCCTTCTTTCTTTCCTTTCTGTTTTACTGTAGATAAATTCTTGTGATACCCAACCTTTCTCAGAGACCTGTTTATCTTTCCCTGTAAGCTCAAGTTTGGGTCTTATATTTTCTCCACATTTCTGTAACCTGAGGGTGTCAGGTAGCAGAGGAAGGGGAGAACCCACTGGGTAGTGGGCAGTCTTTATGAGGGTCTGAGTCTGCTTTTTAAATTTTTTTTAGATTTATTGAGTCCTGTGCTAGGTTTCACCTACCTACGTAGTTAGGATACGTCCTAATAGGATTACCTTGGGCTTCCTTGGGCTTTGGATAGTTTCCTCAATTCAGCATGGAAGCCTAGGAGATGTTGAGCCCTGATTTTCCCCATTCTGCAGATCTCAAATTCCATCACAATAGATAAGAACATTTATTTTCAAGGCCTCTTTCTCAGCCTTTGCCAGGGGTGCCTAATGAGTATTAGTAATGATGTGTCAGCTGATTTTCTTGGCCTACTACTGCTTCTAAGAGATGAAGGTGGGATAGGGTCCACTCCGAACCATACATGAATCTACATTTTCTTTCCTTGGCCACTAATTTTCCATGTTTATGGACTTTTTTGGTTGCTGTTGGTACAGGTTTTGCTCGCTTTTACTATTTCTTATCCATTTTGTTGAAGGAGGAGTACTTTGCTTTTCAGATTTATCCTATCTTCTTTACCTGGAGGATGATTAGTGAAATAGACCAGAGCGCCTTCAGAACAATGATCACCTCCTGTTCCTCTCTTGAGGAGTCCACAGAAGCTAGCCCAGTGATTGGTCCATGTCCATATACAAAAAATGCGAGGGATAAAACATATCACTTCATGTTCTATAATGGTAAACTCTAAGTATCCTGAACAACAAAGCCTGATTATTTATCCTAAAATACTTCTTTTGTCACCACCGCTCACCAAATTTCAAAATATGAAACCTCTCTTCCAACTGGGTTGTCTGTTTGCTTTGGAATATACCTCATACATTCTCAAAGGCAGATCTTTGCTCATGCTACCACTTGCCTGGAACAAATGGTTTTCACTATTCAAGTTCTCCTCATTCTTTAGAGCCCAGGTGAAATTCTACTTTCCTCACATTCCCAGCTCAAGAAACTTTCTATTCTGCAGACCATCACTATGGTCTTCACTGTCTTCATTGTATGACCTTGCCTACAGTCCTCTATATTTACTCATTGGTATGTATGTTAATTCTCCACCTAATAATGGTAACAACAATGATGCCCTTTAGTGAGCACTTATTACAACTTAAGAGTTTTACATACTTATCTCCTTTAATACTCACAATACACCATGAAGGAATTTGCTCAAGTTTACATAGCAGGAAAGGGAGTAGGGTCAGGATTTAAATTCAGATGTTTTTGGATTCTGAAGCCCATGTGTAGCCATTACATTAACTTTCAGTGTAGCTGTAAACGTCTAAGAGACATGAACTGGATCGTAGTAATTTTCTATATTGATTCACTTATTCAAACATACTTATAGGGTGCCAATTACATAGGGAATATAGCTATAAACCAGAAATAAGCTAAATTCTTCTCCGAAGAATCATATAATCTAATAAGGAAGATAAAATAAATATATAAATAACCAAAAGTCCTTGTTAGAAAATGGTGTTAAGATAGCTGACTCTTAGGTGTTGCTTATTTACTATGCACATACACTTTATATTATATATACTAATTTAATTCTCACAACTCTATGAGGTAGATATTACTATTATCATCCCATTTTAGAGATGTAGAAACAGAGGCACAGAGAGGTTAGACAACTAGTCAGTGTTCTCAACATCTAAACTAGACTGTCTCTCATGACAAATGTCATCATGGAGGTAAAGACAATATACCTATATTCACGAACTGTGAATGGAAAATTCCAATGAAACAGGGCAAGAGGAATCAGAGCTAAATATGATTATATAAATAAAATTCATAACAAATATATGGTGATGGAAGGAGAACTGACTCTAGGTGGTGAACACACAATGGGATTTATAGATGATGTATTACAGAATTGTACACCTGAAATCTATGTAATTTTACTAACAATTGTCACCCCAATTAAAAAAAATTCATATCATATAATAAGAGAGAATTCTTGATATCTGAACTGTATTGGGAATCTGGAAACAGTCTATTATTTAAATGGGTTATGGACTAAAAAGTCATTTCAGAACACACAGGTCCTGCCTTGGATCTGTAGAGAATGGCTTAGCTCAGTAGTTTTTAAACTAAAGGTCACAACTCTGTTAGTGAGTCATGAAATCAATTTAGTTCGTCTAACCAACACCTAAAAAAGAGAAAGAACAAGAGTAGAATAGAATAAATGGAAACTATCTGTGAGTCTCACACGGTAAAACTAGACAGGAAACTTTTGTTCCTATTTCATGTATGTGCATATGTTACATGTATATGTAATGGTCCATGAGGCAAACTGCACTTCTTACTATGGGTCGTGCCAAAAAGCTTGAGAGCCACTGGGCCAGCTGATTTAGCCAGATGATAATACAAGTGCTTACTGCTCCTTATAAATTTCAGGGATCCCTTGAAAAGTTCCTACACACTTATACTTGGAACAGCTTGGAAAGAAGAGATTTTTCCAAGTAACTGTGCAAGGTGCTCAATATAGACATATCTCCGGGCCATGTCTCAAAAGCATTCTGAATACAGTTTCCTCTTAGTGGCCCCCAAAACTGACAAATGCACTAAGTATAATTAAAAGACTATATACAAAATATAAAATGGTTCAGTCATTGTGGAAAACAGTTTGGCAGTTCCTCAAAAAGTTAAACATAAAATTACCACATGACCCCACAATTCCAATCCCAGGTATGCACCTCAAAAAATTGAAAACAAAGACTCAAACAAGTATATGTCCACGCATGTTCATAGAAGCCCTATTCACAAGAGCCAAAAGGTGGAAATAGCCCAAATGTCCTTTAGTGGGTGACTGGACAAACCAGTTGTGTATGCATGCAACAGAACGTTATTCAGTCATAAAAAGGAGTGAAGTACTGATACCTGCTACAGTGTGGATGAACCTCTAAGACATGATGCTGAGTGAAAGAAGCTAACCACTACAGGTCACATATCGTATGATCCCATCGATGTGAAATAGTCAGAAGACGTAAACTCGTAGGGACAGAACCAGATTGGTGGTTGCCAGGGAATGGAGAACTGCAGCGTGAGGATAAACTGCTTAATGAGGGAGGGATTTTACCTTGGAGTGATGGAAATGTTTTGGAATTAGATAAAGGTGGTGGATACACAAAACTGTGGACGCAATTAAGGCCAGTGAATTGTTCACTTTAAAATGATTAATTTTGTTATATGACATTTATGTCACTAAATTATTTTTTTTAAAACAAACACAAAAGCCTATATATGCAGATATAAACACTAGGAATACAAATATCCAGAATCTAGAGGGCAAACCTTTCTCAGGATGTCAGAAACTGAATAAAAAGGGGTACCTTTATTTTTCTCAAAAATTTTTTTAAAAGAGGGTCATATATAGAACAATAGTCTTTATTAATTAAACTAAAGGCAAAAGGGAAAAATGAACGGTAGACAATTTTGAACATCTCTTGAGGGAAAATTGACATATACGAGTATTTTTCTAGAAACGTCTTTTAAACATCAAAATTCAGCAAGACAGGAAACATTATTAATCTTAAATATAAAGGAGAAAATAAGGAAAGAAGTGAGGACTTCTGGGCAGAACTTTGGACTTCAAGGATGGGGAATATAAACCAGTAAACCAATCCTCTGGTTTTCAGTTGATGTAAAGCAACTACTTTCCTCTTCCCTTGGAGGAAATTATTTTCATTGTTGTTAGACTGTGTATCTGCCTCTGGAGAGAGTTCACTACAGGTATCCTGGCACCTGGGGAGCACGCTACTGCAGGAGGATGGCTGTTCAGACTAGATCAAGGTTTTTCAAACTTTGATCCACAGAACCCTACAGGTCATTAAGGCGGCCAGAGTGGGGGCTGGCGTGTGGGAGAGAAGGGTGCTGGAGTGGTTGATGCCCTAGGCTGCTGTGCTGGCTTCCTTCAAAGCAGGTTTGCTATTTACGTTTTAAATATTGGGATTGTATGCTAAGACTTCACTTGGGGGGGAAAAAATTGGGCTGCTGAAGAAAAGTTTGAAACCGGTTAGCCTGGATCAAGGATTCCTAAACCTGACTGCTCAAAAGAATTACTAAAAGAGCTTTTTCAGATAACAAATTTCTGGGCCATACCTCTCGACCTAGTGAAATAATAACTCCCCAAGGGATTGTTGTGCAATAGCCCAAAGCTAGCCCACAGCGTTTGAGAAGCAGTGAACCAGATGACCCTTGCTTCCTAGAGAGCCTATGACAAAAGAGAACTCAAATGGGTAGGCAGAAAGCTTGGGCAAAAGAACAGGTGGTAGCAGATGGAAAAAGAGAATACAGACAGCTAAATCATTAGAATCTAATGAAAAAACAATTGGTACATGAGGAGCTTACTGAGGACCAGAAGTTCCTCCAGAGGTTTAATTGCCTAGCAATGATCTCACAGCCTACTGTCACTGTCCATAGTGGTGCTGGTAATTAAAATGGTTTCATTCGGCAACTGTCCAAAAAGGCATTTATAATGTGAGCCAAAAGTATAATTTAAATTTTTCTAGTAGCCACATTAAAAAAAGTGAAAAGCAGTGAAATTAATTTTAATAATATATTATATTTAATTCAGTACACCCCAAATAATATTTTAACATGCAATTCGATATAAAAATTATTAAATGATATATTTTACCTTTTTTAAAAAATTAAATCTTCAGAATGTTACAGCATATCTCCATCAGACTGGGTATCAAGTGCTGAATAACCAGACGCGGCTGGTGACTACAATAATGTACAGTGCAGGACTAATTAATAAAACGTCAATCTATTTCCTTTAAAAACTGATAATCTGTTATAATAAAAAAAAAGCCCATGTATCACTTTCCCAGACCTAGAGATCCTGTTTCCAAAGGTAGTCAGAAAACAATTTTGTCTGAAGATCTTATACCCAATTTCACATCTTCAGCCGTGACCCTTTTCCCTCTTCCCAGCAGTAGAGTTTGTGTTCTAGACATTTTCCCCAGAATGTTCTGTTCCCAAAGCCTGTTAAAAATACTTAAAACTAAATTCACCATCTTTCTTCCAAAATAAAAAAATGAATTTACCTCTTGATTTCCCTATTTCTATTAATCATCTAGGATAAAAATTTCAGAGTCAAATGCTTCCTTTTCCTTTATTCTACAAAAGCACCAAGTTCTATTATTCTTCCTTTGAAGTCTCTCTCGCTGGTCCTTTCTGCTTCTAGTGCTAACTGCTGATCTTTCCAGTACATTGTTACCAAATACATATATTTAATACATATGTATTTACTATGTATAATGTCATTTCTCTTCAGTAGCTCTATAATGCCTTACACTTCAGCTTTGAATTCAGGACCACATACAATCGTGCTCCCACCACCTGGCTTATATCATTCCACCTTCATTGTTCACCAATCTCCTGGAAGAAACTTTATTTTAGGCAAACTACCCGAAAAATTGTCTCCTGAATATGCCTTATACCTCCTCATCTTTGTATTTTCTGACTTTCTAACCACCTAGAACACCCTTAGTCCAGCTTTACCCATCCAAGTCATTATTCCACATATATTTATGTCAGGCACTGTCCTAGGTTCTGCAGACAGAATAAATAATCCTAATCTATTTGAAATCTTCCTTTACATGTTAATTATACCTCAATAGAGCGGAAATTAAAAAATAAAAGAGAAATCTACCAGACTATGCCAAAACAGAAGTGGTTTTGCATTGTTGAGTTGTTCTTACGAGGCATATAGCTTATATGCCTCGTAAGAACATACAGGGCGCTTAAAATTTGCTGCCTTTTATGGCTAATTATCAAATTTTCCCATAAATATTTATTCTTCTTCCCAAATAGAGGGTGAATTTCCTGAAAGCATGGACTAGGTCATACCAATGTGTTGTCCCTGGCAAATGTTCAATAAGCTGCAAGTACTAAACACATGTTTGCTGACTGACAAGTACTTGTAACAGAGGAAGGGCCTGTGGGGCAGGAGGAGGACACTACCTGGAAAACAGGCCCCCGACTGATCCACTGGCAAATCAGGATCAGAGGCGAGCAGGGAGGGACTACAAGAACCCCAAAGCGAGGAAAGCACTTAGAATATTTCACTTTTCTAATTCCATTTGCAAAGAAATTCAGAATTGGCTACTCTTAAGTTACGATCAGTTAGCCTCAACAACATAAGTGATCAGCTTTAAAAATCCTTTCTTGGCATGAAATGAACATAATACCTCTGGTGAAGTTTAATGTATATATATACATAATATCAGACCGAAGAAGATAACTCACCACATGTTGTGCTCAAAAACTTTGGCGGGGTCAGTTAAAATCCTTGATCCCAGAGGGGCGACTGGAGGATTACCACTTTGGCATCTTTGTGGTACCTTTCCTATCCTTAGACAGAAAACAGAGTTTCTCCAAATCCCACTCATCCTAATAAGTACCTGGAAAGTTACAAACAATTAATTAGTCAATATGGATTAAACAGTGTATTGTTCATCTGATAGCCATAAACGGATTCAGAAAGTTTACAACCTGAGAAAGGACACAAAAACTAAATATTTTTAAATGAAACATGGGCATGATACCGTGTTTCCTCCAAAATAAGACCTAGCCAGACAATCAGCTCTAATGTGTCTTTTGGAGCAAAAATTAATATAAGACCCAGTATTTTATTTTATACTATATTATATTATATTATATTATGTATTGTATTGTATTGTATTATATTATATTATATAAAATCGGGTCTTATATTATTTTTTTCTCTAAAAGACACATTAGAGCTGATTGTCTGGCTAGGTCTTATTTTCGGGGAAACATGGTAACTTCTCTCCTGAAGTATTTTCAGGCCAAGAAAAGCGAAAAGAATATTTAGGGTGTGTGACATTGGCTGGCATTCTTTATAAATCACAGCCCTGACCAATTTTGCTTTGTTTGGTATTTGCTTATTTAATTTTTAGCACATGGCCAAAGCATGTAAGCCCAGAATCTGGATTTTGAGTACTTTATTATTTTGTTTTGGGAATTCTAGGCAAACATATTTTTAGGGAATATTCTGTGACCCGTAGACCAAAAATCTAAGTATAATAGCAGAATAATAAAACAAATCTAATAAGTCTAATCCCCTGGGCTGAGCAGAATAATATGAAAACTAGCCAAACAAATAAGTAAATCCTGTAATAAGATATGATCCCAGCAATTCTTAACTCTAACAGTCCCAGATACATATATTTTTAAGAACAGTCAGAAATACATTTGCAAAATAAATTTCCCTGTACATAACACATGGTTTAATCCAGCTCAAGAGATGAGACATCAGTTTATTAGCTAAATCCATCCTCATTTCTGGAAGAATAACTTAAACATTTAAATATACGCCACCTTAATTATGTATTGACAAATATATTGGTTTAAAGTATTTATGGGGGCCAGCCTGGTGGCTCAGGCGGTTAGAGCTCCATGCTCCTAACTCCGAAGGCTGCCGGTTCGATTCCCACATGGGCCAGTGGGCTCTTAACCACAAGGTTGCCAGTTCAATTCCTCGAGTCCCGCAAGGGATGGTGGGCTCTGCCCCCTGCAACTAAGATTGAACAGGCAGCTTGAACTGAGCTGCCCTGAGCTCCCGGATGACTCAGTTGGTTGGAGCGCATCCTCTCAACCACAAGGTTGCCAGTTCGACTCCTGCAAGGGATGATGGGCTGCGCCCCCTGCAACTAGCAATGGCAACTGGACCTGGAGCTGAGCTGCGCCCTCCACAACTAAGACTGAAAGGACAACAACTTGACTTGCAAAAGAGTCCTGGAAGTACACCCTGTTCCCCAATAAAATTTTTTTTTTTTAAAGTGTTTATGGAAAAGTATCAAAAAAAAGCTCGAAAGAGCTTACTTCTCCCAATAAGAATCCACGGTTACACTGCTTGGCATTTTACCCTCATTCAGTTGTTCATCACGACATACAGCCTAATGCTGTAAGCTGTAAGGTAGGAACAGATGCTATAAGGTGTGTGTACATAATACACATTAGAGACTATCCGAGGTGCTATTAGGCATAAAACTGACATGTATTGTACATGCTTTTACCACCTTATTGAAAGTCAATGGGTTTTAGGAGTATGAATTCCAAAATGAACTGCAGAATGTCAAAAACATCTCATTGTGCTTTTAAACATAAAATTCAAGATTTTCCTTTTGGAGAAAAAAAAAGGCTTAGTTATACACACCAAAGAGACTGTAATGGTTCCATTCAAATGTGACTAACAGTGATGAGAAATGAAAGAGTCAATAGCTACTGCTGAGCTCCTGTTCCTTGTTTGTTTTTCCTTCTCTACTAAATGCAAGCAAGCTCTTTGGTGGAGGCAAAGGAAATTAAGTGCTCCGCCTACCACTAACTCTGCTCTGCTGTGCCTTTGTTCTCTCCTCCTGCCAGTGTGCCAGGTAAGACTAACAAAACCCTATCTGCACAATTATTTTTAGAGCTGTCTTCCTGCACTGAATACTACTCATAAAATCTTCTGTATGCTGAAAAGTAGAAACTGATTACACCTAGAAAGACCGGCAATTCAAGCTCAAAAGTGTGAAATGATGTAAACGTATTCCACTCAGGAAAGCCAAATCAAAGTGAAATTTCAATCCTTCAAATAATCATGTGATACTTATCTGTATCTATCTTTATGTAGAAGGGGGAGAGAAAAGAAAAAAACACATGAGCTTCTCTCATTATAAATGACCAAGAACCTCTAGAGACAGTTGGAGACAAAAATCATAACCAGGTAAGATATTAGGCAATTCAGAAAAATGTCAGAGAAGTGTGTGCCTTGTAGGCTATTAGCCTGCAGAGAAGGGTGGTGTGGCCAGGACCTAAACGTGTGGCAATTTGTCCGGCTTTGACAGCTGTTTTTCTAATTAACCACACAAACATCTTTATGTGTGTCATTTATTTATTATCTGTAGCAGTCACACACAGACTTGCATAGTTCTTAATCTTTTTTATTATACAGAGCTACAAATTTATATAATAAAATACTATAAATGCATAATAAAATTACATAAATGCCTTCCCAACAAAATTGCAAGCTTCTAAAGGCAGCACCAAGATGCTCGTGAATTGCTTGACTGATTACACAAATATGATACTTGTCTGACATAAGTTTAATTGGAAGGAAGTTACTTATTACCCAGGGTGGCTCCTATGATCCTTAGTATGGAAGAAGGATCCTTAGTATAGAAGAGTGTGACAGTACATAGGCAGCTATCCAGTTATACTGACTGCAGTGAGTGACACATGTGCTTCATGTTAGCTTTAATGCCTCGTTTACTACGTCATGTCCATTTTGTGATGGGAAACGAAAGGGCAGGGTCAGCCCCAAACAGAATTCTGGTGGAGAAAGTTGGTTTCTGCCACTAGTGTCCCATTCTGTTTACGTATACTCTTCTTAACTCTCTTTTGGCATACCTTAATTTGAACACAAGTTTAACTAAGATATTATTTGCATTATGAAACTGTATGGATAAATAGTATTTTTTATTTGAAATAACACAAAGAGGTATAGCTAAAAATATTCCATTTACCCAAATGAAGGTAGGAAAGGCAAAACAGGAAATAAAAACAGAGGGTCAATTAGAAACCGAATACCATGGTAGCATATTTAAACCTAACCATATCAATAATTACATTCAATAAATGGCTCCAATTAAAAGGCATAGATTGTTGATTTGCATGAAAAAGCAAGACCCAACCATACACTGTCTGTAAGAAAGGCACTTTAAATATAAAGACAGAAATAGATTAAAATTTTAAAAAGGGATACCACACAAACACTACATAAAACAATTGGTAAAGCTATATTAATAGACAAAGTAGACTTAAAAAAAAAGACTATTACAGAGATAAAATGAGACATTTATAATGAAGAGCCAATTCATCAAGACATAACAATCCTAAATGTGCATGTACCTAATAACAGAGCTTTAAAAGACCTGAAGCGGAAATGAAAAGAACTTTTTAAAGAAGAAATTAACAAATTCACACCAATATTTGGAGATTTTAATAGCCCCCTGTCAGCAATAAATAAAACAATACTCAGAATCAAACTATCAAAACAATCAATAAGGATATAAAAGATTTGAACATTATGAACTTGATATAAATGTCATTTATAGAAAGAACACTATACCTAATTATAGCAGAATACACATTCTTTTCAAGTGAACATGGAATGTTTGCCAAGATAGACCATAAATGCTAGGCTATAAAACAAGTCTCAATAAATTCCAAAGTATTAAAAGCACACAGACTACTCTTTCTGGCCATAACAATATTAAATGTTAATATTTTTGATGAAATTAACTCATTAATAAATATCCTTCCTTTCTCTGATAATAGTCATTTAGTTATATTAATAGACAAAGTAGACTTTAAAAAGTGGTATTTCTTTTACTTACTTTGCTTATAGGTTTCCACTTTCAGCTCCCCATCTTACGATGGGTCTTCCTCTCAAGTCCTGTCAAGGTCAAACAGAATGAGCACTTTAGTGCCATGGCTCTCTGACATCTCAACGCCATGATTCAACATGAATAGTCAGTTGGCTCAAGCAATCACTAAGGAACAGATCCAGAAAAGAACTGAAGCTCATTTAGGTATCAGAGTTCTTGAATTTCATTACAAATAGCATTTATTATGCTATCAAGTATACAGAGGTATGCCATAAAGCACTGACACACTTCCTGCCAGCTCTAGGGGTGCCTATTTGAGAATGCAAGGAAAAGAACAAACGTATAAAATGACCTGAGTCCTGCATACAGTATGACAAGCCAAGGAGAAGAGGGTTTTAATATTTAGCAGTTTTCTAGACCCACCACTACCACCACTTTGTGCTTGTGGGTATAGTATGACTTGTGGGGAAGAGATCTCTGCCCCACCTCCAATTTTGGACTAGATGCTTTCCTTCTACTAAAATGGAGCGCTTTTCACAATGATTCACACATCTGCCTTACTATACAAACAAACTAGAACATATTCTACCAGAATAGGTAAAATGTATTTATATTTTATGAACATGAATTATAAACATGAAAGTATTTCTTAAATAATTGCAAATTTCATTTTTGTAGGGTAACAGTTCTCAGTACTTTTTAAATAAAAAGGATGATTTTAGTTAAAGAAAATACTCCGTACTATATTTTGCAAATTGAAGAAAATCTTCAAGGAAGTACAGCACCAATACCAATTTATTTTTCATGTAAATCCAAAATTTTTTAAAAAGTTAAGTATTTACCACGTGTAAGGCCCTGTTCTAAGCACTTTACATGTATTATCTTATTTAACATTTATTTCCCTATCGAGGGGTACTATTTTTATACCTTATTACAGAGGAAAAACCCCCGTGTAATGAAGTAACATGCTTCAGTTTGAACCCATGCACTCTAACCCAAGAGCCCACGCCCTACTATTTTTTTCTGTCTTTGTTATTCACATACATAGTTTGCCCATTTGCATGCTACTTTTGTACACTACACATGCCAGAGGATCACAGTACTGATTCCCCAGTCTGTACTGGGGTTACTAATTTGCAACTGGTTTAAGGAGGCTCAGAATTCCTTCTATCCCTTCCTCTCTCTCAATTCTATTTCTTCTCTTGGGCCTTAATCAAATAGCAAAAATGCCATTGCAAGATACCAGTCCCCAGATTTAGAAGAGCATAGTTATTCTTTCTAGCACTCAAATCTCAAGATACAAGCAAAGCACTCTTGCATCACATAAATAATGTAACATTTTAACACTCAGTTCTTTTTAACTGGTCTACTTTTACACAGCTGAGGAGTAGAGGCAAAGAAGGATTTATTTCCCTTGCTACTAAAGCTTGATCCTAAGATTTCATTCTCATATCTCAGCACTACTAGCAGAACACCTAAGAACTAGAGCAAATAGTACTTCTGTCTGTGTGAATCTGTAACAGTTATCCTTGGAGCACTTAGCTGGCTCTGAGCAAAAACTATTTGTAAGGCTCCCAAGAATGATTCCCAGTTGTTTCAGCTCACTGAAATCTTAGGGGGAAAAACTGCCATTAATCATACACTAAGTGCCTGTCCTCCATTTAAAAGTTAACTCCCCTTTGATGTTTCCTGGGTTCTGAGAATCCTTTAACTAAATAAATTAGTGAGACATTCCTGTTTTTCACCTTTGTTAACTGTTTAGCTTTCTTTTTTTCCTCAGCTGGGAAACTGGTACAAAGGTTTCATTCAGAGGAACAAGCGTCATCTAGATAAAGCTACACTAACATTACCTGAAAGGCTAGCATTAATGAGAGCAAATTAAAGTGTTATTGTTGTACTGTGTTGGATAGCGAAAGCCAACAGGTAAGAAACACTTAAGTATCAACTACACTGCAGGGAAAACTGAAGCTTCAATTAACCCTGGCAATTTCAGTGAAGTCGGGGGGTGACCATCTGTGAGGCAAACAGCTCAGGCAACTCATACATCTTGTTTTAATCTTTCTTTGGATGATTATAATTTCAGGGTATACGTAAGGTTATTAGCAAGAACAGCACAACAACAATAATTACAGTAAGTATTTACAGAGCACATTGATCTCCCCGTGATGTCAGCCACTCTGCAGCTTCCCAATGGGAATCTCACGCTCAGTGTCTGCTCTCCATGGCGCCCTTACAGGCGGCCATCCTGTGCGCACTCACATAGAGAGGCTACTGGGGCTCACCAGTGATTTCTTTAAAGGAGTGCATGTCAACCCGTCTCAAAACTGCCTCAATTCAAAATATCAGAAGGGTATACTATTCTCATTACTCTGGAAGTTGTCTCCAAACACATGCTGGACCACAATGAAATCTGTTTTAACTCATCCACCTGGCATTTCACATCTGTGCGCGACAGTCACTTCTGGAGACATTGATCGGATTTGGTGGGCCAATAAAGGATAAGTTACACTCATACTTTATACGCTGTCGTTCCTTACAAATTCCATTTAACAACTCACATGAAAGAGATGAATGGAGTTCCGCCCTTAATGAGACTTCTGCTTTCCTATTCATCGCAACGGTCTCCATCCCTAAGTACACTAGATGACAGGAGATGCTTGGACCTGTATGCAGGATTTACGAAGTCATGGATGGACTCATATATCAATAAGGCTGCCCTGGCACAAAATGGAATGTTATTAAAAAATTCAAGTCATAATGGATGTTAGATATAAAAATGTGAAATATAACATTAGAGAATAAAAGTGTCCAAATGAATGTATTTCCATAATTTCAAAAGAATGTGCGATTTAGGTAGGCAGGGGTTACACCACTGTGTACATTCTATTTTAAAGAACCACAATTAGTTATAAGTTGGAAAAAAGCAAGGGAAACCGCAGCAGGGACTGTCAGGAGAAATGTTTACTGCCACACCGCAGGAGGCACGGGGCGGTCAAAAACAGGGCCAGAGAATGAAACGTCAAATGCATGGGAATGGTATAAGTTAAGTTCTATGTGAGAATAGACAAGTTGCAAGCTTCCAGAAAGTATTTAGAATTCCACGGGATTATAGAGTGCTGGGGCCAGAGGATGTTAGACTCCTCCTTAGAGCACCTGTACTTTCTCCTTATAACAGCTGCTCCCATTGTGGTCACTGCTTTTCTCGCCGTGACGAGTCTTCTTGGCCTGGCCTTCTGTCCTCAGACCTTTTAGCCAACAGGAAACAAATCCCTGATTTCCCTGAGTCCTCGTGAATACTGGGAGCTTAACTCCAACATCTTGTTCTTATTCAAAAGATTAGTCTTCCTAAAAATCCATGTCCCAGCTACTCTTGCAGCTGGAGGAGATACGTGACCATGTTCCGGCTGATAGAAGTCTGCGGACGGCTAAAGTCTTTGCTTAAAGGGAAAGGAGCCGGAGGATAGTACCAACTTGCTGGGACCAACTCACCCTGCCTCTTTCCTGAACTTAGATGTGATGCTGTGTACAAAGGAGGTAAAGGGCCTGGTTGTTGATGGCATCACTGAACAGGTAAACCTCTGATGGTTACCACCTTCCTTCTTGCTAGGTGAGAAAAATAAACCCTTCTGTATTTTAGCCACTACTAGGTTTTCTGTTATTTTCCTCCAAGAGGATTCTAACATACAACATCCACTACTAGGTTTTCTGTTATTTTCCTCCAAGAGGATTCTAACATACAACATCCACTATTGTGAAGTCCTGTAAATCCAAGCACAAATCCACTTGGTTCCAGCCCTCAAGAACCTTACCAGTGAAGAAGAATGAGAGGCAAATATGGTCCTATCCATGTAGAGCAGAGATAGATAGAGGTGTATAGGTAGAGCAAGAGTTGTATAGAGCCTTAGAGAGGCAACGAGAAACCAGGGCATGAATGGCTAGGAGGGCTGCGATTTCCTTACAAGGCCAGCGGGTCCTGTTTACCAGGGTAAGGTAAGATGGCCAATGACGAGCTGAAGGATTGTGATTGCTGTATGTCAGATTTCCTTGACAGATATTTCCGCAAAGTGCAAGCTGGGATGGGCCACTGGGGCAACCCCCATTTTGTGGGTCCTGATATATGAGTTAACTTTATCAGAATGTAGGTACCCATAAGAAGATGGCTGCCCAGGGGAGCCTTGACTGCAATTCCTCCAAAAAACTGCAATGAACTGGCTGGGTACCAGCTCTGGTGTGGGGAACGGCAGCTTCTCCCCACAGGCCTTCCAGGACAAATCTTGTAATTGCCTATGGTCAGGCCTGAAAAATCACATATAGGAGTCTGACCTGGAGCCTGACTCCTCACCCAAAGAAAAAAGAAAACAAGCATTCTTTACCCAACACATAATAAACCTTATTTCGAGAAATTACATAAACTAAAAAAACCATTAAATTTAATGTGGACAAAAAAAGGGGGTTCTATGGAAAGTAACCTCACAGGGTGATCTGACCATAAATTCCTAACTGGGCAGGTCCTGGTGGATAGTCACCCCCCAGGTGTGTAACTTCTTTAGTGAAAGGTTTACGCCAGCACTGTCCTTTGTTCTTGTGCATCTAGATTAGCACACCTTTAAATGCCAGAAGTAAAACCCCTTGGAAGTGTAACCACCCTCAAGAGAGCACATAATCTTAACTATTCTGTAGTCCAATCCCCACCTTGCTTTTTCCCACCTTCACGTAATCTTCCTTACATTCCCTCTTTAATTTCAAATGCTGAAAAGAAACTGCGAAACCATTCATCTCCAAAGCATTTGAGATCTTGCTTTCTGGCAATTATTGTGTTTTGGTTCAAATAAACTTATAAAAACTATTTACAGGTTTGGACATTTCTTACATCAACATTGATTTTTTTTAAAAGCCCATGAATAATAATGCCACAGCAAGTTGCTTAAGAATAATTGAGAGTATTAATTATATTCTTAACCTCCAAAGACCACATCATGTAGAGAAACCTTAGTAATCTTCAGTCTATATAAGGTCTTATTTCTAAGATCATTTGCAAGTCAGTTGTTAAGAGTGTGTAGTGATGACCCTATATCTTCTATTTTTGAAATTTGGACCTCTGATGTAATTCAGTTTCACAGTGGTTTGGCTTGGGACTTATTGAAAGCCTTTTTTTCCTTTCTTTGTTTCCCTCTCCTCCCACCAAACCTGGACGACTCTGTTTACTGTACATTTACTATGTCTGTATACCAGTTCCAATGGTTCTGTTTACTTTGGACCAGTGTGCACACCTGGCCTGGTAATTCGGGAGGAGTTTTTGCATCGATATGGGTTCACTCCTGACCCTGGGGCAGAACAGCCTCTAGGAAGCCCCTTTTCCTGAAGTTGCCAGGCCAACTTCTCCTTCCTTTGTTCTGCCCCTCCTTGTGCATCTGTAAGACCTTTTGATGATATTGAGAGAAGGAAGGCAGTCTTTGTGGCAGAGAGTCCACTGTCTTCCCTTAATTCTGGCTTTTTGGAATAAAACCTACTCTTCTTTCCAGCACTCTCTCTTGAGTTTTGGCTTTTGTGGGGCGAGCAGCCGGACTTTTTGCACGGTAACAAGCACAGAATCATATTTTTATAGGAACATTTTAAATGGTGATTAAGATACCAGGATAGTCCACACATTCCTGAAATTTATAATGTGAATGAAAAGAAATGTGTTTGTTTAAATGGTCTTAGAAAACTGGCAAATTCCATTTTCTCAAACAGCTGAAACAGTGCCAATTCATACTGCCTGGGGCAATTTTAATCTTATTTAACACAAAAGCAATCTGATTAAACGATGATTCTTTTAAAGTAATACCAAAAACAAAAACAAAGCAAAACCGTAATACCTGTAAACCATCTCTTTGCCACCCGATGACATACGGTGGGTCCATAAAATAATGTTTAACTACAAACAAGACTTGTACATCAAAATAAGTGTCGTCCTTTTAAATAAGTAATGTTAAGAGATTACTATTTAATAATAGTAAAATAGCTTTGAAATTCCATTTTCCGATAATGTCCTCATAGCGAGCTTATTCTTTTTCATATTCTCAGTGGTGGCAAACTCTTTGCTTTAAGATATATACCCTCTGTTGTCTTTGGATTATGTTGTTGTTCTTGTTGCCATAAATGTATAGACTGCCAACATAACCAGCTTTGAAGGATCATATTCATTGAGAAACAGCTTCTGGTATGTTCTGTTTTCTTAAACAGTCATAAATCAAGTTCACACAGTACACACTGTGCTACCACAAATGATAGTATCCTTTGTGCTTATTCTTTTTTAAGAAGCCAAAACTATCTGGAAATATGAGCTAGACCTTTTTTTAATTTAAAGTTTTTTTTTTCTTTTAAGTATTGATAGCAAAAATAGAAAATGTACAGGGGAAAAGATCCCTCCCTCTTATGATTGCAACAAAAAACAATATAAAATACCTAGGAATACACTAGCCAGAAATGTACAGGAGTGATATGAAGAATGCTATACAACTTTACAGAGGGGCATGGAAGATAATTTTAATAAATAGGAAGACAGTACATGGGTTTCTAGAGTTGCAGATTCAATGTTGTTAAAATGTAACCAAAATCATCTATAAAATTAAAGCAGTTCCAATCAAAATTCAAAAAACTTTTTTTGGGGAACTGAACAAATCATTTAGAAGCTCATCTGGAGAATAAACATGCAGGAAGTGCCAGGAAAATACTGGAGAGAAAATGAGTGATGTTGGCTGTGGTGGGGTAGGGTTGTCGGGGTGGGGAGCGCTCTTCCAGACATCACAATACACTATAAATCAGGCATATTTTGGCCATGTCTATAGTGCCAGGATATATAGTCAAAGCTGAGGGACAGAAGAGAAAGTCCAGAAAGTATTACAAATGGAATTCATAATAAAGCTAGTATTTCAAATCAGTGGGTTCAGGCTGGCCTATTCGAAGAACTGTATTAAGAAAATGGGCTACCTACTTGGAAAAAACAAGGTTACACCCCTTCTCTATATTTAACACCAAAATAAATTCCAGATGAATTAAACTTTTTAATACAAAAAAATACTTAATAGGCCTAGAAAAAACCTAGAGGTGAAAAAGTGGGGTAGAAAAGACTCTTTTGAACATGATACCAAAACTATAGAAATGTATGGGAAGATATGCTATAAAACGCACTGGTGGAGACACCTGCAAAATACTACAATGTAAGGAATGCTTAGAAAATAATTAGAGGGGCCGGCCTGGTGGCTCAGGAGGTTAGAGCTCCGTGCTCCTAACTCCGAAGGCTGCCAGTTCGATTCCCACATGCGCCAGTGGGCTCTCAACCACAAGGTTGCCGGTTCAATTCCTCGAGTCCCGCAAGGGATGGTGGGCTGCGCCCCCTGCAACTAGAAAAATGGCAACTGGACCTGGAGCTGAGCTGCGCCCTCCACAACTAAGACTGAAAGGACAACAACTTGACTTGGAAAAATGTCCTGGAAGTACACACTGTTCCCCAATAAAGTCTTGTTACCCTTCCCCAATAAAATCTTAAAAAAAAAAAAAAAAAGAAAAGAATTAGAAATGACCGTAGAAGAAAATGTGTTAATGCCATCAATAAGCATTCACAAAAGAATGCAAATAGCTACTAAAACTTTAAAATGTTCATCACACTAATAATAAATGTCTTTTGGGGATGGTTTTGACTGCAAGTAACAGAAGACCCTATGGAAACTGGCTTACATAATAAGGAAGTAGTATCTCTCATAACTGGAAGTCCAGAGGTTGGGCAAGTTCCAGGTATGGTTTCATCCGCAGTTCTACTATAATGCCATCAAGGACCCAGGTTCTTGCCATTTCCCCATCTTGCTCTTCACAGCATTGCCTTCACCCCACGGCTGGTTCCCTTCGCCAGTTACAAAACGACTGCAGCAGTTCCAGGCATCACACTGACATGACAACATCCAGAGGAAGAAAAGGACCATCTCTTTCTCAGGTCGCTTTTTAGGGATGAGGAAACATTCTCACAAGTTCCTCAATAGACTTACTCTCAGATTTCACTGGCCAAAACTGGATCACAAACTATTCCTAAATCAGACTCTTGTAAGAGAATTGGTTCCTATGATTACTTTAGACTAGAGATTCTCAGAGTGTGTGGTCCAGAGACCCCCAGCTACCTCCAAAATACATTACGGGGGGTCTGCAAAATGTCAGAATTATTTTCATAATAATATCAACACGTTATTTGCCTTTTTTATTGTGGTGACATTTTTACTGATGGCGCACAATGCATGACGGATAAAACTGCTGACACCTTCGTCTGAATCAAGGCACCCAGCTCTACTGGAGGTCTCGTCGTTTTCACTCACCGTGCACTCACAGAAGAAAAAAACAAAAAGAAAGAAAGAAAAAGCCAGTTTCACTTAAGCGTATCATTAACAAAGCATTAAAAATTGTTTTCATGGAACACCATTTTTACTTTGGCACTTTCTCAAGAACACACAAAGTAAGCCTGTCAAGAAAACAACTGCCACTATTTATTGCCATTGATAAAACTCAAGCTATTAAGCAAAAAATTAGAATGCTGGAAAACTTGTGTATTCACCACTATAAGCTTAACAGCTTTCTGCCACTTAGACACTGTTCTGAAGACAGTAAGATATTTTTGATATAACAAAATGTGTCAACATTAGGAAGACCTGCAACAACTCAGTGAACCAATATTTTCCAGATGGCCAACACACGATGTCACAAAATCATGCACGGATACAAGATCTGTTCAAAGTACAAGGCAGACCAATGGATTTTAATGTAACAGAGTATGGAAAAGTTCACCAATATCACTTCAAATATTATATTGCAGTTAACCTTTAAGAAACTACCACTTACTGGGATTTGATGTAGTGTAAAAGGAGAACATTCACACTCATCTGAATAGACTACTAAAGTACACTTCCTCTTTCTAACTACTTATGTTATCTGTGTGAGATTACATTTTCTTCAAATATATCAATCAGAACAACATATCATAACGGACTTAATGCAGGAGCAAATGTAAGAATCCAGTTATCTTCTCTTAGGCTAGACATTCAGGAGATTTCTAAAAATGTAAAACTATGCCACTCTATTAACTTTTTTCTTTTGGAAAATATTTTTTATCAAAATGTTATTGATGCTAACAGAGAATAGGATTATTATTTTTAAATGACAATAATATTAAAATCTTTTCTTCCATTTTAATTTTTAATGATAAATGTGGGTAACTATGATCCACATGAACAAAAGCTCTTGGAGGGCTCTATAATTTTTCAGAGTGTCCAGGGGTCCTGAAACCAAAGAGCTTGAGAACCACTGCCTTAGATTAATTTTCTGGGGTAACACAGAGAATAGAAAGTCCACCTAAAAAAAAGTGCAACGGCTTACTATCTTTTTGGCGAAGGTGAAATGTGATCACTGGTGTGTAGCAACAAGCATTCTCACACACTCTCAGGGGACACTGCACTGACATCTTTCCTGAGGGAACTGTGGTAATACATACGGCAAATCTGGAAAAAAAAGTTTGATGGAAAACTCCATTTGTAAAAATATATCCTAAGAATATAATCAGAAGAATTTTAAAGATTCGTCATGGCATTGTTTGTATATTATTTTGAAAAACTCCAAATAATCTAAATATTCATCTTTAGAGGATTGACTAAATTATTGTATATCCATATAAAAAAATTATGTAACCACTTAAAATGTTGCTAAACCCTATATTTACTGATATGTATAGAAGTCCATTATTTATTAGGTGGTCAGGTACAAAAGTCAGGTACAAAAGTACCATTAGCATGATCTTAGTTTTAAAAATTAACATATATACTAACAAGTATACATACACAAAGAAAGAGTCTAGAAGAATTTACAGTAGTTATCTTTCATTGACAAGCTGAAGGAGAACCTTATATTTTCTTAATATATCTTGCAATGTTCTTTTTTTAAAGGAAACTCAAACCACCTTTATAATCACAAAATATAAAAATATTTTTAAAATCACTATCACTAAATATTTTTAAAATCACTAAATATACATGGGTAAAGGAGCCATGCTTGGGAAGGAAGAGGAAAAGAGATGGTATAGGCAGGGGTGACTTTTGAAAACTTTTCTGGTGGCCAACCCTTCACAGGGAGGAAAAGATGCCATGGAACCTACCATAGTCCAGTGAATGGGACTAGACAGTGTGCTGCGGATGGCTGGATGCAGGACCCAAACGCCCTACGTCTAAAGAAGTCCAGAGAAAGGCTACTTTTAAAAGACCCCAATTTGTGGGCAAAGAACCCTAAAAGAAAACGAAATTATTGTTGAAGGCAAAGAGTTAGCAGGAGGAGGTGGAAGACAGATAAATAATCCACACTAGAATGTCAAATTCTAGTTTCCAGAAACTTCCTATTCACCATCCATGGCAGGTACTTGCCACATTGCAGTCTGACATTATGGCTGCTCTCTCTTTCCATTTAGTAACTGTTTCTGGTGTGCCAGAACCTTTTCATTTATAGTACTTGTTAATCATCAGGCAGCAAACAGATGGTAGCAGTCAAGCCTGCCCAGCCGAGCTCCTGGGAAAGCTCGTGCACCCTCTGCTGGTCAGCTCCATGCCAGGACAAGAGGGTCTGCATCCCAGAGCGACAGCTTCCCAAATCACAGGGATACACTTCTGTGTTCTCTCTATAGCTAATTTCAGTGATGAGTTTGGAAATCATTTCCTCAAACTGCCCCTGAAAGAGACAATTCCAGATACAAATAATGCCTTCCTTTGTTACACCAAAGAAACTACGCCACAAAAAGCATTTTAAATTCAAATGATTTCACCTTATTATGTTGGTGCAAAAGTAAGTGCGGTTTTTGCAATTATTTTTAACTTTTTAAGCCGCAATTACTTTTGCACCAACCTAATACATAATAAATAAGTAAAGGTGTACCAATAAGTGCAACACTTAATATGACTATAAAACCCCATTAGAGTTTTATTCTGGCTGAAACACTGAGAAGCACTATAACAATATTTGTATAGTTTTTACAACTTACAAAAAGCTCTCACATTTACTTTCACACCTAATGCTAACAACAATCTCATAAGCAAGGGAGGAAGGCAGGACAAGCACTTTTGTTATCACCATTTTACGGAGGTGGGAGAAGAGACTCTGAGTCACCTTGATTACACACACATAAGAGCCTACACTCCCAACTCCAAATTCTATGTTCTACTCAATACACTACTCTACCTGAGCTGTTGATCCACAAGGAGTTTTCTAAAGAGTCAGTATGTATGTATCTTAGGTAGGGGAGTTAAAAGGCCTAAAACATGTTTCTGTAATATACTTCATGTTGCTTCAAATACCACCAAAATTTTAGATGCTGAATCCTAAATCTGAAGGGTTTGCATTGTAGGCAGTGCTTTGTCCTAAAAGAACATCAATTTAACAAGGGAAGTGGACATTTTAGTAAGGAATCTCCTGACAACCAAATAAACTTCAGAATTCCTATGGGCGGCATGTCTATGCCCAGAAAAAGTGGACCCCGTCAGGCTTTGTGGTCTCTGCATTCACTCAGTCAGTACTATATGTGCAGCACAAAACGGGCTGGGATTCCGCAGATTCTGGTCCTGCTTTCTCCTGAATCTTTATAATTGTAATGACTTCCCCCTTATGAACAAAGCATTAGGATTACTGTTTTGTTGGAGTGCCAAGCTAAAAAAATCACTATGCTGAAGAAGGGAGATACAGTGAAATTCAGCTACGATCACAGAGATCCCCAAAACTAAAGAGTAAAGTAGTAATAATATAGAGAATCAAAGAATTATACAGTGCTGCCTACGTGGCAGGCATTATTCTAAGCGCTTTACATATAGTAACTCATTTAGTCCTCCTAAGAACCCATCTAACAGATAAGTACACAGAGGCACAGCGAGGTTAAGTAATTCTAGTTACTTAGGGTAACCAGGTTCACACAGTTAGTAAATAGTGAGGCTCAGATCTGAACCCAAGCAGGCTGGTAACTGAGTTCATCTTAATCACTAAAGCTATGCTGCCTCTATGTAGTGGTGTCTACCTTATTCCAGTTGAATTTTTAAAGTAAACTTTTAATTTTAGAAAAGCTTTAAATTTATAGAAAAGTTGTAGATAATACAGAGCGTTCCTAATATCTGACATAGTTTCCCCTATTATTAAAATCTTACATTTGTATAGTACATTTGTTATAGTTAAGAAACCAATATTAATACATTATTACAAACATAAGTCCATACTTTATTCAGATTTCCTTCACGTTTACCTAATGTTCTTTTTCTCTTCCAGGATTCCATCCAAGACATCACATTACATTTAGTCATCAGGTCTCCTGCGGCTCCTTTGGCTCTAACAGTTTCTCAGACTTTCTTTGTTTTTGGTGACCTTGACAGTTTTGAGAAGTACTGATCAGGTATCTTGCAGAACGTCCCTCAATAAATATTGATCAGGTTTTCTCATGATTACACTGCGCTTATGGGTTTTAGGAAGGAAAACCACAGAGGTAAATTGCCCTTCTTACCACATCGCACCAAGGGTCCATGATATTACTACCGTTGATGTTAACCTACATCGCTCGGCTGAGGTGGTGACTGACAAACTTCTCCGCCGTAAAGTCGGTTCCCCCCTTTCCACGCTGTATTCTTCCGAAGGAAGTCACAATGCATAGCCCACACTTAAGGAGTGGGGAATTATTATCTCCCTCTTTAAGGTAAGAGTATCTGCATAAATTGTTTGAATTCTTTTGCCTGGGAGATTAGTCTCTTCTCCCCCATTTACTTAGTCAATCAGTATGGGCACATAGATAATTATCTAAAACTTTGGATTATAACCCAATACTATTTTATTTATGTTGTTGCTCAAACTGTTCCTGCTTTGGCCACTAAGAGCTCTTTCAGTTGGTTCCTACGTCCTTTTGACACACTCCCATCATGGTGTTTTTGTTTTTGAGATCTTCCTTACTTTCTGCCACTACAAGATATTGCAGGCTCATGCTGCACCTGCCTTGACCCAGTCTTTGAATCAGCCATTTCTCCACGAGCATTTGTTCCTTTTATGAATGGGAGCATGATCTAGGTACTGGGTGTACTCCTTGCTACCAGGTTGCTTCTAGGTCTTCTTAACTGACAAAGCAAGAAAATACATGTGGATGTGTGTACACTATATCATGTATATACACATATCTTTATGAAGGTTTCTCTGTGTATCCACCTGTATACTGATCTGTATATTGACCTGTATATTGAAGTCTAGTGTAAGCTACACTAGACTTCATGCTAATGTCTCCGACGCTAATCCATCACCACACAGATCATTCTTTCCAGCCTTCCCCTCTTGTCTAGAACTTCCCATTCCCACGGTAAGAAACGTGATTCTCATCATCCACCAAGCAGTTTTAATTGTTCAACTCCAGTACACATGCAGAGTGGTTTCAGAACTATTAAGCTGCACCTCTGTGGGAAACTATCAACTAGAATACAGTGCAAATATATGCAGTTCTTACCTTCTTTAGTCTTACAGTCTTGTTTTCTAAGATACTTATGTCAGCACCTTTTCCCTGGCCCCAAAGTGACATTATTGCATATATTTGTAATATAGTTACATTCTTTTGTCACAGTCTGTACTCCATCCTGGAATCCCAACTTTCTCTTAATCATTTTTTAAACTGTGCGTACATTAAGATTTACTCTTTGTGCTGTAAAGCTCCGTGGGATTTAACAAATGTGGAATGTCATGTACCTATCATTGCAGAAGCATACAAAATAGTTTCACCACCCTAAAAAACAAACAACAAAAACCCCTCTGTGTTACCAATCAACGCTCTCTCCTCCCCAAACTCCCTGTTTCTGTTCCATTTTCCCACCAGAAGTGTACTTGACATTGCTGCTTCTCATCCTTTCCCCTTACAACAACATGTTCACATTTATAAACTCATGTGATTCTCACTTCAATCCTGAGTGTTTCGACTTAGCAGATGATTGAATGAAATTCAGAATAAGTGGCTTGGTCAAGATCTCACTAAGTGGTGGTGCTGGCACTGTAACTTGTGCGTGCTGGCACTGTAACTTGTGCCTTTTGACTCCTTGTATGATGCTCTTTCTGCTACAAAACACTACCTCATTTTCAGCAGGGAGGGAAATGGCTGTGCAGAGACAAGAAGACAGGAACGGTGGTACATTAAGGGAAGACTTTACACTAAAAATATAAAAAAGTGGAATTCTAGTTCTGATAATTTGGTGAACCTCACACCCCAAGAACCTTTCTGCTATAAAATATTCCCAAAAGGCAGGTTAAATACATTTTAAAATGTATCTTGTTAAATACATCACTGAGCCAGGAGAAAGAGAAATCCTCAGAAACCAAAAACTAGTAAAGGTCCAGAAAGCTGAGTGAGAATGGAAGCCAGCAGCTGTCCAAATCCCACAATGTATAAAAAAACAAACACATCATAAAAACTTATCTAAATAAACTCAAGTTTATTTGGAAATATATTTATGTAGTTCACCATATTATCAGATTAAAAGAAAACAATTACATGATCACCTCAGCAGATACAGAGAAAGTAGCTGATTAATGACCCATTCTGGGGAACTTTCCAGAATGCTGCGTGAGAAGCTAAGGAGCGGCGGCTGCCAGAGGTGCGCACAGCAACGTGCTCCTCCTCCCTTCCCTACACTGCTGGCCTCAGCCTTCTCAAGGGCTGTCAAAAATGGTGAAAGAAACCATTTACTATGATGTTTTGGAGGTCAAACTCAATGCCACCCAGGAAGAACTGAAAAAGGCTTACAGGAAACTGACCTTGAAGTACCACCCTGATAAGAATCCTAATGAAGGAGAAAAGTTTAAACAGATTTCTCAAGCTTATTAAGTGCTCTCTAATGCAAAGAAAAGGGAACTGTATGACAAAGGAGGAGACCGGTCAATTGGTCAATTAAAGAAGGTGGAGCAGGTGTTTGTTTTGGCTCCCCCATGGATATTTTTGATATGTTTCTTCGAGGAGGAAGAAGGATGCAGAGAGAAAGGAGAGGTAAAAATGTTGTGCATCAGTTCTCAGTAACCTTAGAAGATTTATATCAAGTGCAACAAGAAAACTAGCTCTGCAAAAGAATGTGATTCTAACAAATGTGAAGGCCGAGGTGGTAAGAAAGGAGCAGTCGAGTGCTGTCCCAATTGCTGAGGTGATGAGATGCAAATAAGAATTCATCAGATAGGACCTGAAATGGTTCAGCAAATTCAGTCTGTGTGCATGGAGTGCCTGCCCGGGCCATGGGGAAAGGATCAGTCTTAAAGATGGATGTAAAAGCTGCAAAGGAAGGAAGATAGTTTGAGAGAGGAAGATCCCAGAAGTTTGTATTGACAAAGGCATGAAAGATGGCCAGAAGATAACATTCCATGGTGAAGGAAACCAAGAACCAGGACTGGAGCCCGGAGATATGATCATTGTTTTAGATCAGAAAGACCTGCTGTTTTTACTCGATGAAGTGAAGACCTTTTCATGTGGGTGGACATAAAGCTGGCTGAAGCATTGTGTGGCTTCCAAAAGCCAATATCTACTCGACAACCAAACCATTGTCATCACCTCTCATCCAGGTTAGCTTGTCAAGCATGGGGAGATCACGTGTGTGCTAAATGAAGGCATGCCAATTTATCGTAGGCCATATGCAAAGGGTCGTCTAATCAT
This sequence comes from Rhinolophus hipposideros, assembly GCF_964194185.1. NCBI lineage: Eukaryota > Metazoa > Chordata > Mammalia > Chiroptera > Rhinolophidae > Rhinolophus > Rhinolophus hipposideros. The sequence continues at coordinate 48,015,399 of NC_138052.1, forward strand.
CGGATATAAGGTCAACTTTCCTGAGAATGGCTTTCTCTCTCCTGATAAACTCTCTTTGCTTGAAAAACTCCTACCCGAAAGGAAAAAAGTAGAAGAGATGGATGAAATGGACCTGGTAGAACTGGCAGACTTTGATCCAAGTCAAAAAAGACAGCACCATTACAATAGAGAAGCACATGAGGGTGATGACGTCATCCTTGGGGTGGTGCTCAGTCAGACCTCTTAATGGGGCCAGTGAGTAACACTCACTGGTGGCATTTTATATGCAGTAATGACTGAGTGAAGGACTATTGATACGGGCCAAGTAAGTAGCAGCCCCCTCCCCAAAAAACTTAAGTTTTCTTTGCTATAGGGATTTTAAGTTTCCCTTTCCTAAGTTTCCTTGCCCCCAGTTTCTTAGCTCCCTAGTTCCTGATCACAATCACCTTTCAAATCAGCTTTTTAATCTTAAATAGAAGATTGTTCGTTCCTAGCCTGAATCATAGGAAGTCCCCCGCCCCCTGTTCCAGGCCATTCCAGGACCAGCTCCTGGGTGAACACCACCATCTGAATAACTGGATTAACCAGAGAAGACCACGGCTCCACGAAGCTAAACAGAATTTCTATCACACAGCCACCTTGTGTCGATGGCCTTGGGTCCTGCTTCTTGGGCCAACACTTTTAACTCTGTTTAACCAAAATCTATTTTTCCTCATTTAAGGACCTTGGGGATACAGATGACACCCCAGCAAGATTACCAGTCCCAACCAAAGAAGCCAACACAGTCTTGCAAGCAGTTCTCGGTGTTCCAAGTGGATCTCAAGACGCCTTCCTCTCATCTGAGATCAGATAGGGCGAGAGTTCTGTGTATCCCCCAATAGGTAGCGGCAGCTCTATGTCCCTGCCCAGCAGGAAGCAGATACAGAAAAACAGACCTCCAGCCCCTTAACTTCCCATACAGATTTTATGGGGATCATGTCTCTCAAGGAGAATACAAGGCAGGCAGTTAGAGATAGGCATCGGGTCTCTACATTCCTGCACAACGCATGGAATGGGAATGCAACTGCCCAAAAGACCACCCCTCTCCTGCCAACACTTCCCCTTTCATTATAATTGTCTACCCATATGGGGAAACAAATGGACACAAAATACCCAACTAGATTAAACGGGCTACTCACACCTGCGCAATAAAGGCCACAACGACCTTCACTTCACCTGGGCCTCATTATAATATCATACATGTGCCCAGCAGTTCATTAATGTCATTATATCAGACTGGATTCTGGGAAGGAACCCACGCAGTTTAAAAAGATGAGGTAATAGCCTCTTTCAATCACACATGTCAATCAAGTGGTCCCACTCCCGGAAAGGAACAGGCCATTCTAGGGATAAAATAAAGGGATAAAAACTCCAAGTCCTCGCCAGTCAGCACTTCTTGAGCCTTGCCTTTGCTCGGGTCCCGCTCCAAACACTTTGGAATGTATTTTTTCTCCTAATAATGCCACCTTGAGCCACTACCATCTGCTTGGGCCCGTTTCTATTTCTTTGAAGTGTACTTTTTCTTCTAATAAACTGCTTTTTCACTACTTTACCTCGGTATCTCATTTAATTCTCTGCTCGAGATGCCAAGAAGCTGGACACCATGCCGAGAAGGGCCCACTCTTCGGTAACACTATGATCATAATATGCTCACTACCTGCGATTGTTTTTTGTTTTAATATTCAACTACAGTAGTGTTTTAAAAGTTAAATGAAAACAAACTCAAATATAAAAGCTCAAAAAAAATTCAACACCCATTCACAATTAAAAATCAAACAAGACTTTTCATAAATATGGGATGGAAGAGAATTTCATTAACCTGATAAAAAGTAGCTGCCAAAAACCTACACTGTCATTCTCACTGGTGAAAAATTAGAAGAATTTCATTCACAAACATGAATATAATAAGGATGTCCACTATCACTGGTTCTATTCAACACTGCACTAGAGGTCCTGGCTAGCACAGTAAGAACAGAAAAAGAAATGAAAGGTAAGAGAGTTGAGAAGAAAGTAACAAAACTGTCAGTTTCCTGAGAAACTGATTATCTACATAGAAAAATCCCCCATGCCCTACAAATGACAATTATTACTATTAAAATTAAAGTTTGGCAAGGTTGCTAAATAGAAGATAAATATATAAAAAGACAATTGCATTTTTATATACTAGCAAAAAATATAGTTAGAAAATCTTAAAAATACACCATTTACAAGACTGGCCAAAAATATAACAATGTACTTAGGAAGTTGCAAAATGTGCAAATCCTTTAAGAAAAATATTATAAAACTTCACTGAAAGACATTAAAGACATAAATAAATGGAGAGACACTGTCTTCATAGGTAGGATAATTTGATACGGTAAATATGTCTGTTCTCTTCAAATTGACATACAGATTTAATGTGATAAATTTCAATAATTCCAATAAGGCTTTTTGTGGAACTTAAGCTGATTCCAAAAGACACATGAAAGTGCAAACTGCAAAAAAGAAATAAGATAACCGGAAGAAAAATAATAGAGGTAGAGGACTTGCCCTACCAGCTTTCAAGCATTACTAATACAGTGGTCAGGTATTAATTAGCCCAGGGATAAAAAAATACGATAGAATAGAAAACAGAGCCTAGAAACAGACCTGACTATGAATGTAAACTTGATACACAACAATATTTAATACTGCAGATCTCTGGATAAATGAGGGACCCTTCAATAAATGGTTCTGGGACAAGTGGTTATTCATGAAAAAAAAATAGTTAAGGATAATAAATCGTATTGGTTTAAGCTGCTAAGTTTGTGGTAATTTGTCACACAGCAATAGCAAACAAATATACTCTTTAACATGTGTAGCAGGAGACAGTTTGAAGGATGTTATAGCATCACTTTTCTAGGACTGAAAATCCTGAAAGAAACAAAAGCCCAGCCAATAGCAAATGGATAAATAAACTGTGGTAAATTTATACAACGAAATATTATATAGTAGTAAAAATAAATGAATATTACGCTTTGTAAAGTATGATGTTGAAAAAGTAGACAATTTCTGGAAGAGTACATATACACAACACTAATTTATATGATGCTCAAAAACATTTAAAAGTTAACAATGTTTTATCTACATAAAGAGGAAAGAGGGATCTGGGAACCAGGAGGAGCACATAAGAGACATCAAAGTTTTAGGAAATGTTCTGCGTTTTTTTTTTTAAGCTGATGATAGAAATATGGGTATTCATTTTATAATTATTATTTAAATTAATATATTATGCTGTTATCTATACATATTCTTTGAATAAATAAAATACTTTTTAAATAAGAGGAATAGTTTGCAACCTTTATTATCAATCCTTTAATCCTAAATCTTTCCAGACTTTGTATATGCATGAATGTATTACATGTTCAGACAAATAACATTAAAATATACAGAGAAAAGGAAACACAAGACTCAAACCTGTGGTCAAAAGCCTTAATAATTTCAAAACACATTTCCCAAAGTGACTCGAATCTGTACTACAATGACCTGCTAACTGATCTAGATTCCTCTTGTTCCTGATGCTATTCCCAATTGTCCCTGAAGAGGAATGCTGTGTCACTGCCTTTCCCACATGATCTGACCCATGCCTACTTCCGGGGACTGATTTTATTCCCCTCTTCATACGCACCAGTCATGGAACAGATCCTAACATTCCTTAGCATGAATGTCTAAAATACTACATCGCGTGATGAATAGTTCCCTGTTTGTCATTTGTTCTGGGGAATTTGGGGATGTTTATTTGTGGTTCGGCTTTATCGTGTTTCCCCTAGAATCTTTTTTCTTCATCATTATTATCCACTACATTATCCCTGTCAACTCTACCTTCAAAATATATCCTGAGTCTGTTCACGTCTTTCCATCTCTCCTGCTACCACTCTAGTCTAAACATTATCACCTTTTACCTGGACCAACGGAATAGGCACCTGTCTCCTTGCTTCCATCTTGCCCCCCTACACTACCTTCTCCACACGATAGCCATAGAGATCTTATAACACAAATTAGATCATGTCAGTCTCCTTTCAAAGCCTCCTATGGCTTCCCATTACAACAGAATAAAATCCAAAATTCCTTACACCTGACATGACTCGGTTGCAGCCTACCTCTCCAAGTTCATCTCCCTCATGCACACTGAAGAACCACATTGGCCTTCTAACAGGTTCAGCATAAGCCCAGGTTGTTATTGCCTTAGGGACCTGGCATTCAGGCAGGCATCTCTCTGCCTGGTCTAAGGGTAGTTCTTTGCAGACTGACTCTCATCTTTCAGGGCTGAGCTCAAAGTCCACTATTCCGAGAGGCCTTCTCTAACCACTCTGCTAAAGCAGGGCTCCCAACTCCCTGTCAAGCACATCACTCTGTTTTATCTTCTTCAAAGCACTTATCACTACTTGAAATCTTTTTTTAAATCTGTTTGTTTATTGTCTATCTCCCCCAACCCATAGGCAGCTTGTCTATCCTGTTCACTGTTATACCCCATGACAAAATAGTTCCCAGCACATTGTACGTGAAACAATTACACGTTGAATGAATGACCTCTCCTGGCTTTGGTTCAAATCTCTTTGTCTCTGAATGTATTCAAGTTAAAACCTGAGTGTTGTACGTATTTATTTGGTTATGCCAAGCTTCTTTAAACAGAGTATATAAACAAAAAGCATTTTATTAACTTCCAAATTCGTATCTCCTTTTCCTTGTCTTTGAAACGTCGTGGCAGAGATAGTTAAGTATTCTATAAACATGACATAGAAACAAAGTGAAAAAAAGAAAAAAAGGAACCAATATTTGTTCTGTGGCCAAATTAAGAGAAGTAATTTCCAAATCCTAAACTAGGGATGTCTGTTCATGCCATCTGACCTTCAACAAATGGAAAATATCTATGTTACAGGTAGAACTGTTGGGGATTTAAGTTTTTAAGGTTATTTCTTATTAATATTACAGTTTCCTACTGATTTAAAGATTAAAGGGAGACTAAATCTGCATCTATGTTAAAAGGACTAAATTGCTGATAATAGAGTCTATATATTGTCTTTAGAGCAGCCAGTTCATTCAACATATATCTGCATCCTTAGTACACTGCCTGACCTGTGGTTAATGCATATGTATGTTTAATAAATGGACTATCCTAAAAACAATATGTTGGGAAGACAAACGACAATTCTAATACAGTGCAACCACCAACTTGTGCAGGTTGGCATTAGAAAAGTGGAAGGGTTAGGGAAGTGTTTGAGTGGAGCTGTGATATCTGGGATGAGTTTTGAGAGAAACAGATAAGAGGAGAGGAAGGGAGCTCCATACACAGAAAATTTGGAATGTAAAGGTACACTGGTTTGAGCACGTGCCCAATATGTTAGAACCACAAGAGCAACTGTAAAGGATGGACGGATAAAAGAGATAAGGCTGAAAATGTGGGCATGATGCTACCCTGTATACTACACTAAGGGATTCAGATTTTGTCCTGTAAGTTCCCTGTACAGATGCCTAGGATTCCTACATGTAGCCTCAAGGCTAAGAGAGTTCTCTCAGACAAACTTTTTACTTTCAATTTGATAAAAATCTAAACCAAAAAAATTTGACAAAAAGATACTGTGGATGATCTGGATGAACACCTTTTAATTGATTACTGTCACAAGATTTCAGTTCACACGTTTGTGTTTAGGAGGGCGCTGGCAAATAAGCGGTAGCATTTGTCATTGGCACAGGTTAATGAAATAGCAATGGGACTACTTTCTGTAAATGATGTTGTCAAGTGAAGGTCAAATGAAATCATGACACATTGGATGTAGGAAGGTTTTGCAGTGGTTTAAATGAAGTAGAGAGGTGAGGGATTCAGTAATCACTCAACACAAAAACCGTATGGACAGGCCTTTCTGTAAGGAAGTTATGCCACAGACCACAGCGAACATTTCACTTTTAGAGTGTGTTAGGTCCAGCAAAAAGTCTCATTGGTAACAATAAATAAATACTTGTTTGATTTGTTTTATACTTTTGCTGCATTTAACATAACTATAACTTACAGTTATAAAAACGATACAACATAAGGAGTTCATATATAGTTTTATATTCGCATATATTTAACATACCAAAAATATTTTAAATTAACAACAGAGAATCCTGGCTATCTACATGGGTTTGAGAAATTCTGCTCTGGGGGATTGGGAGCCACTTAAAAGATTTTAATAAGAAAATGACAGATCTGTGCTTTAGAAAAATCACTGGCAGCAGTGTGGAGGGTTGGAATTGAAAGCATTTAAGGCCGAAAGGAGGCTATTAATATAATAATGAGATAAAATGGTAAGGCCCTAAATTACTCAGGGGATAAGTGTTAGAATCAAAAGGACACGGTTGGTTGTGGGTAAGGCAAAAGAAGGCACGTGTCCCCTTGGATGACTTGGTGGTGAGGTAAAGACCACAGGAAGACAAGCAGGTTGGGGTAAAGGGGAAGAAGAAAAGATAATGAATTCGGGTCAGCAATGATCTGAATTTCATTTCAGCCAAAGAAAATCCAGTTATCTTTTCTGAGTCCCAGTTTTCTCAGTGACAGCTGCATTCATGAATTACCACATCCACTATTGCAGCGCTCTCTAAAAATAAACAAAGCACTCCACAGTAGGCTGCAAATAAGTTATGAAAAATCAGCAAAAGCCCAGGCCCTGAAGGAAACGCAGCAGGGTTACAAAGATATATGGCAGATTTTTACAAGCACTTCAGTTGTGACCGAATGCGCTCACCCAGTACAGCACTTTTTGCTCCGTCAGTCAGATGCCGTCTCTCCCTTGCACACTGAGCACGAGGTAGCATGCCAAGCCCACCGGGAGCCACAAACACTGCGCCCTCCAAGGACTTACAAGCAAAGCAATGGGACACGTCTGGTGCACGATTACCGAGAAGGTAGCGCCGTGGGAACTCTGACACGCCAGGCAGGCCTGGTTATTTTACGTTAGTTTTAGTTAGAGGAATCCACGTGGGATATCATAGGCAGTCCGACAAGAATGTAAACCTTTCATATTTCCCCAAAAAGAAGGGGGGAAAAGGCGAGGAAGGAAAACGCAGGAATTAACCGCAACTCAGTTTGCGTCCTCGCAAGTCACAGAAGCGCGGGCCTCCGGGAAACGGTCCTTCAACCCGAGTGGGGTGGCAATGCCAGCATCTTCCACCAGTAGCTCCTCCTGTGCCTCCCGGAAAATAAGACCTGGCCGGACCATCAGCTCTCAGGCGTCTTTTGGAGCAAAAATGAATACAAGATCCGGTCTTAATTTACTATAAGACCGGGTCTTACATTAATTTGTGAGCTTATTTTACTATAAGACGGGGTCTTATATTAAATTTTGCTCCAAAAGATACATTAGAGCTGATCGACCGGCTAAGTCTCATTTTCAGGGAAACACGGTAATACAAAAGCATAGGGTTCATACAACCAAAATATTTAACCTCATCCGACTCGTCCAACGTGCGACTGAAGGAAACGCCGTGGGTGCGTACCTTTAGCACAGGGCCCTGCTTTAGGGGGAGGTCGCACTCGACACAGCGCCTCTCTGGGCGCCCGGCCAGGGTGTGCCAGAAAGTGCGGGGCTGAGAGGCGTGGGGACCCACGGGCAGCAAGGGACAGCTCCCCGAGTGCGGCGCACGCACACGTAACAGCGCCCCCACAGTTCTCCTCGGCGCCGCGTGCACACCGGAAAGGCGGGCCAAGCCTACAGCGCAGCCTCCGCCGGCCGAGGGGCGGGGCAGAGCGGGGCGGGGCCGCCAGTGCGCTGTACCTGCCTGATGGGAACTGTAGTTCTGACACTGGGAACTACATTTCCCAGTGAGGGAACGGCTGGGCCCGCAGCGCGTTACGGGGCGGGCGCACTGTCCACAGCCGGGTCCAGAGGCTGAGCGTGTTTGGAGGGCAGGCCGGAAAGGGGGTGTCTTTTCTTTCCGTCTTCTCGGTGTTCAGGCGGCGCTGGCTCTGTCTTTCCTCCCCCCCACTGCCGTGTGCCCCGTCTGGTTTCTCCGTGTTAAGTTTTTCCTGGTCCCCGTAGAGCATTGGGGCCTCAAGGGTCCGAAGTAGCGACCGCTGCCCCGCGCAAGAGTTAGGGGCGCGCCCCTCCTAGGCCCGGCTGCCAACCCCGCGGCCCGGCCCTTGCCTCGATGGGTCCAACCCGAAAGCCCAACGTGTGCCACCGGCTGAGTCGCCGGGCGCTGGGCTTCTTCTCGCGCGACGCAGGCGTGGTGCAGAGGACGAACCTGGGCATCCTGCGGGTGCTGGTGTGCCAGGTGACGGCCCAGCGGCCGGGAGCGGGAGGAAGGGCTGCGAGGCGCCTGGGGGGCAGGTCTTCTGCGGGGGTGCGCTCGTGACGCGGTGGAGCCCCCTTTGAAGAAGGTCATAAATGATGGGGAGAGGACTCCGTACCTTGAACCGGGGGGATTAGTAGATATTAATATGACACCCCCCCCCCGGGTGCTTTCAGTTTTGTAAGCTTCTTACGTCTTCCTGCACACGATCTAAAAGTTGGTCACCCCGATTAAACCAAAATGAGAGCGAAGCAGAGTGAGGAAGAATTGACTGTGATGTTTTTGAATACCGTCTGTGAAATTTATTTGGAAACTCTAAATTTTACCTATGCAACATAAACTTGGTGCACAGTCGGGGCTTCTGAGTAATTCCCTAAACTGAAATTCTTTGTGTCTTTCAGGAAAGTACTAAGTTTAAGAATGTTTGGACAACTCATTCCAAGTCACCGATAGCCTATGAGAGAGGAAGAATATATTTTGATAATTATCGGTGCTGTATCAGCAGGTATCTTTGGGGGGGGGCGGGGATTTTTTTTGCGGTAAATCACCCCACTGTTGATCTTACCTCTTATTTTTATAGAGCCACATGCCTATAGTAGAGCTTAGTGAAGTAGAAGAATGGAAAAAGGGGTCCAGAGTAAGAGTTGGTCGTAAAATGCATGTAATTTTCAGACCCTGTTAAATCTAAAGTTGCCAATTTCATGTGTGTAAATCCCATTTAAAGCAAAATTACTTTGTAGTGCAGGAAAAATAGATTGTTCTGAGAGCACTGTGTAGTATTTTATTCTGCTTAGAAGATACCAGAGTCAAGTGAGCCGGGTACCTAGTAAGTAGATGTTGCTTTAAAACAAGGATATCTGTCTATGTTCTGTTTTGGAAGTACTTGCCTTTTTTGTTTAAGAGAAAATTTTCACAATTTTGCCACATTTGCTTTATGTATCCCATCCACTCCCTTTTCCTTTACCTCTTTGCTAAGTATTTTAAAGCATATTCTAAACATCATACCATACTTAAGTTTGCTTCTCTAAAAAAATGGGCATTTTCTTTTTTTAAGTAGCTTTATTAAGGTCTGATTCTCTTATCATACATGTCACCCATTTAAATCATACTATTGAATGATTTTAGTTCATTGAAATTCATACTGAATTTGATGAACCATTGGTGGTTCATATAGGCAACCATCACTACAGTTAATTTTAAAACATTTTCATCACCTCAGAAAGAAACCTTATACCCTTTAGCTATCACCCCAATTCCTCCATCCCCCTCAGCTACTAGTCTACTTTCTGTCTCTATAGATTCACCTGTTCATCCCTTTCATAGAAATTGAATCATGTAATATGTGGTCCTTTGTGACTGGCTTCTTAGTAGATTACCAGTTTATTATAAAAGGAAGGGCCAGATGGAAGAGATGCATGGGGCAAAGTATGTGGGAAGGAGCATGGAGCATCATGCTTTCTGAACATGCCACTCTCCCTAAACCTCCACATGGTCACCCACCCAGAAGCTCCTTTCCTCTTCTAATATATATGTTTAATGCTTAACATTTCCCTCTACGCATTGTTTTTGCTGCATCCTACAATTACTGACCTGTTCTATATTCATTTTCATTTCATTTAAAACATTTTTAAATTCCTCTTGAGATTTCATTGACTCCTGTGTTAATTAGAAGTGTGTTGTTTAATCTTCAAATATTTGGGGATTTATCAGCTATCTTTCTGTTACTGATTTTTAATTTAATTCGATGTTGGTCTGAAAGCGTACTTTGTATCATTTCTAGTCTTTAAATTTGTTAAGATAAGTTTTATGGCCCAGATTGTGGTCTGTCCTGGTGAATGTTTCATGTGAGCTTGAGAAAAATGTGCATTCTGCTATTGTTGAATAAAGTATTCTATAGATGTCAATTAGATACAGTTGATTGATGGTACTGCTCAGTTCAAGTATATCCTCACTTTCTGCTTGCTGGATCTGTCAGTTACTGATAGAGGTTGTATTGAAATGTCCAAGTAATAGTGGCTTCATCTATTTCTCCTTGTGTTCTATCAGTTTTTGTCTCGTGTTTTGATGCTCTTCTTAGATGCATACACATTAAAAAATTTTATGTCTTCTTGAGAATTAACTGCTGTACTATTATGTAATGCCACTTTTTATCCCTGATAATTTTCCTTGTTGAAGTCTGCTTTTTCTGAAATTAATGTGTACCTACTCCAGCTTTTTTTTTGATTAGTGTTTGCATGTATATGTTTCTCCATCATTTTTCTTTGACCCTCTCTGTATCTTTATATTTAAGGTGGGTTTCTTGTAGGTAATGTATATTTGGGTCTTGTTTTGTTCATCCATCCACTCTGACAGTCTGTGTCTTTTAATAGGTATATTAGATCATTCGCATTCGTGATTATTGATATAGTTCATTTAGTACTTACCCATATTTGTAACTATTTTCTGTTCATTGCCTTTATTCTTTGGTTCTTTTTTGTCTTTTATTCTTTCTTTGTGTTCTCTGGCTTTAATTGAGCATTTTATGTGATCCATTTTCTCTCCACTTAACATATCAATGATACTTCTTTTTAAAAATTTTTAGTGGTTCTCTTGGAGTATATACATTACAACTAAGCTAAGTAAAACTGTACCTCTTCATTGGTAGTGCAGCTACCTTATAATAAAGAATTTCTAATTCCTACTGCCTTTTACAATATTGTTGTTATTCATTTTACTTATCCATAAACTATAATCACTGAAAAACCTTGTTGCTATTATAATTGACAAGTTTTTATCTGTTAAATCAATTAAGAATAAGAAAACTAAAAGATTTTGTTTTACCTTCATTTATTCCTTCTCTAACACACTTCCTTTATGTGGATTTGAGTTTATGACCTATATTATTTTTCTTCTCTCTGAAGAACTTCTTTGAAAATTTCTTTTAAGGCAGATCTATTGGCAGCACGTTTCCTCAATTTTTGCCTGAGAAAGTCTTATTTCTCCTTGAGTTTTGAAGGATAATTTCTTGGGATACAGAATTCTAGGTTGGTGGGGCTTTTCTTTTATCATTTTAAATATCTCACTCCACTCTGCTTGCTTCCATGGTTTCTGAGCAGAAGTCCAGTGTAATTCTCATCTCGTTCCACTGTAAATAAGGTGCTGTTTGTCCTCTGGCTTCTTTCAAGGTGTTCTCTTTGTTTTTTATTTTCTACAATTAGAGTGTGATATGCCCAAGTGTAGATTTTTCTGTATTTATTATTCGTGGTGTTCTTTAAAGTTCCTGAATATGTGGTTTGATATCTAACATTAATTTAGGACAATTCTTAGCCATTATTATTTCAAGTATTTTTTCTGTTTTGTTCTCTCTTTCTTCTCCTTGTGCTATTTCTGTCGTGCACATTATATTTTTTTCAAGTTGTCTCACAGTTCTTGGATATTCTGTTTTTCTTTTTTCATTCTTTATTTGTTCTAGGTAGGAAGTTCCTTTTTCATTTTTCTTTCTAGTTTGGGAAGTTTCTATTGACATATCTTCAAGCTTACTGATTCTTTACCTGGGTGTGTCTAGTCTACTGATGAACCCATCAAAGACATTCTTCATTTGTGTTAGAGTGCTTTTGATTTCTAGCATTTCCTTTTGATTTTTTTCTTAAGCCTTTTTATCTCTGCTTAATTACCCATCTGTTCTTCCTTGTCCACTTTTTCCATTAAAGTTTTTAGCAAATTAATCATAGTTATTTTAAATTTCCAATCTAATAACTCCCAAATCTCTACCATATCTGAATCTGATTCTGATTCTCTTCAAACTTTGTATTTTGCATTTTAGCATGCCTTGTAATTTTTTGTTGAAAGTTGTATGTGGTGTCAGGTAAAAGAAATGATGGCAAAAAAAAAAAAAAAGAAAAAAAAAGAAATGATGGCAAATAGGTCTTTAGAGTGAGGTTTTATGTTTATCTGCCTAGGACTTAGTCTGTGTTTGTAGCTGTGTCAGAGGCTAAAATTTCCTCTAGTGTCCTTGTTTTTGTCTCCCCAGTGCTGACTCCAGTGGCTTGTGCCGGGGTTTGCTCCTGGTAAGCTGTGATGCTTGGTATCCAACCTCTCACTCCAGTGTTGGGGGCTGCTGCCCTGCATCCTCAAGCCTTTGATGGAGCTAATAAGAGTTGATGATTTTCAGTTTGTTTAGCTTTTTTCTTGTTGTGAGGATCAGAATGATGACTTCCAAGCTCTTTACATGTTGGACCAGAAACCAGAAGTTAGAGAGGATAGGTTTTTAGATAGTCAAAATTTATTCTGGCCCCAGGAAGGCCCTTTCCAGCAATCTCTTTCTGGTTCTCGCAAGCAAATTAGCCAACCGACAGTTTAGCCCCTGTATGACCAGTGAATCTACCAGTCTCTTTACCATTTGCCTTTCATCACAACCATCTCAACTGGTTTTGAGAGTACCCATAGGCTTTAGAACTTCTCCATACTCTGTTGTAAATGAAGTCAGGTCCTCTGGGAAGAGACTAGGGGCTATATGCTTCTTCCCCGGGCAGAATCTTTGAGCCAACGCTCTGGAGCTGTGGTGGTGGGTGGTGGTTGTCAATGATACTCTTTTCTCTGAGTGACTACCCTACTCTAAAAGCTGAGCACTTGGGTATGGAGCAGGCATTAACCTCGTCTTCTTGCCTCTTTAAGTATGGAATCACAGCTTTATGAGATGAGGTAAGAGTTCCAGTGTTCTTAGGCATGCACACATGAGGTAGACCCTCTATCCCATGGGTAGGGGCTAGGTGGAAGAAGGGATCCCCACCTATTGACTGCTCTCACCTAGCACTCAGTACCAGCAAGAAGTAGCTGGGGTCTAGATGATAAATGTTATCATGCTGCCCCTCAGGAAGGTAGCTCTCAGAGCTGGGGTACATGGAGCCCTGTGCTCTTGGCTGTACCCATCTGGAGTGGAGTTTTTATCCTGCTGAGCTGAGAATGGTGGGGAGGGAGAACGTCCTAGTTCAAATACCACAGACTCACTATTCTTTCTGAGGTCTAGTAGATTTTCTTGAATAAATGTTTCTTCACTTGCTGTATGCCCCAAAGACCATTTCCAGAGACTTTAAAATAGTTGTCCTTTTATAATTTCCATCACTTTTCCTGGGTGGCATGCTCATAGAGCTCCTCATGCTGTCATGCTGGAAGTGGAAATCTGGACATTTTCTTATAGGAACATGTCATCATTCATAGCAAAATTAGCAATAATTCTTTGCTATCATTTAATGCCCATTTCGTAACTTTCCCAATTTAGAGGTATTTGCTTTAATTAAAAAAAAATTTAAAGTGGCATTGATTGATAATTTAATGGTAAGTAGTGTTGGAGTTCTTTAATATGCGATTTAAGGGTGGTTTTCCCATAAGTTAGAGTCACATGTGAGATTGTTTTCATTCCTGGTAAATTCTGTTTGATTTAACCCTTTGAATCAGTGGGAGAACATCAAAGGCAATTAAATCATTCCCCTGAAAATTGTTTCTAAATAGTAGTTTAATTTTAAAGTTCATCAGTTAAAAAAATGAAAACATCTATTATCACATCTCAGTAGTAATTAAAGAAGTATAAATTAAAGGTAAGAGACTGTTTTCCACATCAAAAATATAGTGTTCAATATTGACGGAAGTATAAACATGTTCAACCTTTCTGAAAGGCATTTTGGGAGTAAAAAAACCTTAGAGGGTATTTCCATTTTTATCCATTAATTTTCATTCTAAAATAATAAGATTCTTTTTATCTAAATAACTTTCATTTTAAAATATTGGAGTAACACATAGGAATACCATGGAATTTTATTCATAGTAAATGTTCAAGGGTAAAGAAAGAATTCAGTAATGTTCCTGATTTGGAAAATAATCTGTAGGTAGGTATATGGATATAAAGAAAAACTAGAGGGAAATGATCCAAAATGTTAATAATGGTTATTTTTGGTGGTTTTATAATCTATTTTAATTTCATTATACTTTTCAGATTTGTTTTCTGTGAATGTGTATTATGAATTCTGTGGTCAGAAAAAAAATGTTAACATTTAGTTAAGTAGAGGAAAGCCAAGTAGCAAACTATATTTTGGTATTTTAAATCTTTGACTAGAAAAAAAGTCACTCACACCTGAGCAAACACTATCTCAGTTATCAGGAATAATCATTTATTTGTCTTTTTTCTCAGTGTTGCATCACAGCCGAGAAGACTTTATGAAATGCCAAAATGTTCCAAATCAGAAAAAATAGAGGATGCTTTACTGTGGGAATGCCCAGTGGTAAGACATGTCTTTAGGCATTTGTTTCTAAAGCATTTAGCCTAGAACTGATTATTGTTAATATATTTTATAAGGGAATAAAACTTAAATATCATAGTGATTCCTTAATCTTGAAGGGAATCAAGAAGAGTTTATCTTTTGATTATCATTTTTCCTTATGAGACAATATCTATTTTAAAAATATATATATTAAGAATATATTTTTGGTGGCTCAGGTGGGTAGAGCTCCGTGCTCCTAACTCTGAAGGCTGACAGTTCGATTCCCACGTGGGCCAGTGGGCTCTCAACCACAAGGTTGCCAGTTCGATTCCTCCAGTCCCACAAGGGATGGTGGGCTCTGCCCCCTGCAACTAAGATTGAACACGGCACCTTGAGCTGAGCTGCCCATGGCTCAGTTGGCTGGAGTGAAAAAAAACAAAAACCCACATAAAGAATATATTTTAAAAATTTGATACCATTTTTAAATCTTGAAAACTAGAAAAATACAAACTGATTGCAACTTCTATAAGCAGTATAAACTAGATTATAGTTAGTGTTTAAGAAATCATTCTACTTAATATACTGAAACAAAATACTTATTTTGTTACATGTCATGGGCAACAGTTATGAAGGTGGATTCTTATGAGTTTTCTCCACAAATCTTATTAGGAAAATAATAAGATAAAAGTAAAAAATAAAATAATAAGCTAATTTCATCAGACCAGCATTGCCCCAGTGTGTATTTTTCAGAACATTGTTTTCATAAGATGTTAATATCTTATAGTTGCTAAAAGAGTTAGGAGGAATTGGGTCATAGACAAGTAAATTTGGGATATTCTGAGTTTAAAAGGTTAAACAAGGTTATTTGTAGAATTACTTCTCAGAGTCTTTAATACTAATAATATGTATAGTAATACTAATGTTCATGGTAATTGTCAAACCATTTTCCTAAACTCTTTATCATATGACATCCTTTTTTGAGGTATATTTCTAAATATTAGTCTTCCATGGGATCAGTGTTCTAAGGAATACACTTAGGAAAAATTGCAATAGATTAATCAGGTCTTTGATTTGGCTGGTTGTTCTTTAGGAAGAATATTAGAACTCACAATATGTAACCAGAAATAATGTTAAAAGGATAAGAAGACTATACATTGAATTTACTATTAAAATTACTTTTTAAAAAAACTTATTTTTACATAAAATTGTATTTTCCTGGAGCTACAGTTTTCTTTTCCCTTGGACACTTATTCTCTGTTCATGGAAGGCTCCTTTTTACAAATCAGAAAACTTTGTTTTCTTCTCCAACTCCTTACTGAAAGCTAAAAGTAACTGTTGCACCCCCAATATGTAAAGCCTCTTAATCCATGTTTAATGGTGCAAGGAGGCGGATGACAGATTTTTTAATTGAGAAAGGGTTTGAAGACACTAGTACAAAGCCACCAAAAATTTAGAGCAATCTTGTAAAAATAAAGTTTTTAGAAACCTAATTCCTAGCTTTACTTCCCTTTAAACATTTTGTTCTCATTTGTAGTGAAGCAAGATTGTCCATTAAGAGAAATTAAGCAGCATATTGCATTGTTTTTAACACACTGATGTGAAACTATGTTTAAATTAGCATGCTTCTTTTCTGAGACAGTGTATGCAATATAACTTCAGGTTTTGGAAAATAGTTCAAACCTATTATATATGCTGCTTCATATTCTTTTTTTAAATATAAGCAAGGTTTAAATAGCACATTTTTAAAAACTTAAAAATGTTCATGAGATGCTACACATATAAGACACCACAGGATAAAAATTTACATCATTGCCTGTGAATTTAGTGTAGGACTTCCAGTAGTTAATAAACGTAAAAATACACATACATACAAAACCAAAACACACACAAAAAAACAAAAAAACTCCCTCGTTTTTTCCCCTAACAAGACAAATTTTTAGGAGCATATATTGAAATACATATGCCATCATTTTTTTCTGTTCACTTATAGCCTAAGCAAATACTAGAAATACTAGATTAATTTCAGCTTCCCTATCCTTAACATTCCTTTTAGTACTTCCTTTTTATTCTATAAATCAAAGTAGAACCTTTTGCTTCTCTTTCTCTTCCTGCCTTAGACTTCCACCTTGTGGTAGCTCTTCGGTGGCAGGTATGCCCAAGCAGCTATCTTCTCCCTTTTGGAGACGTAATTCATTGGTGACATAGGTCATCTTTAAAACCAGGTCCATCTTCTGTTCTCTGGCTGCCTTGATTCTGGATTCTAGCTTTTTCATTTGGGGTTGGAATAGAGCCACAGTGGATAATGGGATAATTTTCCCTTTTGCCATTTTGACTTCTATCAAAAGGTAAACAAGTCTTAGAATAAAGAAACGTCTGTTCTAGCAGATAACTCCTAATTGCTATGCTATTCTATATAGTTTTAAGAACTTGTTACAATTGTTATCATAACAGTATCATTAGTGCTACTGCTACTCTTAATGATGATTGGTTAATATTTGTTGAATACTTAATGATAAATAATAAGGTATAATAATAATAAGTAATAATAAGTAATAATAAGTAATAAGTATATATAATAATAATAAGTAATAATAAGTTATTTCAGGTACTGTTTAAGCACTTTATATAAATAAACTTAATAAGTTAATGATGAAAATAACTACCCACAATCTTATGTTTCCTTGTCTTAATTCTCTGTTTGTGCATTTACTATTTTTTTTTGGTTTACTTATTCGATTATGTCTTTAAGTGTGTAGCTATTATATGGACACTGAGATTGTTCATGAGGAAGTAGTTTCATTTTTACACTTCATTTTTCTAGGGGGAAATGCTGGCCAGTCCATCAGATTATAAATCCTCACTCATAGCACTGACTGCTCATAACTGGCTACTTCGTATATCAGCAACTACAGGAAAAGTCCTTGAGAAAATATATCTTGCCTCATATTGCAAATTCAGGTATTATCTGTGACTTTATTATAAAAATTTGAGACTTGTGGCCCAGGACATTTCAAGGTTGGTTTGTTTGGGGTTTTTTTAGTTTCCATTGTATATCTGTATCTTCATTTATAAACCTGTTCTTTTTTTCTCCCCTCATGATTACATTTGAAGATCTGAGGATAGAGAGACCCTATATAATTTTTTTTGTATCCCTCATAAGTAACTAACCTATATTAGTTGGCAGATAAACTAAAAAAATAATTTCCTGTGTTTCCCATCTACAAATAGTATTTTATATGTAGGATGTACTTTATGGTAGAGTTTCCTTGTCTGTTGCCTTGTCTGTTTCAGTTAAATTACCTTACTAGTACAATCTAAGAACTGTTATTTTAACTACTGGTTTTATAAATTAGATATAAATGTTTGGAGTGAATGTGTGCATTTAAAATGTGAAAGTAATATTTTTAATGCTTTTTATAACTTCCATTTTAAAGCAGGAATGGTTGTTTTGTATTTTCTAAATTTTCAATACTGTTAAACACTTTATTGAAACTCTAGGAGAATTAAAATGATATATTTTACAGAATTATATTCATGTAAGTATCTGAAGGGAATTCTTTTAGCTATTTGTTTTTAAAATACTTGGCTTTTATAATTTAATTAACTAAAAACTGTTTACTTATAAAATAGCTATAATATTTCAATTTTAAGTATTAGGAAACTGACCCAAATGAATAAACTTCTTTTCATTTATTTAAAAGATATTTGAGCTGGGACACTCCTCAGGAAGTTATTGCAGTCAAGTCAGCCCAGAACAAAGGCTCAGCATTGGCCCGGCAGGTAGACACCTTTAAATATTCAATAAAATGAAGAATTTGTTTCCATAGGCATTTGTTGGCAGATTTGTCATGAAAGAACTAATGATCTTTGCTTTCTGAAGCATCCTATAAAATTGTTTACCACAAGTTTCAGAAATTCCCTTCAAGCCATTCTGGGGTAGTACAACAGATTATTTTACATTCCATAGTGGAAAGAAATTGACTGGACCTTGTTCTTCAAAGTAAGGAAGTGATCCTCTTCAAGCAGAGAAATCACTCAAGATTTTATTGTTGATGTTTTTTTCTCATTTCATATAAATATGTCAGTGTAGTTTCAGATGATATGACTGTGATAACTATGTGTCTTTTGATTAGGCTCTTCATTGTTAGAATTCCAATTTACCATAAAAATTATTAATAATATATTACATTAAAACAAATTAATTTATATTATATAGTAATATACAATATAAAATATATTTCGTTTTATAGTATATGAAATGTTTTTGTTGTATAGTATATAAAATATATTTTGTTGCTAAGAAATGTTTAGTGTTATGTTTACTTTTATAAATTTTTGTGTATATGTGCATGTGTGTGTGTAAAGGGCTGAAGGTATAGTGGAGATATTTTAAATCTGTATGCCTATATCCTGCTTAAATAACTTTGCAATGTACGAGTAGATAGATGGATATTTTCAATTCATGAAAACATCTACACAACTGCATGCTAGGACAGGTAGATGTGTTCAACTCATGAAAACAGAGTGTTTCTGAAATATTCTTGAGAGTTGCTTGTAATGTTAGTCTTTCCTTCTAGACAGGCATTCAACAGCCTGTTTTGCTGTACCTTGCAGTGTTCCATGTTCTACCTTTTTCACTCATAGGGATTCTGGAGATCAGCAAAAAGGTATGAACTCATTTCTGACTTCATTGCAACATTAATTTTCTTGACAATAAGATGTAATGTCATCATTTAATTGCTTATTAGGTGTTTTGATTGCAAATGTTCCCCTGACTGTAAAAAGCTTGCTGACCTAGTTTATTTCATATCAAAATATGAGAACATTTAACATGGGAGGAAAGCTTAATCATCCCCTTATTTTTCTGCATGTTTTTATGCCTCTCAAGTGGATAGTGTTGAATACCTGTGGTCATTAATAAACCACTATTTTATAAAATTATGAGATGAGTAAGGTATTTTTTTAGAGGACTATTCCAAAGCTTGTTAGAAATGATCATTAAAGAAAGGTGAAAACCTGCAACAAAATGCCTCATTTTAATTGTAATGTATAGATACAAAACTTTTGATATATAAACAAACCTTACAATTAAATATTTAAATTTTCCAACTCATTCAGTTTTGGGTTTTGTTGTTGCTATTCTTGATTTGTGGGGCGGTTATATGAAAGGAAAGAGAGGACAGCACCTATATGGTATTATAGAAGACGGTTCTTGAGGATCTACTAATATTCATAAATAAGATGAGTGGATTTTTAAAAGTTTATATTATATAAGCATAATACACTCAACTGCCTAAAGCCTAAAAATATAATAGTAGTTATTTGTTAATTGTTTTGTATCAGGCAGTTTGAGCATTTTATAACATTGTAACATAAAATGGATTCAACTAGGAAATTATGCAGGTAGTAAGTGGTGGGAGCTGGAATTTGAACCTTAATTTGACTCCAAAATATAACCCGAATTTTCAAATAGAGTGGCTACTTTCTTATAGCACTCATTATTGGAAACTATGTTTGTATTACTCAAGTCCTTCCTTCAAAACTGGGAAAGGAGAATCATTGAATAAAAAGTCATGAGCTAGTCAAGATCAAAGCAAACCGTAACTTACTTTCAAAGGGATGACCAAAACACACAATTCATGAATGTCATTGTTCTCATGTTTGTAGATTAACTAATTTGGTGTGCTTATTACAGACTACAACAGGAATGAACACTTAGCAAAGTTATAAATTGTTTCTATTTATTCTCACATGTCCAAGATTATCATTTGAGGGATTATAGTTTCTTCGAATTGAAGTATACCTTTCACTTACCATGCATGATAAGGCTAGCCAAGTGCCAGGTTTAGAATATACTTTAAGCCATTTATTAGGGTAGTAAATCTTCATTAATTTGTCTCGAGTAGAAATAGAAACAGATTTTCACTTAATTTCTAATTTTTCCATTTCTATGACTATTTGCCATTGCTATGTTGGCTTTTGTTAAATATTAAAATAGGCATAGAATCAAGTTCTTTATCACAGCTCTCTAGAGAATCATGACAGCGTTCAGTGCATAAAACAGAAACAGAAAGGGAACAATGAACCAAAGTATTACTCAAGGTCAGCTAGGCTAAATAACTCAGTAGGTGTTTGGTATTTAACATGTTTAGTTTTCATATGACCAAACAATTAAACAGTATTAGAGATTTAAAGAACAAAGTAATGATAAAATTCTGGAGTTGGCTATTTCTCATTAGAATTACTTTCTTAGATTCAATCTTTTCACCCTCTAATTAGCTGAAAAATAAGTCTCTTTATAAATAGCATTTTAGCATAAATAACAGGTCCCTGGCAGGATCTGCATGGTAGACTAAATACTCATTTAGAATTAGATGGACTCAGTGTATGCCTGTATCTATGAGGAATAGGATTTGTTATTGAAAGATAATGACAAAACTGTAAAGCAAATGCATGAAGCAAACAAATGTTGCTGTGGCATTCTGAACGGTTTGTATTACACTCCCATTAGCGCTCTAGTCTGAGACTCCAGGGGCGTACCCCCACAACCCTAATAACACCATACTTTCAAGTTTCTAAATTATAATTAAGTTATAATGCTGGGCAGCAGTGTTTTATTGGTGGCCTGAATATTAAGCAAATGCACAAACCACTGTGAACACTCAGAGGATTGGCCTTCTGGTCTTTTCTCAGGTGATATCTACCTTTCCCCTCAGATTTTCGGGAATGTTACAGATGCTACCTTATCTCATGGAATACTGATTGTGATGTACAGTTCGGGACTGGTCAGACTCTATAGCTTCCAAGCCATCACTGAACAGGTAGAAAAACCCGGAATTTGCCATATTATATTTGACTTGAGGTTTGAACTGAGGTATGATGTTTTTTAATGAGATGCTTTTAAAGTAAGGCACTTGTGTAAATTTCAACTCTACAAAACTGTACAAACGCAGAAAGACAAAGTAACCTTTAATAGAGGGGTGGGAAGATAACCAGAAAGGCCCTTGAGTAAATAAAGAAATTTTCTCCCGTATGCATGGGGATTTGATTTTTTTTCTCTCTCCAGACAGCAAATAAGTAGGAGCTAAAGACACCATTTTTGTTTTGTTTTGTTTTTAGTTCATGCAACAGAAACTTGACTTAGGGTGTGCATGCAGATGGGGTGGGACTACTGGAACTGTAGGAGAGGCTCCTTTTGGCATTCCTTGTAATATTAAAATCACAGGTATGGCTACTATAGTATTTTTTTCACCTTAAAAAATAAGTGGTCCTATACATAGTTATTCATTGTATTCATCCAAGTGTTTTTCTTATAATTTAATTACAAACTCAATTCATTTTGCTCCTATATGGCATATTGCTTGCTATTGAATTCATTGAACTGAAGGCCTGAAGATGCTGTGCCTTGCTTGGCCAGAGATCAGTGACCTTTGGCAAGTCACTTTACCTCTCCGGTCCTGATTCCTTATCTGCAAAATAATGAGTTGCAGCAAGTGATACCCTCTTTGCTCCCTTATCACTTAGTATTTTATAATTCTGTAAAATTTACTCACCTCTAAAAAGGTTTTTTCCAAGGAAAGTATAATTACCATACCATCTAAACATAAAGCTTAGACACAGAGAGAATAGCTTGTTATACTTAAGGATTGACAAAGCACAAAAAAGAACATTCTACAAATATAATAAAAATATTCTATTTTAGCTTATCAAATTCAGCAGTTTAATAGAAAAGAAATCAGCTATTACTGAAATGAAGCAGTGTTTGTTAAAAGAAATAAACCATTACTGACCAGAGTTCATCTTAGGAATAAAAAAGATGGTTTAATGTTCACAAAGAAATATAAAAATCACAGGACTAAATTTCAAAATAAAACATTTTGTGATCCTAATATCTGTTTATCTTTATTGTTAGTTCATTAAGAGTTGTTCCTTGTCATATTGAAGATGTTTCCTTTTATTTCCAACTAATAAACATATTTTTAGGTGAAACTCCAAAGGCCTTTCTAATATAGGCAGAATAAGAAAAGAATTTTTTCTATCATTATTTAACAATGTATTAAGTACCCCAAACCCCAGCCTTAGGCCACCAATGATCTGTTTTCTTTCACTATAGATAAAATTTATATTTTCTAGAGTTTCATGTAAATTGGATCGTTTGATGTGTCCTTTTTTTGCCTGACTTTTTTCACTCAGCATATTATTTTTGAGATTCATTTTATACTGCATTTTTTGTAGACCAATTCTTCAATGTTAATATGTCAGATATATTAATTTCCACCTATTCCATTATATTATTTAATAGATGGTCTTGTGAAAACACTAAAGCTTGAGTCTTATCTCACTCGTTATACCAAAATAGTATACGGATCAAAGATTTAAAAGTTCTATAAGAAAAATTGGGAGAATCTTTTTATTTCAGTGTGGGGAAGACCTATCTAAGTATGACACAAAACCTAGAGCCATAAAAGAAGAATTGATAACTTTGGTTATATAAAAATAAAAGTTCTGTATAGCAAAACAAACAAAAACACACACACACAACATAAACCAACTCAAAAATCAAACAACAAATGGGACACATTTGCAAAACATACTATAAAGTGCTAAGGTCCTCAGTATGTAAAGAGGTCAACAGATCAATAAGAAAAAATGACAGCACAACGAAAAAAATGAGCAAAGGATACTGTGCAAAAGAAAAGGAAATATAAATGGCTTTTCATTAGAAAAGGGCAAAGCCCAATGTCACTGATAAGAGAAATACAAATTAAAATATTTATAAAATATGTCCTTTCAGATTCTCAAATATCAAAAAGTTAAATAACAGGGTTGGTGACCGTATAGAGGAGGCACTTTCATTTACTGTTGGGGACCTTTATGGAAGACAATTTTGTCAATGTGTATGAAAATTTTAAATGCATATGCCCCTTGAGCAATTCCATTTCTAAGAATTTATCCCAGATATATTCACACGTGTACAAAGTAACAAATGTAATTATCCCCTATACAGTAGTACCTCGGTTTTCGAACATTGATGAACATTTTGGTTTATGAACGCCATAAACCCAGAAGTAAATGCTTCTTCGGTTTTTGAACGTGACTCAGAAGTTGAACATGTCACGTGGCTTCTGCTGAGTGCAAGATCCTGAGGCCTAGCTGTCGGCTGTTTTCAAACATTTCAGAATTCGTGGTTTACGTATGAAAACCGAGGTACCACTGTATTTTAAAACTACAGAAATATTATATCCGATTATAGCCATTTTTCTCATAAACAATAAACCATCATTTTGTACAATTTGTTAAAACTCCCCTTTGAAGTATCATTGACCTGTCACACTCAGCATTATAATTAATAATAATTGTTTTAGTTTTTAATGCTTTTCTTCATAGTCTGGACAATAGGAACCTTTTTTGCTTGCTCTGTTATTCTTTTAGCATGACCCTGACATCCTTGTAAATATCCTTTATAGCAACAAATGGATGGTTTACACCTATTTCCTCACCACAAGATGTGGAATCAGCTACTCTCTGAGAATTTCTAGGACATTTTTAAAAAATTGAGAATAGTATTAGAGATCAAAATTTGGGCTCTTAGGGTTGGTGGGGACTCATCAAAGTTGTGATGAGCATAGTCTGCTGCTACTTCTGGGCCATTTTTCACAATTGCTGGGAAAACTTTTAAAATATATCTTATTGCATTGATTTTTTAAAATTTTGAATACCTTTTTTATATTCTCTTTAACATATCTACTTAATATTTTAACCCCAAATTCAAACTTGAATTTTATATATCTATCTATGTCTATATATGTATCTATATATATTTACAGATATGTATAGATTTACAGATATATGTAGATGTATATATATATATATCTAGATATAGATACCGTGTTTTCCTGAAAATAATTCCTAGCCGGACAATCAGCTCTAATGTCTTTCGGAGCAAAAATTAATATAAGACCCAGTATTATATTGTATTATTATAAGACCCGGTTTTATTTTACTATAATTAAAATAAATATTTTACTATAAGTAAAATAAATATTTTACTATAAGTAAAATAAATATTTTACTATAAGTAAAATAAGACCGGGT
The DNA here is from genome assembly GCF_964194185.1 of Rhinolophus hipposideros. NCBI lineage: Eukaryota > Metazoa > Chordata > Mammalia > Chiroptera > Rhinolophidae > Rhinolophus > Rhinolophus hipposideros. The sequence goes on from NC_138052.1 coordinate 48,040,031, forward strand.
CTTATATTAATTTTTATTCCAAAAGACGCGTTAGAACTGATTGTCCGGCTAGGTCTTATTTTTGGGGAAACACAGTATATATAGATATATATCTATAAATATATATAATATATAGATAATGTATTTCTTATTTTTCTCATCTACCATCATTTGGTAGCCACCATATTATCACATATAATATTTATATTCTTTCGTAATTTACCTACTTATGTCCTTTGCCCATTTTTCTATTGAGGTGTTCATATTTTTCTTACTACTTTAAAAGACCTCTTTATAAAGAATGGTACCCTTTTTAAAAGGTTAAAAAAAAGAACATCTTAAATATATTTGATATGTTTATATCTGTCTCTTTCTCCTCAAGATTGTCAGTTTATGAACTCATTTTTCATTATTTGCTTTTTTCCTGTGTACAGCCCTAGGTAGTAAATGGTCATTATGAAAAGGCCTAACAAAGCACACATTTCTGTATGTAACATGACTCTTGAGTGAATGTCTCTCTTTATTGACAGTGGTGGTCTCATAAACCAAAGATTAAACTCTCAAGGTAAAGAGGTAAACAAAGGAGTCATAGATTAGTCACCTGCCCAAACAGACCATGTGGTATTTCACAAGGGCTGCTCAAAAGGAATTCCTCTCTTCTAGAGCTGCTGCATCTTTCACTTATGCATTTCTCCAAAAGTAAATCTCTTATGCTCTACCTAAAATGAATTGCCATCAAAGAAGACTAAGAAGTACCAATAGATAATAGGCATACCTCGGAGATATTTTGGGTTTGGTTCCAGACCATTGCAATAAAGCAAGTACAGGTACATGTCAGAGGTATTGTGAGTTCGGTTCTAGTCCACTGAAACAAAGCGAGGGTCGCACTAAAGTGAGTTGTAATTATTTTTTTAAATAGTATTATTATTTTTTTAAATTTATTGGAGTGACAATTGTTAGTAAAATTACATATATTTCAGGTGTACAATTCTATGTTATATCATCTATAAATCCCATTGTGTGTTCACCACCCAGAGTCAGTTCTCCTTCCATCACCATATATTTGATCCCCCTTACCCTCATCTCCCACCCCCCCCACCCCTGGAGTTGTAATCTTTTTGCTGGTAGAGGGTCTTGCCTTCAGTTTATAAACACAGGTACATACACACACACACACACACACACACACACACACACACACACACCTGTGAAGCATAATAAAACTAAGCGCAATAAAAATGAGGTATGCCTATATTTCTTTTATGAAAAATCTCCAAAAGACAGTGACTGGATGTTTCTGAACTACCTTAAAGTTAACTTGTCTAAAGATGATAATTGTAGTAACAGCTATGCTTTAATAAAACTTCCACTGTGACAGGACCTATCCTAAGTGGTTACATTCAATGTGACTAATACCACTTCTGCACTGGAAATCTCAAGCAAGACTACTCTTGTAAAATTTGCTAAGTAACCTGGTAGTCTAGAATATGAAAGATGTCTTCCTCACATTCGAAGGAATTAGTAGACTTAATTACCTTGTAGGATTGTTATGAGAGTTAGAAATAGTATGTAACCGAGTCTTGTACATAGCAGATGTGTAGTAACTGGCAGTTGGTTTTATGGGGCGTACTATGTCATTTTTGCCATCATAAGCACCTTCAGCCCACTTTTTATCTCCACTCAGCTACATGTCACACATACCCTGAAAACAGATGTCTAGAAAGTTGACTCATAGGCTAACATTTATTTCCTACCAGCTTTCTTTTTTATTCGCAATAAGCCTCTCTTGATTGCATTTTACTTCCTTGAACATAGTAATTTTTCATTAATGGAAACTCATAGATGATGCATGCATAGAAAGGTTGAATTAGTTCATGAATGTCCCAAGGCTACCAGAACAGAGCTAGCTAATGCATTCCTTTTGCCCATCTCTGTAGACACACCACCACTGCTTTTTGAGGTATCCTCCCTGGAGAACGCCTTTCAGATCGGAGGCCACCCTTGGCACTACATCATCACACCTAATAAGAAGAAACAGAAAGGAGTTTTCCATATTTGTGCCCTTAAAGACAATTCCTTGGTAAATCATGAATGATCAGACCTTTTAGCGGTAAATTTGTATCAGAACTTTTCTTCTCTAATAGGTCCATGTTCCTAAGAGTTGCTTTTTAATGTTTGTATAATTTGTGAACAATGTATATTATAGAAAAATACAAAGAGTATAGCAAAGGCTTGTGTGTGCTACCCGGAATTTTAAAACATTAACACTTGAAAATTTTGAGGACACCTGAGATATCTTAGGTTTTTTTTCTTACCAATCTCTCAGCAAGGGATCCCATGCAAAACATTTCTCAAACTCTAGTGGGAATCATGGATGGAATCCGTTCAGGCTGTCTGCCTCTGAAATTGCTGGTGGAATGTGATGTTGGTTCTGCTTTTTCATGGTTTGTTGCTATTTGCTTTACAGAACACAATCAGGTAGAACTCTAATGGTCACAATGTCAGCATTGTGAATTTTCAAGGATAGTCTTACTATGGCAAAATAGAAAGAAATGGTACATGGTAAGGCAGTAGAAATTTCCACCTGTTGAATTAATTTTTCTTCACTTAAAAAATGATTTAGGCATTGGTTTATCATTTAATAAACATTATTTAGCACCTACTGTATGCCAGACGTGGCTGGGGACACATTCCCTTCCTTCTACTTCCTTGCACTCTCAAAACAAACGTGTACATAAATTAGATGCTGTCCGTTAAGTGCAGTGATTGACATTTAAGTGCTAAAGAATGTGTGTGCAGAGGAGTGGGTTCCCTCTTTGTTTTGTGTTGTTGACTTACTGTCATTTATTTCTGGAACCTCTTGATATATCAAATAAATTTACTTTTTCTGAGACAGACTCAACTTATTCCACACCCATCTTCTCCTGAGCAGAGGATCTTGCTCAGTCAGTCACTGTTGGATCTAGTGGTTTTTATAGTCACAGGTCACCTTTTACCAGGCTGAAGACGAACACAGTCTCGGATCCATTTATCTATTTCCCTTGATATTGTGGCCACCATGGAACACTGTACAGTGTCTTCCAGTTTTCTTTTTGTAGGAGCATTGTTCCCTTCCATTTTCTCATTTACCTGTCACAGGTGGCAGCTCCTATGTGGCCCATCTGAGTGTCATCCTCTTTTACAATGGACTCTCTTGGGGCAGTTTCCTGCTGTGACAAGTGTTGTGATTTGATTGCTCCCCTCCCAGCCAGTGGGCATCCTTTAGCCAGTAGGACCTGTCACATGTCTTTTTAATTTAACTTTTCCTTCCAGTCAAACCCTGCACAGTTCAGATTTTGGATATTTAGTACATAGTCTTCTTAAATAAGAACTGATACTACATACTCTTTCGTGTGTGTGTGTATGTGTGTACATGTCTATGTGTGTATAAAACAGCCTTCAACATCTATATCAAGCATGCCTGTCAAGAAATCTCCTATAATAACTGATTATAACATGTAGTCAGATTTGTATTTCAACATATTTATAAATAATTGCCAAGTCCAGTGGAAGTTTTGCCAGACAGCTCTGTTGCAGTGACATTATCTTAGTGATGCATATGTCCATTACCTTCCCACCTGTCAGTCAGAAGAGTACATAACCCCAAACCACATTTGCAGCCGAACTGAAGAATTCAGAAAATGTTTCATAGCTTTCAGTTAAACGGAGCTTTAAAATCTAGTATTTGAACAAATAATAAAAACTACAGAATCTGGTAATAACGCTGCCTAGAATTTAACACAGAGAGATAATGTTTCTTTTGCATGTTATAGATACTATAATAAAGAGAATAGTCTCCTAAAGAAAGATTTGCATAGTAGTTACATGTTTTATATTAAACAAAGGAACATCTGGAGCTATTGCCATCATGGACACATTGATCTCAATGATTGCATTGATTTTCTTATATGTGAAATGTAATAACAGCACCATTGCTGTTAGAAATTATTAAGATACTTATAAAAATTCTAGAAAAATTAAAGCTCATTCTCGAATTTGATACATAAACTGTGTTAAATTCTTTTTTAAAAGCATGCCCTATGGGTGGCCAGTTAGCTCAGTTGGTTTGAGCGTGGTGCTGATAACACCAAGGTTGGTGGTTCTGTCCCCGCATGGGCCACTGTGAGCTGTGCCCTCCTTAAAAAAAAAAAAAAAGAAGAAGAAAAAAGAAAGCCTGCCCTATGAAGCCCTTGTGGTGTAGCCCCAGGCTACTTCTCCAGTCTCACAGCTGGGCACTATGCTTCTCAGTTTAACTTGCCATCAAGTTAAACTGCTGCTCATGTTTATGCACAAACTTGCTGTAAGGATTATCACTGCTGTGTTTTTTATTTTAATGCTTCTTTCTTGCCATTTTCTGCTCATCTTTTAAGGCTTAGTTCAAGCTTTTTCCTGTTCCTGAAATTCTGCTCACCTGGGTTGGATGCTTGATAATATCCTGTATATGATGCGATAACTTTGTTTTCTCCAATGCCTTATTATTCTGTTTATTTTTGCCTCTTCTCTTGACTATGAGCTTCTTGATGGCAAGGACTTTGTTAAATTTGTTTCAGTACAAACACCTAGTGTGATACCAAAACATAGTGTTCTGTCAGTGTATGCTAATGGAATTAATACATTAAAATTGCAAAATCTTTTATGAGTATCAAATAGGAAGGATGCCAGTATTTCATTTTATATTGGAGAAATTAAAGAAATTAAATGACTTGTTTTAGTAAATCTAGTGAAGTTCACGTATCCATGTTGGTATTAGTTCCCAGTGTTCCTGTGTATAAGGTAAAACATTTATGTACATATGTGATCACATATGGAGGTGTCTTTATCTTTGTTTTTATGTCTAAATATACTACCGTGAAATAAACCTCTCAGCTTGCCTTAAAGGCTAAGCAATATTAGATCATTTCTTTACCATTAGGGTTTAATGTCTGACTTACCGAAGGAGATCATATGACCTATGTCTGGGATTTTAGGTTTGGATGCATGTTTATTTTCGTGCTACCCACTCTTCTGATTGACAGATTGTTGAAGATGGGGAAGGGAGGAAGAAGTTGTAAGGGACTGCATGTGCATAATTCTGGCAGAGTTATAATGGAAAGTCCATGGACTTTGGAGTCAGAGCTGCTGTGTAGTAGGTACAAAACATTGAACAAATGATTTATCTTCTTTATGTGTCAGTTTTCTCATTCATTAAATGGAGATAACAATATATGCTCTGAATGTCGTTAAGATCAAATGAAGTAATGACTATTAAATGTCTAATGCAGTGCCTAATAGAAATTAAGTGCTTGAGATATGGTAACTTATTATATGTGAGGTATAACGTATGGTATAGGCTAGATCTATGAAATTTCTGAATTTAAATGTTCTGGATTTCTCAAGTTGGAGTGTCCTAATTCAGCCCTTATATACAACTGGTTAATATTTTCTCTTCCCTGTACCTTTGACTTACTGATCTATCACTGATGTTAGATTTGAAAATTTATTTTATTTTATTTTTATTTTCAATATTTTTTTCCAACTTCAGGCAAAAAATGGGATCCAAGAAATGGAATGCTGCTCTCTAGAATCTGATTGGATCTATTTTCATCCTGATGCTTCTGGTAGAATAATACATGTTGGCCCAAATCAGGTCAAGTGAGTATTTTCATTAGTTACTTTAAAGTTAAAAGTAGCTTTTGATAGCGTTTATTGGCATCTTTAATTTTCCCCAGCTAACTATTGAGCCAATTATGGAAATAATTAACTGCTTATAGGGTGCTTTCTCAGAAACTGGCATCTAGAAAACCTGACTTTATTCTTTTACTCTCATCATTATTGTTTGTAAATATTACATTTGAATAACTTCTTTGATGGAGGATATATGAGTGAAAGACAATGACACATTGGTTCGTCCTCATCAGGTCTTAATTCTTCACGATTAAATAGAAGGAAGATGATTTGTTCTTTGTTCTAAATGACAGCCGTACCATAGGAGAAGTAGCAGATTGTTTGAAGTAAACCTTGTTTGGCTTTGTATACCCACGTCTTCCAGAGTTGTCCTCTCCTTCCCTGAAACATTCTTCATTTGACTTCCCTGACACCACAGTTCTCCTAAAAGTTTCCCTCTGTCTGTGATTTATCTTTCTTAGTATACCTTCATGTTTTTCTTTTACTCAGTTTAATTGGAAAATGTCCTCAGTTTAATTGGATTCTCTTTTCTTCTCACTCTTCCTGTTTTTTCCTACAAGATTCTGTATTCCCTCGGCTTCAAAGATGATGTATACACCAAAACTCTAAAACTCCAAAAGTTATATCCTAGCCCAAACCTCTCATCTAAGATCATGCCAGAAATATTTTGCTACTAAATATTTCTTAAATCTGCCTCTTTCTGCCCTTGACCACTGTCACCATCTTGGTCAGACCATTACCATCACTAGCTGGGACTACAGTAACTTACTATAGGACTATTTATAAGACCTCAAGAATCCACCTTTGCAGTCTTTCATTCTGTTTTCTTAGCAGCAAAGAGTGATGTTTAGAAACATTAACAAAACCATGGTGAATGCTGCTTTAACCTTTTTATGGTTTCTTGTTATTCTTGGCATGGTCTAAGAGACTGCATTCACCTAACCATGGTGAATGCTGCTTTAACCTTTTTATGGTTTCTTGTTACTCTTGGCATGGTCTAAGAGACTGTCCTACTTAGTTTACTTCAGTCGTGCTCTCTCTTCAGAAAGCTGAAGGCTGCTTCCCTCTGTTTGGAGTCTGTTTCCCCTACCTGTTCTCCTGCCTCGTTTCTATTCATGTCTTATGCACTAGCTGAAATTCCCTTTTCATAGAGTCATTTCCTAATACGCTCCCCCACATATTTTCATTGAACCCACTATGTAATTTTACAATTTTTTTTTATAATTTTAATTAATTACAAGTATTTGTGTGATTATCTGTTTAAATATCTAGCTTTGGAATCATGAGCTCTCACACCCGTAATCCCAGCACTCTGGGTGCTCAGTAAGCATTTGTTGAATAAGAAGGGCAGTGTCTGCCTTCTTTATTCCTTATGCTTCGTAATAATTAGTCCACTCTGGGTAAGAAGGATGACTGGACTTCATGAAATAAAATTATGGTATTTTATCAAAAGTCTTAAAAACTGTGGATTGGCTTTAGTAAACCTTACTTTTAATGTTTGTTACCAGCCATCTCTTAAAATTAGTAAGAGTTAAAAAAATATTAGTTTGAGTTAAGAAAATAAGGTCCACAAAGAGTGTGTGCTCTTCTGCCAGGTTTAAAAAGATAGGCACTTTTAAATATTGGCACTAATTAAGATAACTGTTTGAGTAATTTAAAATATAATTTGATCTCTTTGTCTCTAGAAAACTCTAAGGCCTCTGCCTCTTCTTGGCCACACTGCCTGCCTCTCCCTTCCGCCCTCTTTGCCTACATCTTAGACTCTAAGCTTTGAGAACATTGTGCTTTTGAGGCTTGTTAGTGCTGTGAAGAGATTTGTGTGGGTAGTGAGCAAATTATTTTATCTTGCTTAATGAGCTTGACCTATTAGGCCATTTGCACTCAGAAAACCCAAATCTTTAAAGGTAATCCTAAGAAGAAATAAAAGTTTTAAGTCAGTTGTAATTTTTAAATATTACTCTATCATGAAAACTGTTAGTTTAGGCTTAGTTGCTAATCCATCCTGTTTTATAGTTAACTCTTGAGTGTTGTTCACTGAGATCTCATTCTAAATTTAAAGATAAAAACGCAAATATCTACAGGCATTTCTAGGAGATATTGTGGGTTTGGGTCCAGACCACTGCAATAAAGCGAGTATTGCTATAAACTGAGTTATAATCTTTTTGCTGGTGGAGGGTCTTTGCCTTCAGTTTGTAAAAAATGCAACATCTGTAGAGCACAATAAAGCGAACAGCAATAAAACTAGGTATGCCTGTACTATAAGGCCATTGTTAAAGCAGAAACGATAAAGAACTCTTGCAGGCTGGCAGGAATGAGGTTCCTAAAAGTAACTTTTGTTAAGCCAGTTTGGAAGATGGCTTAAGCCTGAGCGAGCTGCTTCATTACCTACGTCAGTAGCAGCTCCTATGTTGTCGCAGTTCCTACATTTTTGTTTAATAAAATCTCTGATGAAAGAGTTTATGGACACCTAAGTGATTAGACATTATTATTTCAGAGTAATCAGAAGGGGAGGAAAACTCATTGTTGTTAATATAATTTTCATTTGTTGAGTTTCATTTTAGTAGCTCAACTTTGACACTATGATGGTGCATTGAGGTCTTAAGTTCTTAGAATCCTTTTTTCCCTTTTCAGAGTTTTAAAGCTAAATGAAGTAGGAAATAATAGTGCCCAGCACCAGATCTCTGAAGATTTTGTCATTTTGGCCAACAGAGAGAACAAAGTAAGTCAGAGTACTTTAAAATTCTTTTATATCACTGTCTTTCTATATAAGAGCGTAAGACTACAGATGAGTTTGCCTTGTAATGTGGTGGAGAAGGACAGCACGATCCTCTAAATGTCTGTTCATGTTGTCTACATGGGTCCTAGTCCTGTGTACACACGAGATGTGAAGAGAGCTGATTATATTGACTTTATCTTTTGCTTATTTCTATTTCCTTTCTGGTGTCTCTTTAAGTTTTTGTTGATGAATTATTGACTTTTGGGTTTAATTAATTGTGAAAATTTGGAGTAAGTTGGGGTAGATATAAATCTTTAAAAGTCACATACCATGCTTTAACTCCAAACAGGTCTTTTCCTTTAGCATACAAAATTAAGAACATGAAGAAAGGCATGCCGAGGGAAATTTCCAAAAGCAGATCTACTCTGTTTGCTGTACTATATACTAAAGCAAAATCAGAAGGGCAAGTGAAGTAACATATCTGTAACTTTTGTATTTATTCTTGCCTAGTTTGGTATTTGTTTCCATTAAAAACTTTACTGTAACAGTATTTTGACTGATTGGAAGATCAGAAATCTGATTCAGAATTTTCTCAATTGAGGAAAGAATTGTGGATGTTGGAGAAGCATTGGTTAGTTCTACCTAATTTGTTCATGTGATTTTGCTATTAACTGCATATAATGATTATCTTTTTATTTCTCTCCATATGATAGAATGAAAACTTACCCACTATTACAGCTTCTGGACGGGTGGTAAAAAAAAGTTTTAACCTTCTGGATGACGACCCAGAACAAGAGGTATTACTTTAGACAGAGATAACAAACCAAACTATTGTGTACTTACTCTTTGGTTTTTAAATGATGCTTTCCAGACCCTGGGGTAGAGATTGGGGGTGAGCTCCATCCAGGCTTAGTTAACAGGATGCTCCATGCTATTTCCACCAGTGCTTCCCCATTATCCTCTCTTTTCATATTGAAATTATTCATAAGATTTTGTTTGCAGAAACGTTCATAGAACTGAAATAATTTGAAAATGCCATTAGCTTATTGTTTTGTTGATATGTACACTTTCTAGAGAACTCCCTTAATAGATATGAATTCCTTTAACAGAAAATTCTTGAGTTATATCCTGATGACTTTATAGCTTTTGGCTGATTTTTTACCTACTAGACGTGGATGTGTTTGTTACTGTTCATGGGCCGGGGAGGAGGGTGTGACGTGTGGTAAATCACTCAGCCTTTGACCTCAGCCTGGCATTGCTAGTCACAGGTTTATTCTTTTCTGTTAAAGATGCATTCAAAGTACTTTTGAAATCAACAGTTATCATGCTTTAAATATATAATCATTGCATATATACTAAATCCACTTAGACCATAAAACTATATTGTTTCTGTGATGATTTCTAGGTAGAAATATTAGAGTAGCCTTCTAAGGATAGTTTATGAAAAATTTAAGTGAAAGATTGGAGGTGGCTCGGTATGTGGCTACTCTCCATAAAGGAAAAATATATACTTATTCTTTTGAACTATAGAAGTCTGTTGAAAACAAAGCAGGAAGTTCTCAATCCTGTATGTGAAACTATATTCAATAAAGACATACTAAAATTACCAAAAAGTAGCAAGAATAATTAAGGCAAAAGGAGGTTGAGGCAAAGAGAGATAGTCTATAACCATGGGATTCAAAAACAAAAACTTCTAGCTTGTAAAGAAAAAGTTGAAAAGGTTTGTGACTAAAATCTATAAAGCACTGACATCCATGCAAGAAGTCACCCTTTGAATTTTGACCAAGGTGAAAATTAAGGCAAAAAATTAAGTAAAAAGGAATCCTATAAATCTATGTAAATTTTTATGTCATAGATGGTAAAGGCAAAAAATATAAATGGAGTAAAAAGCACTTTGACCAAATGTAAGTGGCGGATTAGTATGTGGTGATTAAGAGAAACTTGCTCTGCCTGCCAAGATGTGTCTGTCTTTCTGTGTCCATCCCTGGATGGCTGGACACAGATCTTCTTCCCCTGGGAGGTTGCTGGAGTCCCAGGTTTTCTTCCTTAAGACAGAGTTCTGGGGTTAGGTTTTTCTCCCTTAAGTCTTTACCATCATTAACCATTTCTAACCTTTCTTGTCTCACTCCTGTTCTGTAGATTGGATTTCAGTTCCTAATATTCTCCCTCAAGGATAAGCAGCAGTTTTTTTTTTTTTTTCTTTTTTTGCTTTCTTTAGGGAATTAAAAAAGGTTTTCTAAAAAAAGGATGGCAAATTGTATATGATGGGCTATCAGCTCTTCTTGAAATGACTTATGTTTTTCTGGCATAAGAACCTTCTGAGCATAGTGGGCCGTCTTCCTGTTTCAGAACTGAGCTCTGTGTATTTGGTCTTATCTGGGAACTAATGACCACATATATCAGAGACAGCAGTTGAATGTGTCTTTTGAATTTGGAGAAGCTCTGGATTACTGTCATATGAGAGAATTTCATTTGTACTTGGGCTGAGATCTACATAGACTCGGTTCTGTTTTGTCACAATCTGTAGGATACTGCTTAAGACTTCAAAATCTTGGGACTGGTGTTTTTACTAGGCATATAAGTAGACACACATTTCTCCCTATGTTCTCACCCATTCATTCTTCTTACCACATATAAGTAACAGAATAGTTAAACTACAAATGTAGAAATAATCCTAGCTGAATAACTGGACTTGCCCCCCTTTTCCTCTGCCTTATCTACCTATTCCCCGAGACTTTCAAGATTGTGGACTATGAAGACGAGTTGGATTTGCTTTCTGTGGTAGCTGTTACCCAAATAGACGCTGAAGGAAAAGCTCACCTGGATTTCCACTGTAATGAATATGGAACTTTATTGAAAAGCATTCCACTAGAGGAGTCATGGGATGTGGTGAGTAGAGTCCATGGAATACAAAGTTGGAAGAGTTCTCTTTATAGGTGACATTTACTGGAACTGACACTGTGTTCCTGTCAGTCCAAACTCACCCAGACCAATAACCACATGAAAGAGGTTATTGGACTACACACAGAGCAAAGCGAGTACTTCTTAAGCCTTCCTCCCCAAAGGACTAGAGGATGTCATCTTACCAGCGGCCTTAAAGATAAAGCTTCATGTTTTTTCCTGAGACATGCTATCTACTTCCTTACCATAGTCCTTGTTTTTTACCATTCTATAAGTTTGGTAATGTTTTAAAAAATAAAAGTATACTGCATTGAATCCCCGCAGTTATTTAGTAGAGATCATTTCTAAGCATGTAGCATTTCCAGGACTCTTGGAAGCGTTTGTCTGCTCTTCTGAGTATTATAGAATATAAAAGTTCTAAAGAATAAGAGACATTATTTTACACAGTCCTTTTTTCATCAGTGGAGAACCTGAGAGGTTTAATATCTTACTCGTAGTCACACTGAGATAGTTGCAGCATTGGCAATAGAATCTGTGTGTTTACACTCCTAGGCCAAGGCTCTTTTCATTCTCCACGTTTTGTGTCATGTTTTTCTCTTAAATAATTGGCATATCCACAAATAAGGAAAAATAAGCCATTTCTGGCAGCTGTTTTCCTTCCAAGTGTTTATTTGAAGATCCCTAGCATAGGTGCTATGACAGTTTAGTGACACACAAGTGCATGTGGTTTGTATGAAGAGGAGATTCCATTTGACTGTGTTTTCCTTGCAGACATACAGCCATGAAGTCTACTTTGACAGAGACTTGGTGCTTCACATAGAACAGAAACCCAGCAGGGTCTTCAGCTGCTATGTTTACCAGATGGTATGTGACCCTGGAGAAGAAGAAGAAACCACAAATAGAAGCTCTGAAAAAAAGGGAGATAATTTTAAATTTTGAGATGTAACTTATGAGACTTTTAGCCAAATATCTCAATAGCTGTGTCCAGTTCTCCTTTTTATTATCTGCTTAGCAAGTTCTCCAGTATTTTCCAGAAAAGATCTTGTATTGACTTCAGATGATTGTAACTTCTTTTTTGAACTCTTGCCATACAAGGTGGTGAGGACTGCATTTTATGTAAAGGATTTTTAGAATACGGTCACAGGAAGTCTAGCATTTTAGAGCTTTTAGCTAGGTGGTGAAATAAACATACAGTGTTGGGAGCAGAGAAGGACAGGTTAATTCCAATTGATGGGGAGGTGTTTAACATGGTTGTTAAAGGATGGTATGGCATTTGATTGGTAAGACTAGGGAAAGATACAAAAGATAAAGGAAGAAATCCTGTGTCCTTTATACCAAACTTTGCTTGAGAAATCAGATCTGTAATGTGAAAACATACTTTTGAGCCAAAAATGTGTGATCACAGGTTTTATTTTATTTTATATCTTATATGTATGTGTGTGTTTTGTATTTGTATATAGTATCAGGAAATGGCTCTAGTTTCCAAATTATCTTTTCTTCCATGGTTTTATTCTCTTGGCTTGATGTTCCCATTGATTATTTATATTTCTATTTTAGACTAGTGTTCAAGATTCCAAGCAAACTTGAAGTAAAATGTTTTCCAACATATACCCTATTTATCTCTTAATACATCTAAGAATGTTGTATTCATTTCACCATTCTGTTTATTTGGTGTGTCTTCCAATTCTACTTTGGCAATATTTTCATACCTATGCAGTAAGATAAAGGTGGAGCACACCAGTTCTGCTCCCTGTAGCAGAGTACATAGTCCGGGAGTAGCTTGGAACTGACTGCTAAGCTAAAAAAGCTTTTGGCTTTGTCTTAGTTGAGAAATGAGTATTTTTTCTTCTTTTTTAGAACTGATCTCAATATGATCCATGAACTCAGATAATCATTTTTCAGAATGTTAAATAAAAACAACCTAAGGGAGAAAATATTTCTTTGTGCTTCCTGTTTCAGAAAAACAATTGCTGGTAATCCACATGTTCAGCACATTTCTCTGATGCAGCCTCAAAAAGAATAGTTAATAAAAATAGAAGAGGAGGAAACAGCATTAAAAATCTTTGTTGATTCAAATTTAAGGTTAAAATGAGGGATTTTTAGCTTGGATGAATTACGTAAAAATCCCTCAGTTTTTCTTTCAGTTTTGGCCTGCTTCCATATTAAGAGTGATGTGGATTCTGCCCTGTTCTGCCCTGGAAGTTTGCAGATAAATTTCCAGCTTATTATGATCAACAGGGCTGAGGAGAGAGAGTTATTAGCTATTCCCAAAGTCAAGAAATTAGTAGCAGAGTCCATAAATTTCAAAGAAATACAGGAAACAAACCCCAAACCATCTTTTGTGCAACAGAAAAGAAGATTGGTAACATTTTAGAATGAGGGAAAATATTTATATGTGGGCTGAAAATATAATCTTTCTGAATCTGCTCCTATGTATTATAACCATTTGGGAAAGTAGAAGTGATTATTACCTCATAAGCAAGATGATAAAACTGTCTTCATATATTAAATTCTAATACTTTTACATGCACTAATTGAAAAATCCATTCTCATTTTATGCATATGTAACAGTACTTTTTAATATAGTATTTGAAGCTTTCAGAGCATTTTGGAGACATGATGTGATTACAAAGCAGTTGAATAGTTACAGTGTGCTGGATGTAGCCCCAAACTTCCAATTAGACACTAGCTAAACAGTCCTGCCCGTTTAATTTAAATCTTGAAAGAGAGTAAAAATACCAGAGAAAAGAAAGAAATCAGTGTTGTGTGGGTTTCAAAGGAGATGCAGTGCTATAATAAAGCATAAAGCCTACTCTCCATGTCCAAGAGTGTTTCAGAAAAGGATGTCTGAAGACTTAAATCCTGTCAGATTTAAAAAGAGGTTTATTGAGTTCCCCTTCCTTTAAGTTAGTCTTCTTTTGATGAAATGCTTAAAAGGAACTCATTTTCTTGGAAAGGCATCTGAGAGCCGCAATTCCTGCCTGCTTTGTTGGTGAGGGTGTGGAATACTTCTAGTCTAGGTATGAACTGACCACTGAGAAACTCCTAATGTCTCACCACTGCCAACATTAGACTAGACCAGGATCCAAACGCCATATGGGCCAGGCAGGAAAGGTACTTAGTGTGAATGACAGCAGGGAGTTGTGGGCCATGGACAAACGGAGGGCTATGCCCCAACTGAAAGAACACTCTGCTACTGCTTCATTTCAGGCAATTGTAACATTATGTAGGAATGTGGGCTGCATGATTGTTAACAGGATGGTTAATAAAAAGATGGCAAAAGATAACAGAAGATAGCGAGGATTGGGAAATTAGCAGATAACACGTATAACAGAAGATATTAACATCATGCTTCCCAGAAATGCCTTTCCAGAAAAATATGGGCTTCCCAGCTCCCCACAGTGGCTTGCAGCTACTCATTCTGCCACCTGCCAGGCATGAGACTGCCGTTCTCTTGGAGGTGAAGGGAAGTGGTGGTTAATATCCTCCTGCCCCACCTTAACTCCACCTCTCTACCTGACTGTGTTAGACTTGAGCGGTGTGCTCACCTACTTAGCAGGTGCTGGTGGCAGGCATAAACGTTATAGGGTAACATTTCTGAGTGTTTAATGCAAGACTGGGTGAAGCAGGGTAACCTCTTTTAGCAGGTCCAGATATTAAGCTGATAAGAGGTATATTTCTGCGTGTCGCTCCTTCATCTAGGATTCTGTATTCTCACAGTATCAATGCAGCAAGATTATTGTTTTTTGACTTTCTAAAACATTTCTTGCAATGCTGGGAGAAAACAAAACAAATCTTATCATAGTTACTATTTAAACTACATAATGAGGGGATGGTATTGTTCTATTTAAACAAATTAAGGTACTCCACATTCTTCCACCAATTGAATGTTTTGTTTCTTGTACGTGATTTTTAAAAATAACATATTTAATGATTGCTTTCTATCTACCAATCATTGTGATACATGTAAAATGAATTGTCTCACTTAACATTCAAAATAACCATTTGAGATATGATTGACAGTATTCTTACCCGTTGTACAAATGAGGAAAGGGAGGCTTACAGAAGTTCATTTGCCTGGGGTTCCACAATTAATATGTGCAGAGATGGGAAACCCATCCAGATTTGTTTGACAGAAACTTTTCCAAATTTCCTCCAAAAATCTCAAAAAAAACCCACCAAATGATATTGTTTTAGCCACAGATAGCATACTGACAATTATAATGTTGGGTGCATAGGAAAATGTTTAATAAGTATTCTTTTAATGATGATTGGATACCCAAATTTTGGATGCACTTGGCCTGTTCACACGTATAACTTGACATAGAAGACGATTCTTTATTCAGAGGTTAAAAGTCATTTTTTAAAAAGGCACAGAAAAATGGTACTCTCATCCTATGTGTGCTGTTAATAAACACCAATATTAGTAATTACTCTTACTGTATTAATGACTTCCTTTTCAATAATTTTTATATTTTCTTATGTTTCTTATCACATTTACATATGTCATCTACCTTTTAGAATTTCAAGGAAATTTCAGAGACTAATTTCAGGTCCCTGTATTGCAATAGAATCTATGTTATATAATAGAAAAATAATTTATTTCAGGCAAAGGATATATTATAGAAAGATAAGACCAAACTGAGGGCTTTCCTCCATCATTTTGTTATGAAAATTTTCAAACATACAGCAAAGTTGACAAAATTTTATGTAAATACCCAAGTACCAACCACATGGATTCTGAGTTTCACACTACATGTTTTGTTACTTATCTGTCCATGTTACTTTTATGATTCATTTCAAAATAAATTCACATCAGTGTACTTTCCCCTAATACTTCAACATGCATATCAGTTTAATGTTTAGTTTTTTAAATTTTTGATGTATACTTACATGCAACAAAGTGCACAAATGTTAAGTATAAATTTGCTGAGTTTTTACAAATGCATACACTTCTGTAACCCAAACTCTTTACAAAACTAAGAACATTGCAATCATCCCAGGAAGTTTCCTCATGCCTCTTTTCGGTCAGTCCTACCCCACCGAATAGGGTATAACTACCGTCCGGAGTATTTTGCCTCACAGATTAAATTTGCCTATCTAAAACTTTATATAAATGGTTTCATACGCAACATAATGCTTTCACTCCACATATTTTTGAGATTAATTCAGGTTGCTTGTATCTATCAGTGGTTCATTCCTTTTTATTGCTGAGTATTCTTTTGTATGAATATGTCACAGTTTGTTTTTTCAGTTTTCCTGTTCTTGGACACCTGGGCTGTTTCTGTTTTTGTTTGTTTTTAACTATTAAGAATAAAGCTGCTGTGAATATTCTTGTAGGTTTTTTTTGTGTGTGAACATACGTGTTTATTCCTCTTGGGTAAACAACTAAGGATGAAATTGTTGGGTCCTAGAGTTGGTATGTGTAGCCATTACCCCCAAAAGTTTTCTTTTGCTTCTTCATAATCCCTCCCTCCTGCCTCTCCCCCCTTTCCAAGGCAATCACTAATCTGTTTCTATCACTTTAGATTAGTTTGAGTTTTCTGGAATTTTATGTAAATAAAATCACACAGTAAGTGCTTTTTTTTTTTTTGGCTTCTTTCACTCAGTCCCTTCTTTTTATTCCTAGTAGTACTCCATTGTATGTATATAACCAGTTTAATACATTTACTTCTTAATGTACATTTGGATTATTGCCATTTTTTGGCTACTACAAATGAAACTGTTATGAACACTTGTCAGACAAATTTCTATGGACATACACTTTATTTCTGTTTGCTAAAACCAAGGTGGGCAATTGCTGCATCATATGTTAGGTATATGCTTAACTTTTTAGAAGCTTCCAAACGGTTTTCCAAAATGGCTGTACCACTTTATATTCTCATCATCAGTATATGAGTTTAGTTGCCCCACATCCTTGTCAGCACTTGGTATGGTCAGTCTTTTTAATTTTGGACATTTAGTTTTGGTTTTACATTTAGATGTATAACCAACTTCTATTAATTTTTGTATATGGTACACGGCAGGGGTCAAAGTTGTATTTTTTTACATGTAGATAACCAATAGCATTCAGGGAATAGCATTCAGTCTTTTACCATTAAGTATGATATTAGCTGTAGGTTGTTCATAGATGCCCTTTATCAATTTGAGGAAGTTCCCTACTAGGCCTAGTTTTCTGAGTTTTTATTAGATATAGATGTTGGAGTCTCTGATCCTTTTTCTGCATTTATTGAGATGATCATACGGTTTTTCTATTTCAGCCTGTTAATGTGGTAAGTTACACTGATTGGTTTTGAATGTTAAAACAACCTTGAATTCTTGGGATAAAGCCTCCTGGAACCTCTAAATTTCCAACTATATTTTAAGTCAGCCTATTTCTGCAGTTCCACTTTTCCACATTGTGTGAAAAATAATGAATTCATAAAATTTACTATCATGTTTGTGCTGTGGTACATGTTAATAGTTTCAAGTTCATTACATTTAGATGTCTCTGCCTATACAAATTATTTCCAGACATTTTTTGGCCCTTAGCCAGAGATTTCATCTTCATGTAAGTAGAATTTAGCAAGTTAGGATTATAACCTTAGAGAAACTCCGGGCATATTGCCAGCTTCTCTCTGTCTTATCTCAGTCCACAAAGTTCATTACTGAATCAAATTCTACCTGTAGTAGAAAAGTCAGTTACTCTCTGCCATGACCCCAGGTACTTCTTTGAACCCATTTTAGTTTGATGTATTTTGAAACCTTGAACCACCGTGAAAGTAATGAAACAGTTAACTAAATTCATAAAGATACAATCAGTGAAAGGATTCATATTGAGGCCATTTTACCTCTTCAGATAATAAGCATCCATAAATTGATCTCTCAAATGAAATTTTCAAAAAAAATTATTTACCAATAAGCTCTTGAACCAATTCTTTAACCAATAAAAGTTTTATGGCTCAATTAAATATTTTTTGTTTTAAAAGGGCATCTGCTCGAGGAGACAGTCATCTCTGAATCCTTCTATTTTAAACACCAATTTTTTTTTTTCTTTGAAAATCACTAGCTCCAAGGGCACAGCTTCTCAAGCTCTATGTATAAGAGCAATAAGGCTGGTTCCAGCATGGTTAAAGAATTACAGTTTAAAAGCCATGCTAACATTTAATTTTCCTCTTTGTAATGTCTTTCTTTAGAGAGCAAAGCCAGCGAGAGTTAAAGCATTTCCCAACCCCAAACCCTCCCACTTCTGAAACCTCAATTATGACAATATCTGCTTGAAGATGTGCTGGCTGACAATCCAGTGTGAACTTGAAGAGGTCCTTGGGCCCACTATCTCATCAAACACAACATCCCAAAGGCTCCACTCCCAGGCTTTGTCTAGGTCGCCCTTACCAGCTGGACTCTTGATCCAGTGGTTTGTGTTTCAGTTTCTGTGGGAAGGTCTCAGGTGCCTCTGCTACTTTGGCTAGAGTTGGCATGATCATATAAATTATTGTCCAAACACACAGTTTTGAGATGAAAGGAAACATTGCTAATCCTGTCTGAACAACAGGCATAAACCAAGCCCCTTCTGAGCACGGTCGTCATCTCTAGATCTAATAGAAGTAACCAGGAAAGTATAAATCTTTCCGTTTACATGTAATTTCTTTACAATTAGTACGCCAACTTATAATCATGGAGGCAATGGAAACACTCCATTGAAACTTTCTCAGTTTCATCCACAAACCATTTATAGCCCCCCCTTGATTATTAGACATGTAAATAAGCAGGGAAAAGTGAATAAGAAAATACTAGTAATAGAAGCATACCTTTCCTTTCACCGAGAAGGTTTTAAATTACAGATTCAATTTATTTAAGCGTTGTTGGGAGTTGGACATGGGTCTCTTGGGACAAGTGGCACAAGTGCCGCAAGACCAGGGGCAAGAGAAAACCCTACCACAAAAAGTGAATATGCGAGGGGGACGCCCTGCTGCCAACACTAAGATTGGGCCCCACCGCATACACACAGTCCGTGTACACAGAAGCAACAAGAAGTACTGTGCATTGAGGCAGAATGTGGGGAACTTCTCCTGGAGCTCAGAGTGGTGTCCGCATAAAACAAAGACTACTGACGTCTGCAATGCATCCTACCACGAACTGGTCGGCACCAAGCCCCGAGTAAAGAACTGCATGCATCACGCTCGTGGACAGCACATGTACCAACAGTGGTACTAGGCCCGCTATGCACGGCCCTGGGCCACAAGAAGGGACTCCTGAGGAGGAAGAGATTTTAAACAAAAACTAATCAAACGCAAGTCAGAACTATGATGAAAGGGAAAAGATTGCCCAGATCAGCAGTTTTCTAGAGGAGCATTTCCGGCAGGGCAGGCTTCTTGCATGTACCGCTTCACGACCAGGCCAACGGGGCAGAACAGATGGCTACGTGCTACAGGGCAGGGAGCTGGAGTTCTAATGAGGAAAACCAAGGCCGGGAAAGACAAATAAACCCTCCTCTCCTATCTCAGCTCATGTAATAAAGGTGATTAGTGTTCTAAGAAAAAGAAAAAAAAAAAGCTGTGCAATTATCTCGTTTTTCTACCTTGTGTCACTTTTGAAGAATTCAGTCTTGCTAGGAATCTGTCCCTTTCATCTAATTTTTCAGTTATAACCATAAAGTTGTTTATAATATCCTTTTGTGATCTTTTCGTATCTAAAGGATTCTTTGAAATTTGCTGAGACTTGCTTTATCGTCCAGTATTTGGCCAATGTAGTTTAATTTTCCATTTGTACTGGCAAAGTTCTACTTGCCCCTGCATTTGCCTATACATTCCTGGTACTTTCTTGTGGCTTGTTTTTCTTAGTGATGGTTTCCTGTATTTCCTTTTTTTTAAAATTGTGAAATATAACATGCATTCTAGAAAAAAGCATAATTCAAAACAAAAAACACATAACTCATCCTCCATGTAAAGAAATAGAATGGTATCAGCATCCTAGAAGCCGCATGTGTATGCCATTCTGATCACAGTTTTATCCCTCTCTCAGGATGTAACCATTATCCTGACTTGTAGTAAGTTCTCTGCTTTTCTTTGTAACTGCACTACCTCTGTATGCACCTCTAGATAAAAAGGTTTATTTTTGCCTCTTTTTGAACTTTAAGTATATAAGGACATTGTATATCTTGTTTTGTGTACTGCTTTTTTACTCAACATTAGGTGTATAAGATTCATTTATGTTGTTGTATATAACTCCAGCTTGTTCCTTTTGTTGAATTTTAATTGGTTGTTATTGTATAATATTCAATTGTATCAAAATGTATCCATTCTACAGTTGGTGGGCATTTGGGTTGTTTCCAGTTTGGGGCCAATTATTAACATTACCATAATGAATGTTTTTGTGATACATCCAAATGCATATATGCATGTATTTCTCTAAGGTTTTATATATACTATATCTTGGATTTAAATCTTTGGGTCAGGGACTATCTATTAATATATGTTCAACTCTATTTTGTGCCGCGTGATTTTTCAGAAAAATATACCAATTTATAATCCCACCAGCAGTGTTTGAGAGTTCCTTTTGCTCCATTGACTCTTCAACACTTAATGTTATCAGACTTTTCTCTTCCCCAATCTGATAGGTGTGTATCCCATTGTGGTTTTAATTTGTACTTCCCTAATTACTAAAGCTTCTCTTTGTCTGTTTATTGGTCATGTAGAGATCACCTTTTGAGTAGCACCTGTTACAGTCTCTTACCCATTTTCCTATTTGGCCCTTTGTCCCATCTGTTTGTATTAATAACGCTTACTGGCTTTGCTGATCATATGTATTGCAAATATCTTCTATCTTTTTTCTTTTTCACTCTAATAATACCTAATAATAATGGAGTCTTCTGAGGAACTGAAGTTCTTAATTTTAATGTGGTTAAATTTATCAATCTGTGGTTATAATTTACATCTTCTTTTATAAATTCTTAACTGTCCTGGAGCACACGAGTTTTGCCTTTCTTATCTAGGTCTTTATGCTACCTGGAACTAACTTTTGTTCCTTTACTTCTTCAACATTTTATTTATTGCTTTTCTGTATTTTGGTTATTGTTTCTGCAGAGTCTCACTAAGTCCCACCAAAGCAAGCAATGGTGGCTTGCTTTGCCTTCTCATGAGCTTGATAATCTGTGATTGTGAGCTCATTCATTGCTTGATCTTAATCTGTGAAAGTCCCCTAGCCTCAAACTGGGCAAGCTCTCCTCCAGAGAGGATTTGTTTCTGCTCCTGCTTGTAGCCAAAGATGCCACCATCCTGGGACCATTTCAGGGTCTTGGCTGAGCTTATCCTTTCCAACCTTGTGTTGGCTAAAGCATCAGTACCCTGATGGCAGTGTC
Organism: Rhinolophus hipposideros; assembly: GCF_964194185.1. NCBI lineage: Eukaryota > Metazoa > Chordata > Mammalia > Chiroptera > Rhinolophidae > Rhinolophus > Rhinolophus hipposideros. The sequence continues at coordinate 48,061,669 of NC_138052.1, forward strand.
ACCACTATCTTTTTCCTCAGGACAACTCTGATTCTGTTTTGATTTCCGGAGGGGCAAGGTCTTCAGAGATCTCCCCTACCTCTTGTGAGGCCAACAATGCCTCAAAGAAATGATCCTATCTAAGGTCTAGTTGTTTCTTAGCAGAAGGGTTCCTCAGTGCACCTGTGTAGCCATAGTATCATATTAAGCAAAACTAATCAAATGTTGGACCATACAGAAAGTCTCAAGTGTCCCAAGTGTAATTCTTTACACATGGAAGAATATCTTGTTTTTCTTTCCTTTTCAAGAACCAAGCTTTATGAAGATTATTACTGTCCAACTTTTAACCTAGTCAATTTGTGAATCATTTATTTGAAATTAAATAAGCATGCAATTCTGCCGTCCTCTAAGAGATAAGATATCATGGAGTTAAAGGTACACCTAAAATCGGCAACAGATCCTATTCTCTCCTTTGCACTTAAAAGTTATAGCACTTTCCAATGATATTTTTATGGTAGGAAATTAGCTTCTTCAGCATTCATAAACTTAAATGTAGCTAAACCTTAAAAATACAAATACTAATCATTAACTTAGTACATTGTTAATTGGACTGAACTCTATTTCTTGTTTTCAAATTACAGCAGTAAACTCCTTTGGAAGCAAATGAGGGAAAAGGATTTTCACGTCATCCAGGTGTTCTGATTTAGGACACTAGGGTATCTAAAGCAGAATATCTTCAAGTCAACCAAGTTTACACTCACATAACTTTAAAGACTATTCATGTGTTTGGGGACCTCATAGCTTACATGTATTTGACCAACAGAATATATTCGTATACTTTCATGCTTAAGCCACTGATTAAATTATACTTGATTTAAACCACAAAAGGATTGGACAATTCTCCTTAAGAATATGTCCAAACTAAGTATGTACGCTTAACACTATGGCTAGAAAATCTGACAATTAATTTCAAGTTATTAATTTTGCAATATATGTACACTTTAACACTTGCCCTTGGAAAACTCTGTTAAATATTTTAAACATTTGGGCCACAGGTAAATATTTCAGGGTTTGTAAAGGAATTGTAAAGAGATATTGTGGCTTATCTAACAGATAAAAGCGACTCAAATATACAAGATATTATGAGTAAGTCTGTTTCCAGCATTTTCATAGAATTATCATTCTGTTCTAAGATTCACTTTTTACGCACAAAAGATGCCAGTGATGGAGACCATCCAAGAAAAATAACGTCTCATTCTTTGGAGCTGGGGTTCAGTAATAAAGAGGACATTCCGAACAACTAAAATAGTCATTCTCATGTCATTGGAGAAGCATGACTTAAAGTGCTCCCACCAAAAGTTTAAGAATGATGACAAATATCCTTGCCCCAAAACTATGCTACTCTAGAATCAATGTAAAGTATTCTAATTATTCTGGAATCAATATAAATAGTCTTGGAAAACTATTTAATATATACATGGATGTATTCTACTCAGTTTCAATGTCTATGCCAAAACGGAGAGCTAAGGCTGGACTTTCAGGTCATTGGACATTTCCATAAAAGATCTTCCTATGAGTTTAAACTGGGTGAGTCATGCAGATTAAAAAAAAAAGTCATTAGTTCTTAATTGCCCCAAATAAAGATTATTCCCACACAGACAGCTATGGGCAAGATCTGAGTCAGGGCAAACGTGGGAGTCATGGGAAAGAAATACCATGACTCATAGTGGGCAGACTGTCTTTGCTAGAAAGTGTTACAGTGGAGATTGCCAGCAAATCAAGGTCCTCAATCCAGTGGCTATTATGACGCTGTACACAAGCAAAGAAAGTTTTCTTGATGTCACAGAAGGGGAGCCAGGAGGTTACTAGAGTCTTGTTTAAACACTTCAGACTATGTAATCATCTTAACACACCTCAAATGCATGTTTATTGTGTAAAAGATGGGAAGGAGGAATTCCTGGGTTTGTTCGAGCTTGGAACACAGCTGGACCAGGACTTGGCCTGGTTAATCATAATGGTCTGGGATGCACTAATTCCTATACTCACAGATTCCTAGAATCAATCTGCCTACCAGGAAGGGGAAGACACTGAAGGAATTGATGTAACTGATGATGGCCATGGGTGGATACCCAGCCCGCAGATAGGACATGGCATCCAAAACCCATGGCCACAAACAGCAGTTAGAAAGCCCAAGTCAGCTATCTGTCACCATGTACCAAAATTAATTCAAAATGGATCAAAGACTTAAGCATAAGACCTGACACAATAAACTGCATAGAAGAAAACATAGGTACTAAACTTATGGACCTTGGGTTCAAAGAGCATTTTATGAATTTGACTCCAAAGGCAATGGAACTAAAAGCTAAAATAAACGAATGGGACTATATGAAACTTAAAAGCTTCTGCACAGCAAAAGAAACCATCAACAAAATAAAGAGGCAACCAACTGAATGGGAGAAGATTTTTGCAAACAGTGCCTCCGATAAGGGGCTAATATCCAAAATATACAAGTAACTCATGAAACTCAACAACAAAAAAAACAACCCAATTGAAAAATGGGCAGAGGACCTGAAGAGACGTTTCTCCAAAGAGGACATACAAATGGCAAATAGACATATGAAAAAATGTCAACATCACTAATCAGAGAAATGCAAATAAAAACCACAATGAGATATCACCTCACCCCAGTCAGATTGGCTTTCATGAACAAGACAAATAGTAACAAGTGTTGGAGAGGCTGTGGAGAAAAAGGAACTCTCATACACTGTTGGTGGGAATGCAGACTGGTGCAGCCGCTATGGAAGGCAGTGTGGAGATTCCTCAAAAAATTACGAATAGAATTACATATGACCCAGCAATCCCTCTCCTGGGGATCTACCAAAAAAATCTGAAAACATTTACCCATAAAGACACGTGTGCTCCAATGTTCATTGCAGCTTTGTTTACGGTGGCCAAGACATGGAAACAACCAAAATGTCCTTCGATAGATGAAAGGATAAAGAAGTTGTGGTACATATACACAATGGAATACTATTCAGCGGTAAGAAAAGATGATATAGAAACATTTGTGACAACATGGATGGGTCTTGAGAGTATAATGCTAAGCGAAATAAGTCAGACAGAAAAAGTAGAGAACCCTATGATTTCACTGATATGTGGTATATAAACCAAAAACAACAAGAGACAAACAAATGAGAAGCAAAAAGTCAGACACAGACAATAGTTTAGTGGTTACCAGAGGGTAAGGGGTGGGGAGGGAGTTGAGGGTAAGGGGGATCAAATATATGGTGATGGAAGGAGAACTGAATGGGTGGAGAACACGCAATGGTATTTATAGATGATGTAATACAGAATTGTACACCTGAAATCTATGTAATTTTACTAACAATTGTCACCCCGATAAATTTAAAAAAGAAAGAAAGAAAGAAAGAAAGAAAGCCCAAGTCAGCAACAGGAAGATGCAAACTGGGGTAATTTAAAACTGCTCTGGGCTACCACATATAGTTGTTCAGATGCACTGCACAAATCTAGATGATGCCATTTACATAGATGTTATGTCCCAACAAGTGGACCAAACATAGACATTAGGAATGTAAGAATAATATACAAATGGTGTCCAAATAGCTACATGGAGACCGTTGGAACAGAGAA